>NC_073636.1:7272727-7575757 GCF_029407905.1 Bubalus kerabau
CAGCAAATTTACTGCTTGACTTCACCCCTTTAGATGGAACTGGCCCCGTGGTCCCCTTTCAAAGCTCGATTGCGGACATATATCTTCTTTATAGGACACCATGTACAATAAAACGAGGCAATAACTTAAAATATTTTTAAAAGAATATCTTTGAGAGCACTGCAAGATGGGCATTCCATCACTGTGGTTACAGGTTCTCAAACACTCCTCAGGGTCTAACCATTGGTCTGAGAGCCTTCTATTCAATATGGTGACTTTTTTTGACTCATCGGGTTATATTTTTATGCTCCAACCCTTTCCCTAGGCTCTGCAAGTTCTTCGGAAAGTCATTAATGAGAGGAGATCTGCCTCAAATGAGAGGGCCACGTCACTCAAGTCAGGCAAAATGGCAAAGTTCATATCCCATTATTCATTAACTTGTTTAGAGTTATCCTTTATGGAGTTAACATTTTTAAAGGACTGAGGCCAATCTAAGCTCCTGGATTGGTTCTGTGCAGTTCCCCAATATCCACATGGACCTCATTTCTTTGCATAGCCCTGGTGTGGAAATCTCAGGCAGTTGTTAGCATTTACAGACAGTAGAGTGAGGAAAGAAATGAGTTGTTTTGTATGATTCCCAGAAAATGAAGCACCTTATTCCCTTTCTAAGGGGGAAAATATTCCCTAGCATACTCGTGAAATGACTTATAAGGTAAAGGATGTCTTTGGCTTGACTTGGAGTCTTTCTCCAGGTGGCGGAGACTGAAGCGTCTGCAATCAACATTACCAGCCTGAATGGAACCATCCCAAATGATCCTTCCAATATGTGATCACTTATTACAGCAGGGAAATCAGTCCGCAGAGGATACAGCATTCTAAAGAGTGGCCAAGTCAGCCCTGGCTCGGAGCGTCCCCTCCTGTTTAATCCATTACTCTTGAAAAGTGCAGTGCACCACACTTGGCTGGAGAAAGGCCAGCAACTGGACAGAACCTCTGCTTTCCAGTTTCCTCGGCCGGCACGCTCAGGCAGACACAGCACCCAGGTGAAGCGGCTGTGACCTTCCTGCTGAGACTTTGACGGAGGCCAAACACCCGATTCCAAAGACACCTTGGAAAGGAGTTCTCACCTGTAAGCAGGAGTAAGCATCAACTAGAAGATACTGGAAATATTCGGAAAGGCCGGAGAATCCCAAGAAAGTGACTGTCATGTTGAACTGCAGGTGGGGGTGATGACAGCCAGGCTCCCTGGAAGGCACCCAGTGGCCTCGCCCCCCTGAAGAGCCATCCCACGTGGGCGCCACACCACAGGTTTCAGTCTGCATGTCCTCTGTACAGCTCAAGGCTCTGGGATAGCCCTAATGTGCACATCCACGCCCTTGGCCTTCCGTTTGTTCATAAATCGGGAAAGGGGGGAATAAGAGAAGGAAAGTGACCAGGGAACTCAATTACAGAGTGATGTGGCCCCGGGTAAGGGGGACACGTGTGCCGTGGGGCCAGGAAAAGCACAATTCATCTTCCTACCATGAACAGAGAATGAGGCTGTGAACACAGGGGAAAAAGGAGACAGAATTGTAGCTTCAAAGAGCCACCTCCTAATGAAGGAGACGCATTTTTCCTCTGGTACTGACTGAATGGTTGCTCCAAGATGGCTCAAACCATTAACTCAATTTACTTTACTTGGAGGGCTCCAGGGGATGTCCATTGTTCTTTTGGGTTGGGGTTCTGCATGCTGCTTAGGATGGGGAATGGAAGGAGGGCTGTGGAAACCCACCAGTGCCGTGGAGCCCGCCTGGGTGCCAGGAGCTGCCTGAAGGCTACACAGGCTCCCTTTCGAAGAAAAACTCAGTATCCACAAAAGCTCAAGTGTTCCGCCTGGAATGACCTTGGGGTGTCCTGAGACCCAAGGAAAGCCAGATGCTGGCGGGGAATTGCTATGGCCATGCCCCTGGAAGGTTCTCTCCTGGTCCAACAACACGAGGAGGATGCCTTTTATGTTGCCAGGATACCTGGGCACATGACAAGTGCCCGTGCTTATGAGGGTCACTGCACGTGGGTGCGTGCGTGCCCACTGCCCTGCTCATTGCACTGAGCAGGCGCCTCCGGCTCAGCACCATCCCCACAGCCACAGAGAGGGTCTCTGCTTAGAAGGCAGGCTGCAGATGAAACCCTAGAGTGTCGCTGTTGGTGAGAAACTTTGAAAACTGAGTCCCAAACGTCTCTTTTTAGACACGAGGGATCAAAAACCTGGAGAAATGGAAGGACTTGCCCAGTTCCTTACTACTTATTCCAGGATGACTGACCCCTCAAGCCAGTCCTGTTTCACAAAGCCCCACAGGCCCACTTCTGAGCACCCTAAGAGGTCTCATGGTTTTTCTTTGCCAAAGGTAATTGGAGCTGATGTCCATTTCAAGTGCCTCGACCCTGTGATGTTATAGTTGCAGTTTGATTGTCAAGGGGAGTCGAAAGGAAACTAAGTGAACATGAATTGTGTTTCTTATTTCAGAGACTTTTGGGTAGCAGTCAGGTAAATGAAATAACATACATGTAAGCGTAGGACATGACCCACCCACAGAATAAGGGCTCCACAATTCCATTCACTCATTCAGGACTCACATATTGAATGCCCCTGCTATGCAGGGGTTGCACCAGGTGCTGGAGATTAATAGAGAACAAGCTTCTGATCCCTGTGGGGGAGAGCAGGTCAGGCAGGTAAAGTGACAAGTACTGAAGCCTTAAGGTGGGAAAGACTTCAGCTTGACTGAGGGGCAGAAAAGAGATGGAAGGACCGTGTGTAAGGGAGAAGTGGTTTCTGAACTTGTAGAAGAAGGCAGGGCCCTGTAGGTCATGACAAAGAATCTGGCTGTTCTTTTGAGATTAGCAAGAAAGGAAGCATGAAAGAGATTTTGAGTGATGGCTCTGTCTGCTTTGTGGAGAATGGGAAGGAAGGGTACAGACATGTCAGGAGGTTTCATCATAAAGTAAACCAGGCAAGCGAGGAGGGCACATGGGCCAGGATGGAGCGGAGTGGATGGCTAATGCATGCAAGACACAGTTCTGACACAAAGCTAACAGCATTTGCTGAAGGACTGGACTTCAGAGTCCCAGATAACTTCTGGTTTTATGGGAGGGGGCAGTGTATGGTGTCCATGTCAATGGACCTGTATCAGACATGTGACATTTGAGATGTTTGTGGATGTCTAAATGAAGATGATGAACAGGGAAAGGGGGTCAGACTGACCAAGAACTGAGTCTGGAACATCATGACCAAAGTGGTAGAAGGAAAACCAAGGGTTGTGTCACAGAAGTCGAGGGAGGAAAGTGACTTCAAGCAAGAGACCTCCTGTTGAATGCTTCCATCGGGGCAAAGATAAGGACACGGAGGTGCCCATGGGGAGCATGACCATGGCTGGTGCCTCGATGATGCTGTTTCAGAGGCACTATAGGAACAGAGGAGCCTCTCCTGGATGATGGCACCACCAACCCGATGGACATGAGTGTGAGCAAGCTCCAGGAGATGGTGAAGGACAGGGGAGCCTGGCTTGCTGCAGTCCACGGGGTTGCAAAGAGTCAGACACGACTGAGGGACTAAACAACAACTCCCGGATAAACGAGCACGTGGGAAGTGAGGAAGTAGAAACAGAATCTAAAAGTAAGCCTTAGAGAAGTTTTGCTATGAAGGGGAAGCATGCCAATATGGGACTGAAGGAGGAGTTTCTGGTTCATTTGTTTCAAGATTGGAGATACCAGGGCATCTTTGATGCTGATGAGCCTGAGCCAATAGAAAGGAAGAAATTAATGATGCCAGTCTGAGAGGCAAGGACTGGGGACTGGAGTCCTCGAGAAGGCGAGAGTGTGAGCGTGGGAACTGGCCTCTGATCGAAGCAGGGGTGGTCATCCCCTGAGACAGCTGGGACGAGGGAGACGGTGAGCTACGTGTGCAGGTCAAGTGCTGGGAGCGTGAGCATGACCGTCTGAGGGACGACTTCCGTTCCCTCAATGAATATGCAATATGGACAATGAGTGGAAAGTTTGGAGAAAGAAGATACAAAACAGTCCATCTTGAACACTGGAGAAGGCAAGCTTCTGAGGAAACAGCAGTGGACATTGGAACCATCCTAAGAGCTCATTAGGTGTCTGATAACATGAATCCAAAGTGCAGCGATGTTTTCACATTGGGATGTTTTATTTTTTCCCATCACCCATCTGCTTGGCTACTAACCTAGAGAAGTCAAATCCTTGGGTTCAACCAGAACTGAACTTTTGCCAGTGAATAGATCAGAAGGAGTGAAGGGGGCAAGGAAAGTTGAAGGGTAGGGGTTACAGAGGAATAGTTACAATAATAGAGCACATGTTGAATAAACAGAAGTAAGAGAAGGCTGAAGGATGGGGAGAAACTGGTATGGAGTGAAGATCGCATTGAATTTGAAAACTCAGGAGAAGAGCTGATGGAGGCTCCGGTGTCTTCTTAGCAGTCTCAGCTCAGAAGGGACACGCATCACTTCTGCTCCCATCAGTCATACTTGTGTCAAGGTGGCTGGAAAATGCATTCCCATTAGGGCCAGGGCCGGGGCCAGGGGCTACCTCTGCTGGGGAGTGGCGGCCCCTGTTGTTGGAGGACAGCTGGCCCTCTCTGCCTCATTGCTAATGGTGGCTTCTGCTCACTGCACTCTGTGCGTGCACCTCCAGGTACCACACTGGGCCTGTGCGTTCATCGGTTTGCTTTCTTCCTGCCTCACCCCTTGGTTTCCTTATCACGTAACCAATAATGGACCGTTACTTGCCACGGAGCCCACTACTTCTCAAAACACCAGGCCTGAGTCTAAAAAAAGAGAAGGCCAGTCTTTCCCCAGTGCCAAAACCCAGGGAAGAAATTAAGCATGTCCACAATTTGAAAGTCATGTTTATCACCCTTCAGCATCTATTTGCACTATGAATATTTATCCGGATATTAATCAGCAAACCACAGTTTGGGTAGGACTTGTTATAACCCATCTGATAGGGAAGAAGGACTTAGAAATTCACAATATTCGTGCATTAAGAGTAGCGGGTGCAACTTTCCTTGAATTATTCCAGCGTTAGAAGGAAAGATGGACTTATTTTCTCAACTAGCTGGATAATATGTTCGCTTTAGTGGGATGACAGAAGCCCCAGTGCTCACACTGTTTGAGAAGAGAAAGTTTATCTATTACCACAGCTGCAACAGAGGTGGAGCTAATCCAGCCACAAGTGAAAGAGAGACCCGTTAGCCAGCTTTAAATGGTGACGCTTAAGAACAAACACAATGCATTGTATTGCAGGAGACGCAGATTCGATTCCTAGGTTGGGAAAATCCCCTAGAGGAGGGCGTGGCAACCCACTCCAGTATTCTTGCCTGGAGAATCCCATGGACAGAGGCGCCTGGCGGGCTGCAGAGAGTCGGACACGAGCAAAGCAACTGAGCACAAGCACAGACACGTGAGCAAACACCAGCAGGATACTTTTCTCTTTTCCTTCACTCCCAGACAGGCGAGGGAAACTCAAGCACAGAGAAAATTTGCCTCAGTCCTGGACTAGATGCAAAGATCCGCTCGCACTCTCAAAGGCTGAAAGACCTACACGAGCAGGAGGGGATTCGGAACAGCTCACCTCTGATTGGCATGCAGGTGACAGTCCCTCAGCACTGACGTGACCACAAATCTTGCCTAGTGTCAGGTTCAAATACAGAGTCTCTGTTTCCATTGCCAAGGAAGATCCATATGCGAAGACCAGCCTTAGCTGCTAAAAAGAGTGTGGTTACTTATTTGTATACAACATATCTTCAGGCTCTATGAAGTATGTGGCAAGATAGTTCTGTAATTTCTTTTTCTCATGGCAAGAGGGCAGATGAAAAGAATTTAGCTACAAATAATTATATTTCATACAAAAATAATTAAAAGGTTTCGTATTGAGGTTTATTTCTCAGTTCATAGGCATGATATTAACTTTTCTAAATACATCCATAATTCAAACATATATGAAAAGCGACTTCCCTAGTGGTCCAGTGGTGATGACTTCACCTTCCAAAGGATGAGATGTAGCAGGTTCGATCCCTGCTCAAGGAGCTTAGATCCCACATGCCTTGCAGCCCAAAAGTCAAAACATAAAACAGAAGCAATATTGTGACAAATTCAATAAAGACTTTTTAAAAAAGGGTCCACATCAAAAAGTCTTTTTAAAAAACAACAACAAAAAAACCATAAATGAAGAGATAATTAGATTTCTTAACAATTCCTTGGCCAAGTTTTTTAGCTGCCATTCAGGTATTTTGGTGCCACTCATGTGTTTCTTCCCTGGTGGCTCAGATGGTAAAGAGACTTGGGTTTGATCCCTGGGTCAGGGAGATCCCCTGGAGAAGGGCATGGCAACCCACTCCAGTATTCTTGCCTGGAGAATTCCATGGACAGAGGAGTCTGGCAGGCTACAGTCCCTGGGCTCGCAAAGAGTCAGACATGACTGAGTGACTCACCCCCATGCATTTCTGGGATGACTCACTCTATGTTAAAAAGGGTATGTTCCCATTTTAAGACCCCTAAAAGCAAACACCAATGCAAAATCAAAGGATGGTAAAAGGTGGACAAAGGAAAGGTGTGTTTTACCTACGTGTCAGTTTCAGAAGCATCTGCCTGGCCTGGTGTGTATGGCATTAATTTCCTGCCGTTTTTCTATTGGAATGCCCCCCTGAGTCGCTTGAAGTTGAAAATCAAGTCATGTTTCTTTAATCAGCCTTAGGAAACAGTGAAAGAAAGGGGTGGTGGAGAGATTCCTTTTTATGAAAAGTTTCTAAAATCAACAAAGCCTAGGAGAATGAGTATGTACAACTTTGGGCCATGAGTCTGGGATTTTAACTTCAGAGAACATCTGTTACTCACCATCCTCAGGTCAGTTAAGTATCTTCCTCCCTGTATTATTTGTCTCCTGTTCCAATATTTAGCAGCTTGATATAATCTCAGATTTTCTGTGCATCAGGAAATTGAACACTCTTGGTCCAGGGTCTCTCCTAGCCTGATGCAGTGTATCAGGCAGGGCTGTAGTCATCTCCAGGCATGGCTGGTGGAAGACTGGCTTCCAGGCTGGGTCATTGGCAGGATTCTGTTTTCCCCAGGGCTGTTAACATGGCTCCTTGCCATGTGGGCTTCTCCATGGGGCAGCCCAAATATGGCAGCTGGCTTCCTCACAGCCAGAGAGTGCTAGCAAGATGAAACTCATGGATTTCTACTACCTAATCACAGTGACTTCTGATCACTTTTGCCTTATTCTGTTTGTTAGAAGCAAGTCACTTGTTCCAACCAATACTCAAACGGAATGAACTGCACAAAGGTGTGAATTCCAGGGGATGGGTTCACATTCCCCCGAACTCGGACATTGCTCCCTGCCCGTTTTTGTTGTCCCAATGATGACAATTCCCTTTTGCTCTCCGGTTTGGTGACCTGGTCTTTCCTTTCCCAATCTCCTTTTTAAGTCTAGCTTCTCTATTCTCATGCTCATCAAAATATAGTAAATACTCAACTTCATCTTCTTAAAAATTGTTGCCCTCCTTGCTTAAGAAGTCCAGTGGTTCCCCCCATTTCTTACCTCAAAACCAGTATTGAGGAGCTGTATATCTGGAATTAATCAGCTTTTCTTGCCCTTTGCTTTATAGGTGGAATTTGCAGCCAGATCAGGCTCTCACTAGTCCTTGTGCCCTCCTGTGAGCTTTTGCCTCTCTGCTCTGCCTGAAACTGCCTCCTCCCTCTTTCCAGCTGCAAAAATTCTAGACAAACCACAAAATCTTTCCTCTGAGCTGTGGAGGTAGAAATGGGCTCATGTCTGAACCCACTGCACAGCCATTAAATGAAGATTACATATGTACAGTTATCTAGCTGTCTAATCTGTGTCTGTACAGTGCCCCCATTCATAGAGATATATGTATCCACATGATGATTATATAATTGTATGTATATCAATATACACATAACTGTTTGTATATATATAATTTTATATATATGTAATATGGGCTTCCCAGGTGGTACTAGTGGTAAAGAACCCACCTGCCAATGCCAGACACATAAGAGATGCGAGTTAGATTCCTGGGTCAAGAAGATCCCCTGGAGGGGTATGGCAGCCCAGGCCAGTATCCTTGCCTGGAGAATCCCATGGACAGAGGAGCCTGGCAGGCTGTAGTCCATGGGGCCGCAAAGAGTCAGACACAACTGAAGTGACTCAGCACACACATGTATATAATACAATATAACGTAGCGTAATATAATATACTCATCCCTTCCCCACTCTGCCTGCCAAATTAGAGTAAGAGTCTTGAGAACAGGGTGGCAGCTTACTTCTCTTTCCTTTCTCACAGCAGATACAGTAGCCCTTGGCGTGAGGTACTTGTTCAATAAAATCTGTAATGCCATATAGTAATGTGCTTTCCAAAATGCCTTCCCCACGTTTGGGGAGTGGATATTGTTATTTTCATTTTATAGATGAGGAAACTGAGACTCTGATGGTTTACTTACATGCCAACAGCAGACAGCAGCAGAGCCCTCCCTGATGAAACCCCTGAGTTCTCACAGTGGCCTGGTCTACAAGCAGGAAGTGACCAGTTTGGACTTCTCCATTCATATTTGTTTTTTTTTTTTTCCTTCTAAATGTAAAACCACCTAATTTGACTTGATTTTTTAATGGTACAATTCACATTCACCAACCCCTGCACTATAATAAATGTCCTACTCTTTGAATTTTTTTCTTAACCACGACAAAGGATGGGATTGAAAAGAGATTTTTTAAAATAAATAAAAGACCCATCAGGGGCCGGAGGAGGGCCTGGATCTGTTTTTATGTGAATTAACCATTTCAATTTACCCAAAAAAAGCAGTGTCAGGAAACATCATGTTGTTAAATGTCACTTTGTGCATCTCTTGCTGTCCCCGATTCACTTCTGACCCTGACATGAAGGAAGCCATCATGCAGCTAGTAGCCTGCACAGGTCAGGGAGGTTCTAGTGACTCAGGATCCCTTTGCCAGATGCCTTGGCAGCAATCACAGGCATTTTTGTCAGGAAAGTGGCTTGTGTGTGTGTGTGTGTTGACGTGTGTGTGTTGATGTGTGTGTGTGTTGACGTGTGTGTGTGTCGATGTGTGTGTGTGCATAGGTATGCGGGAAGGAAGAGGGATTTATAAGAGGGACTGAAGCATGAAAGATAATTATTCCTAAACCCCACTGTTCAGACTTCTGTAGGCAACATTCTGAATCCAAAATGACTTTCAGCCAAGTCGTCTTTGCACCTGGGAACTGTGAAAAGGATTGAAAGCTTCTAAAGGAGATGAAACTTGACCACCACAGGAAGTGACTTACAGCCCTAGAGGCTCAGATGTATTGACATAAGGTAGTGAAGTAGGAAAGAATTACAGTTTTCAAAAAGCAGTCAGCTCTTGGCTTCTCTTTTATCGCAGTGTGATGTGTGTGTCCTAGAATAAAACCCTCTAACCACAGTGCAAAATTGACATTCACGCAGCAGGCGTGGTTTGAATCCCTTTCTTTTGTGGGTCTGACACTAAGGAAAGTCGGAATTTCCTCTACGACTTTTTCATCATGTGTCAGTATTGTGGTTTCCAAACACTGTATGGATCTGATTTTCCCAGTTGCAGGGGGGCAACATGCTGCCTATGGCAGTGACTGAAAGTGTTGGAGGAATTATCTATCTGGATAAGTCCTAGGAATTATCTAGGAATTATCTATCTGGATAAGTCCTAGGAATTATCCAGGCAGTGACCTGGAAACTGAGACAGAGTGGCTGCCCAGTTCATGTTAGAATCTTTATTTTGTGCATGAATCATCAGAAAGCTTTATTCTCTAGCATTTCTTCACTCCGTTCTGCTTCAAGAATATTTCTTATTGCTACACTTGAATTAGGGGCCTGATGTCCAGTGAGTGCCTGCGTGCTAAGTCCCTTCAGATGTATCCAACTCTGTGAGACCCAATCAATTGTAGTCCACGAGGCTCCTCTGTCTGTGAGATTCTCCAGGCAAGAATACTGGAGTGGGTTGCCATGCCCTCCTCCAGGGGATCTTCCTGACCCAGGGATCAAATCTGCATCTCTTATGTCTCCTGCATTGGCAGGCGGGTTGTTTACCCCCAGCACCACCTGGGAAGCCGCCGACATCCAGTAGCTGGTGATTATCCAAAAAGCAGAGCATGAGCTGTGTGTATAGCTGTGAACCGACTCATGTGGCCATGACCAACTAGAAAATTTCATATAATTTTGACAAGTGGGTCGATCATTTATCTTAATAGATGTCTACACATCACTGGAAGCTATATATGTTTTTCTGTTACCTTTTACCTGACACACCGTTTCCTGGTCTATCTAAGGAGCATCTCAAGTTGATCGAAAGTATGCTCCATCACTTCCCAGCAGGTGACTTCGAAATACATGAGACTGGGACTTCCCTGGCAGTCCGGTGGTTGAGACTTTGCCTTCCAGTGCAGGAGGCTGGGGTTCAATCCTTGGTGGGAATCTTTTCCACATTCCTTGAAGCCAAAATTAACAAAATATAAAACAGAAACAGTATTGTAATAAATTCAATAAAGACTTGAAAAATGGTCCACATTAAAAAAAAAAAAGACATGAGACCATTGACCTTCACTCCTGGAGCTGGTTCCTGTAACACTATCATTTCTGCCACTATGCCCCTGTTCCCTGGGTGATCTTGTTTTCTCTCTCAGCCCACTTCTTTCCCCCTCCTTCACCTGATCCCAGTCTTAGAGGAACAACTTCTGATATCCTAAAGGGATGTCACATGATGACTTTTGATGCCATCTCTTTGATCCCACAAGATGTTTCCCTGTTCTGCATTACCAGCTGTTTGGGAGGAAAAGAAAAAAAACTGTGGAATAAATATATTTTCATCTACAAAGCATAGCACCAGCTTTGAATTTTAATGTTAAGATGCAAATGAAAAGCAGGTTAAAAGTATATGATGTCAGGAAGAGAGTTGATAAACCTGAAAATGGTAGAAAACCTTGTTATCTCTTAATCTGCTTGTATAGGAGAAAAAGCTATTTACTTTTGGGTGAGATTGACTTAATGCTGTGGGCCAAACTCTGGCCTCAAGTCCGTGTGGTCAGCCCATGAGCCCTGGAAAGAATCTGGCTTTGCTTTTATCCAAATATTAGTCATTGCAGAGTAGATTTTTTAGGATGATTTTTTTTTAAAAGATCAATAAAATAAGGCACAAAGACTTGGAAGAAAAGTCAGCTCGTACATGGAACCGGGTCCCTACGACTGGTCCACTCTCCCAGCAACTGAGAGCGAGCGGAACAGGCCTGAGTGGGGACCAGCAGAGTCAGCCCGTTTCACAGGTGGACCAGGACTCAGGAGTGGGTGCAGCCAGCGTGGGCCTACTGCCTTGTTATCCCCCATCCCTGCTTCTGCCCCCTAAACTGCTGCCACGAGGCCAGACGTGAAGCCAGAGCAGGCCATGCCAAATGGACGGATGCGGAGGGACCACATGGAGCCCGTTTTTCTCCAGCAAAGCAGTGATGTGTTCCAGGCAAAAACCCAATCTGGGATGTTTTGGCCCAAAGGAAACATGTACAACCAAATTATACACCTTGGAGAATAAATGAGCTTTCATTTTGGAAGGAAATCCTACCAGGCTCTTTATTATTTGCACCACAATCATAAAGTTGGTTTTAATCTCTATAGTGGAATGCTGCTGAGTTGGCCAACTGGCAGGCCCCGGCGGTTTGAGTGGGCACCACTTCATCCTCAAGAAGGTGCGATGGGAAGCAGGGACACATCCTCCTCCTCCTGGAACTTTTTTCTCGAGATCCATCATTTGCTTTGTTTTGTGTGTGTTCATTGCAACTTCAAAGTAGACTCCGCTTTTCTTTCTCTTTTCCTTTATTCTCATTTTTAAAAATTCTTGGAGCCTTCCAGAAAAAAAAAAAAAAAAGACTTAATGTAATGTTTCCTCTCTAAATTGATGAAAATCCAGGAGTAGGTCCAAGAAAGTCTATAATGGATTTCCATTGATTGCTTGGAGGGGAACTGAGTATCAAAGCTCAGAGAGAACAGAAGGGAAGGGCTTAAGAGGCAAGTTCTCTTTTTCAACCTTAACAAAGACGTTGGGTGATTTAAACCTGCTGGGAGTCTGCTCCCAGGACTCATGCCATGAAATGACCTTATCAATATGGTAACCGGAGGGCTTAGGGCTTCTGGGATGGCCTGGCCTTCGAATATATTATACTATTATCATATCAGGTGTAGGGTCATGTGTCCAAGTTTCGAGTCTGGATTAAGGAAGTTTCCCTACTAGAATGTGAGGATGTGCTAGTCTTTTTAGTTAGGAAACTCCCTGGAAGGGCTCAGAGGGGATTGGGCTTACAGAGAGCTCTGCCCTTGCATTGAAGATCTTAGGATGCAGTCCTTCTGGGCTCGTGGAGTTTCACACCTGAGCAGGAGCCGCTGAGGTGAGCCATGGGCCAGGCTTCCACGCTCACTGAGCAGGCCAATCCTGGCAAGTCAGCTAAAAATCCTATGTGGTTCCCAAACTTTGCTATGCATCGGAACCCCTAGGGGTCTTTTAAAAGTACTAGTCCCTGGATCCTACCCAGACACCCTGATTTAAATGGCATGCAGTATGACCTGGACATCAGGAAGTGAGCAAAGTTTGGGAACCACTGCTAGAGACTATAAACCCCATGAGGGCAAGGACTGTCCCTGTCTCCCCTTCATTGTATTCCCAGCACTTGGCATGGAGTCATTGGCACTCAGGAATTACATGAGTAAATGAGTAAATGAATAAGGGTACTGATGCTCATCTGCCCACACACCATTAAAATGAATCCCAGCGAATGAGGTGATTTCAGCACCTAAATATTTGGGGTGACTAAAGGTGGAGGGTGCTAAAGTTCAAGGAAGACCTTGCCCCCATCCATTTCACCCTCTGCTTCTCCCTACTTATAGCATCCCGAGAATGACTGTATAACCTCTTCATGGACCACTTTTCATTTTTGCGACCTCACAAGGGTAGGATCATTGATGCCTTTGTGTCTTTCATAGATCAGGAATTTATACCTGAGCTCCCTGCTACCTGAATTTCCCTGTCCCTCCCCTGTAATGCGTTAATTATCCAGAGATAGATCCACACAGGCGTTTGGCAGCCAGGACGTGGGGGCACCCTGCACCCCGCAGTTGGCTGCTCCGCACTTGTTCTCTTGTCTGACGCTCAGCGTTTCCACGTCCCCCTCCTGCAGATGCCGAATGCTGGCAGCGGATGAATCAGCTTTTATTGTAACAGTGTTTATGGAGACTGTCAGTTCTTAACCTTAAAACTGAACCATGCTGTTTGTATTTTTCCAAGCGGTGGAGAGTGTGAAGGACTAATGAGAGCGGAGCGTGAAGAGATCAAACGTGCGCCGGGGAATCTTTGTTCAAGACCTGGAATGGGCGAAATTCCACTTGGGGCGGGGGCGAGGATCCCGGCTGGGATCTTCTACTCCGCGAGCTTAAGGCCTGAGATCATGGTCTGGCAGAGAGAGAGCGAGGTGCGCGGGAGGCAGGGAACGCGGACCGGGCACAAGATGCTTCCTCTCTCTTTGGAAAAGCTAGAAACTATTTCCTTTGGTCAGAGCGGGAGCAGATCCACTTGCAACAAACTGTCTCCTGACCCTTTAGGGCCTGCCTTCAAACTCAGGGTTTTGAAAGAAACCATTCATAAGCCCGTGTAATGGGCTTGGAGAAAGATGGAGAACTTTCTGCCTACTGTGTGCCTTTTCTGTAGGCTCTGGGGAGGGTGTTTAGAGTGCTCAGTGACTGAATCCCCAGGGATTTGGTTAAAAAAAAAACGGGTTTAGCTGTATCTAGAAACCAGTCCTTCAACGTGCAGAGGTGTGGAGTGGGTGGGAGAGAGTTGGCCTTAAAGCAGACATGTGGTGTTGTCACGGAAGAGAAATAGATTTGTTAGCTGAGTGGAGCTCTGCCTGCTACCTGAGCCTTGGCAGTCGGGGCCTGCGAGGCTTGTTGGAAGAGTGTTTTGTGGGGTGGGTTCCTGGCAGCAGTGGGTGCTGCCTACGGAGACTTCAGACCCCAAGACAAAGGCATCCATCAGGCTTCTGTTTTCTGGAAGGTCTCCCTGAAGAATCAAGCAGGTATGCAAGTTGGTGAATGAACGCTCGTTCTTCGAAAAGGATCGTTTGGCTTGGATGGTGACTGCTGTGTCTGTGTCGGTACGGATAGATCTTGCTTATTCAGCCTCACCCATGAGTCATTGTTTAAATCTCCTGGAAAACTGCCAGTTAGGAGTTGCACAGTCTCCAGCTGATCCTTGCCAATGGATTTTCAGTGGCAGGGCTTGGGGACACCATGGAGCACTCAGGTCAAAGATACTCCATTTGCAAACCCAGCATCTCTGTTCCACATGTTTCATAAGCTGATGGACAATTTCTCTCTATTACACCTGCTTTGGGGCCCCCTTCTGGGCCTTATTTAATCCTCTGCAGGCCCTCTGAGCTGAAAAAGTTTACCCAGTCGCCCATCAGGACACAAGCCTGTCCTTCCCCATGGACCTGTTCAAAGACGAGCCCACACAGCGTGGGGGAGAGAAATCAGCTGGAAATGCTCCGTGGCCCCACTTGGGGCCTGGCTGCCCAAGCGAGTGGGAGAGGCAGGGGCCCAGGGAGGCCAGGGCCCGCGGGGCCGCGACTCTCATTGTTCAGGGTGCTCCCAGTCTTGCGGGTTTCATCTCCTCAGCCCCTGTGTCCATGGTGTCACTTGACTCAACAGCCCAGAAGGCGAGGGGTCTGCCCTTCCCCTCACGGTGTTCTCATTGTGGGGGGATCCGTGGCTATTCAGAGGGTCTCCCCAGGCTGAACTGGAGCTGGGGCGCCTTTGCTATTTCCCTGATCACATCTCCCTTAAAAAAAGTGTGTCAGCCCTTTGAGAGTCCTTCATTGCCTGGACCTCATTCCCTCTGCTAAAGTGACCCCAGGAGAACAGCTCCTAACTGCAGCTCAGCCACCCACTCCTCATCTTATCTGTGTTTGTGCTGAGTTTCTCAGACATTGGCCTGCATCAGAAACACAGGGAGGGCTTGTTAAAACACAGGCTGCTGGGCCCACCCCAGAGACTCAGATTCTGCAGGGTGACGGTGGGGCCTGAGAATCAGCATTTTGAACAAGCTCCCAGATGGTGCCAGTCTGAGGACCACACTTTGAGAACCAGTAAGTCAAAGTGATAACCACATTATTACCAGCTTTTCTCTGAGCTTGGTTGGGAAAGAGTGGGTATTTAGGATATTTTAAAATTAAAGTAAAAATTAAAACAGAAATTACTCTTGAAGCACACATATCCATATGCATGCATCCTCAGTCACTCAGTCGTGTCCAACTGTTTGTGACCCATCAGCTGTAGCCTGCCAGGCTCCTCTGTCCATGGGATTTCCCAGGCAATAATACTGGACTGGGTTGCCTGACCCAGGGATCGAACCCACATCTCCTGCATTTTTTGCATTGCAGATGGATTCCTTACCCCTGAGCCACCAGGGACGCACATATATCCATATGTGTGTATATATTAAAAATATGTTTTTGCATTTATGTACACACATATATTTATACAGATATTTATATACACAAATATATATTTATATACACATGTACATAGAAGTCTGTGCATTTGTGAATCAGTATGTGTATGGATATACATTGATATAAAGTCTTAGAACTATTTGACATTGAAGAGAAGCAAATTCAGAAAGTGTTCAGGGTCAGAAGTGAATTCCAAAGAACAGCATCCCTGGGAGCCTGTGCTTCCTCCTTCCCGGTCTCCTTTCTGCCCCTCGCAGCCCACCCCACGCCCCCAGCTTCCCAACCCTGCGCTCCCCGGAGGCTCGCCCAGGGCAGCTCCGCGCTGCGCTGAGCGTGGAGCAGTGAATCGGCCCCGCCCGGGCGACTGGCACGGTTGGCACCCCTGGCGCACTTTTCCACATTCTCTCTCTGGGCAAAGGGAGGCACCAGGTACGGCTTATGACACGACTTGGGGGCTAGTGACCACACCAAGACGTGTGGCTGTCAGGTCAGTGGAGACCACGCCGAGAACCAAGTCAGAGAGACCTTCCTCACCCCTATGCCCTGGGACCCAGCTATGGTTTCAGACAGGCAGGGTGAGGAAAGCGTGCCTAGCCTATCAGACTTTAAAATCCTGCTTGTCCACGTAGTCGTGCATGCATGCATGCATCCATCCATCCAGACGGCAGCAGTGAAGTCCTACCACGTGCCAGGCTCTGGGCTAAGCGCCCAGACACAGAAGCGACGCAACAGACAGAAGCCCCGTTTCAAGGAGCTGACTCCCTGATGGGGGCCGACAAGACTGCATAGGACAGTTTTGTTTGTATACAGAATAGTCTTGTCTTGTGGCAGAGAGTACTAAGGACATACGCGGAGTGATGGAAGGGAACTCTCTTGGGGGAGGGACAGTACTTGATGATTGCAGAAGTCCTCCGTCTCTGGAGGTGATATTTAAGCTGAGATTTGAAAGGCAGAGAGTGACAATAGTAGCCTGGACTAGGACAATGGCAGAGGAATTTTAGAAATAGCCAAAATACTCAGCAGCCAAAGAATCCACCTGCTGTGCAGGAGACACAGGAGGCGCGAGTTCAGTCCCTGAGTTGGGGAGATCCTAGAGGAGGAAACAGCAACCCACTCCAGTGTTCTTGCCTGAAAAATCCCATGGACAGAGGAGCCTGGTGGGCTACAGTCCATGGGGTCACAAAGACTCGGATGAAAATGAAGAGCAACTGAGCACCCAAAGATAAGATAGGTCTATGAAATAAAGCCTGATTTTGGGGGGCTTCCCTGATAGCTCAGTTGGTAAAGAATCCGCCTGTAATGCAGGAGACCCTGGTTCAATTCCTGAGCCAGGAAGATCCCCTGGAGAATGGATAGGCTACCCATTCCAGTATTCTTGCACTTCCCTTGTGGCTCAGCTGGTAAAGAATCTGCCTGCAATGCAGGAGACCTGGATTCAATCCCTGGGTTGGGACATTCCCCTGGGGAAGGAAACGGCTAACCACTCCAGTATTCTGGCCTGGAGAATTCCACGGACTGTATAGTCCGTGGGGTCACAAAGAGTCAGACACAACTGAGTGACTTTCACTAAGGATGAATGGACTTGAAGAAGCTAATGTGGCTAATGTAATTTACCCCTTGTGCAGCTGTTTGCAGTTCAGTCAGTTTTTGCCTGCCTTAATTAGTCAGACACTGAACAAAAAATGAATAAAGTTCTAATAATGTATAAAAATACAATGAAAAGGAGCAGTATTCTTGCCAGGAAAATCCCATGGACAGAGGAGCCTTGCAGACTACAGTCCATGGGGTTGCAAAGAGTCAGACACAACTGAGCAACTGAAGACATATGTCCATGTATAAAATACAAGAGAGGAGAACAAGGAGAGACTGATTCTGCTGAGCATCGGGGAAGGCTTCACAGAAACGGCAGTATCTTCAAAGGATTTGTAAGGAGACATAGGAGTGTTCCGTGTTGCCAAGGGAAGGAAGGGCTTTGCAGGTAGAGGAGACAGAGACCTTTGACCCAAGGGTTTCTGTTAGCCTCTGTCTGAGTTACAGCAAGGCACCCCCTCTGGGGAGAAGACACCGTGTCCTCCAGGCTTGGTTTCAGCCCATGCTTGCCCCCCACCAGGCTCTTTTGTTCCATGCACAGCTTATACCACAGGCATGGTGGCCCTGAATGAAACCGCAGGGAGTCGACTGTGCCCACACCCATTGGGCTTTGAAATTTGGTTTCTTTACCCACCCATCCACTCAGAGAGCATTTATCAAGGTCCAGATTCATTTTGAGACAGCAACTCCAAAGGGAAAGCCTAACATTTTGTGATTCAGTCTCAGGAGACTTGTTGGGGCGGGGCCGGGGGAGCAGCAGGACTCTGCCACCAGGGCAGCCAGTTCCCTCAGAAGAGCCGCAGGCCAGGAACCAGCAATCTCGCGTTCTGGGCCCCGCCCAGACACCCTCCCATATGCTGGCCCCTCCCCAGCCATCCCCTGCACCCCACTCTGTAAAAAGAGGGCACTGAATTCTTAGACCCAGCTCATACCCTGCTCCCACTTGGTACAGCTGGTGTAACTGTTTTCAGGACAAGCTGGATTTTCCTGTGGGATTGTAGGTACGAAAATGGCTTTAAAACTGATGCTGAATGCATCACCCTCCCCAGCCGTCCCGAAGTCAGACGTCTTTGGAGAGGCTGCTGGCCAGATTCAAGGGTCTCCCTCTGTATCCTGGCCACTCTTTAAAAAAAAAAAATTAAATTGAACATTGTGTTTGCATTTCAGTTCAAGAAATTTTCTCTCTCTTTTTTTTTTTTTTTTGGCTGAGTGGCATGCAGGAGCTTAGATTCCCAACTGGACCCTTTAGGAGCTGGTGACTTTGATGACATCCTCAGCTTCAGTTTCTTCATCTGTATAATGGGGGTGATGATAATGGTACCCATCTGGTGGGAGCTTTGGGAGGCATTGATGGAGATGATCCATAACGAGTGTTTGGATAAGACTACCACAGAGTTAACACTGGAAAGGGGGGTGGAGGTGTAGCTGGTTATGATGAGGGAAGATAGAAGCTGGGCTGAGAAGCAAACATTCAAGAGAAAAGGTATCAAGGTAAAAGTGAGTCCTAGGAAAGGCCAGTGGGAGACGGGAATCATAAAGGGAGAGAAGTGCTTGTGCTACAGGTATGCTCCTCCTTTTAGAGGTGAGAACACTAGGTCATAGGGGAATAATGGACCAAGGTGGGGGCCCTCTGTTTTTAAAAAAAAAAAAAACGGATTTTCATGCATCCTTTATAATTCAGAAAATAGCAGTAACAGAAAGCTTGGCATCTTAAAGAAATCCCTGTGACCTTTCCAAGTGCCATTTCTCTATGACTCCATTTCTACTTTATTTCTCCTTGTGTTTCTAGTAGTTATTTAAGTTCAGCAGGTAAGTCTTGTGCATACAGAAGGGAGCACAAATCATACATGTACAGTTCAAATAATTCCCTAAAGTGAACACGTTGTGTAACCAGCTTCCAGAAGTAGAATGTGGGGACTGCCCTGGTGGTCCAGTGGCTAAGACTCGATGCTCCCAATGCAAGGGGCCCAGGTTCGATCTCTGGTCAGGGAACTGGATCTCACATGTCACAACTAGAGATACCACATGCTGCAGCTAAGACCCAGTGCAGCCAAATCAATAAATAAAAAAATTTTTTTTAAAGAAACAGAATGTGGCTCTTGTGGCCTGCCCCCCCGCCCCGCCACAGGGCTCCCTTTTGGTTACCAGCATCCCCAGGATCACCACTGTCCTGACTTCTAACAGCATTACTTAGTTTTGCCTGCTTTTGAACTTTATATAAATAGAACCATACATTTTATCTGGTTTCCTTTGTTCAACATCATGTTTGTGAAATTCACTGATAATGTTTCATTCTATGACTATTTTATGCATATACCTTCCTTATATATTCTGTTGTAGATGGCCATTTGAGTTCCTGTCACTTTCAAAGCTCACCCCAAATGCTTAGCAAATCTCAGGAAGAAAGTGATGACTCCTAAAGCTAATATCCAAAGCAATAGTGTGGAGCCCTGCTCTTTGTGGCCTATTTTCTCCATTCTCTGCCTCATCTGGCTCCCCAAAATAAAGTCCCCTGCTTACTATATGAACAAATTCAAGAATGCATTTGTAAGTCCAATTTGTTCCCAAGTCCAACAAAGTTAGCCTAGGTACCCAACTAACACAATCGGCTATAGGGTACTGTATTGGAATAGGTTTAAATACTTTTCACACAAATAACATGTACATAAAAGACAAACAAACATAAAGAATATAGCAGTTTTACTCTTACACTAAAGTACCTTGAAGAGTGCAGTAGTATAACACAGCAGCTGGCATACAGGGACTGCCTCGCGTGTTCACATCTTTCAAAGCTCACAGCTTGAAGATGCGTATGCGGAAGACTTGCTGCAGAGCCCAGGACACTTGCACGAAGTATGATGCACCGTTTCATTCCTGTCTCTTCCGTCATTAGTTTGCCAGCATGCATTGCAGTCCATGCTCATTATTCCAGCTCTTTGTGTTGGCCAGCACTTACTGACCCTGTGAATGCACCAGCCTGCACAGGCCAAGTGGCTTTGGGCTGGACTGGCATCTGCATAGTTTTCCTAAGAAAATGCGGCCAGGACCCCCATAACACACAAAGCAGGGGAGCAGAGCTGAGAATTAAATCAGCAACGTGCTGCTGGCCAGTGTTCTTGAAGCAGGCCCCTTGAACCCGTTGCCTGAGTGGAAGCTGCAGTGAGGGAAGATGGGAGATTAAAGGCGGCTGCAGACTCTTACTCTAGAGAACCCCTGGGAGAGAAATTAGGATAGCATACAGTGGAAGGAACAGGGTTGCAGTGCCTACTCTGCGAGCCGGAGGCCTCTCAAATTCAATTTCCTCCTCCTTGGGACACAAGCACTCATGTCTGCTTCAAAGGGTGTTGTGAAGATTAGACACAGCATCCCATGCCTGGCCTGGGTGGTGGTGTGCTTTGTCCTAGATACTTCCCATGTGCCCAGTGTCTTCCATTCACCTCTCCAGACTGACCCCTCAGCCTTCCTCATCCTGTCGTGTGCCTCAGCTACGTGATCTGTATGTATCATGTCAACGGACTCCCTTGATCTTGAGCTTCTGATTGGAATTGGCCAACAGTAAACATGACGAGAGAGGAGAGGAAGAAGAGGGAGGCATCCATATTTTGTAAGGCCCATGTACACACACACACCCCGCCTCGCACTGGGGAGCAGCAACTGCTCCCTTTCCTTGCCTCTCCAGGCCTGGAGGTATAAGATCTCGCTGGCTTTACCAGCCCTGGACACCTCAGCATCTTTGGTGGTTTCCAGCCTCCTTGTCCAGAGAAGGCAATGGCACCCCACTCCAGTACTCTTGCCTGGAAAATCCCATGGATGGAGAAGCCTGGTAGGCTGCAGTCCATGGGGTCGCTAAGAGTCAGACATGACTGAGCGACTTCACTTTCACTTTTTCACTTTCATGCATTGGAGAAGGAAATGGCAACCCACTCCAGTGTTCTTGCCTGGAGAATCCCAGGGACGGGGGACCCTGGTGGGCTGCCGTCTATGGGGTCGCACAGAGTCGGCCACGACTGAAGCGACTTAGCAGCAGCAGCAGCCTCCTTGTCCACTCATCTGTCAGCTCTTCTTTCATTAAGCTCCCTAGGTCACACGTACCTCAGTGCCACCCATTTTCTGCCCAGGTTCAGACAGACACACCCTCGTGCCAGGATGTTTATCTTGGGGAGAGTAGCAGCATGTAAGTATGTGCTCTGGTGCACCCCCTTTCATGACCACCCCCAAAAGAAAGCCCCTGAGAAGCTCGGTCTTCTCTTTCCTTGAACCTCAGCTAACTGAGCTCCAGTGGGAGAATGATCTGTATCAAGAACAAAACTAGCAGGTGCTTTGTTTTTCTGGGGTCAGAATAAGAAATTGTATGGGGTCAAGGAGTTAACATCAATAAAGTGGCTGAAAGTGGTCCGGTGGGTGCCCTCTGCCAGTTGATGCTTGGCCTTCTGCTCTTCCCAATAAGAGGAGAAACCCACAAAAAGTCCTGCTTACAGATCATACTTCTCCATACTTGTTTCTACTTGTTAGTGCATTAGACAAGTATCCAGAAAAGGGTCTTTTAGAGAAAATGAAAGAACCTTAAATGGTTATTGTTAAAGATTCAGTAGATGGTGAGCTGCAGAATCATAAGTATGAATGCTTTTACTTCCTTATGTTGGACTCCTTCACTCTTAAAGAATTTCCCACTTTCTCCCGGGCATTTCATATGCAAGCATTTCTTTACTTCCCCACTGGAGGCTGAAGTCTTAAAGACAAAACCCTGTCCAGATATGATTTTCCTAAGAGTCTCTTGTAAAATGGATACATGTCCAGAATTCCCTGGCAGTGGTTTAGGACTATGTGTTCCACTGCAGGGGGCCCAGGTTTGATCCCTGGTTAGAGAATTAAGATCCTGCAAGCATGTGACATGGTCCTAAATGAATAATAAAGTGAATACTTGTCAAAGCTTTATTGAACTAGCTAATGAGAGAACTAGGAAGATGCTAGTGCCAGTTAAGCACTTGTGAGGAACAGATATTTATAAAATTAGTGGAGAAAATCATGACAGAGTAGATTTGGAGGGGCGATGACCCTATTATTCGTTATTGTTTTTTTCCCAGTTCTGTTGAAATGTAATTGATACATAACATTGTGTATAGTGAAGGCATATAACATAATGACTTGAGATATGATACCTTGTCAATGATTAGCATAGTAAGTTTAGTTAACATCCATCACCTCACATACTTGGAATTTTGTTCCTTATGATGAGAACATTTAACAAATTATTGTTTCTACCAGACCAAAAAATAAATTATATTTTTACAGGATGGAAATCTCCAAGTTCACGTGTAACTTTTAGCCTAAGCCATCTGTGTGTGTGTGTGTCTGTGTGTGTGTGTGTGTGTGTGTGCTCAGTTGCTCAGTTGTGTCCTATTCTTTGCGACCCTGTGGACTGTAGCCCACCAGGCTCATCTGTCCATGGGATCTCCCAGGCAAGAATACTGGATTGGGGTGCCATTTCCTCCTCCAGGGGATCCTCCCAACCCAGGGATCCAAACCACGTCTCTTACGTCTCCTGCATTGGCAGGTGGATTCTTTACCACTAGCGCCACCTGGGAAGCCCTGAGCAATAGTAAATAATAAGTGAATCAAAGGTCCATTCTCCTAGAAAAGTAACCAGGGACAGGCCTGTCATACTACATGCTCTGCTGGGAACTGATCAACTCGCAACCACCCTTTTGCTTTATTTCCAAGTTTGGCTCATTTCTCCTCACAAGGTATACGCTATTGAACTGCCTCACCACAGGCTCACGGCACCTGGCCCAAAGCAGATGCCCACAAAATGCCTGTTGGGTGAACCTATGAATAGAACAGATCTCCATCCATTTATAGAAAAAGATTAGCCAAGCGAAGTCCAGGGCCCACAGTCGCATCAGCTGCCAGCTTTCCGAGCAGGGATCAAAGAGTTTCCCTGGAGGAGAACAGAACAGCAGTCCAAATAAGAACAATCTGTACCGGCAGGTGGGAAAGGGGACCAGTCCTGGTGGGGTACAGCTTTCTCTTCACCTCAGGCCATAATCGGCCTATGATGGCTCTGTAATTGCTTTATAGTGTCAGTAGGGGTTCCCCAATAAATGAGCATTGCTGGTTTCTGGCAGCCAACAGAGCCATACAGGTGCGTCGTGAAAGTGTGAGGGGGCATTGTTAAGTCTCAGCTCCGAATCTTTGAAACACTGTCTGTGGGGCTGTTAACAGAGCAGCCCCTGTGAATGATGGAAGCAGTAGGCAGGGGGACGTTTTTCGGCAGATCTGACCCAGCTTTGAGTCGGCAGGTGGAGGGATGGGGAAGGTGCCGAGGAAGATAACATTTGCACTGCCTGCCTTTAGAACCATCAGATTTTTGTTTAATTTCCTCACCCTCAATTTGATGTTTTTAGCCTTTTGGTATTGACTATTTAGAAAAGACTCTGATGCTGGGAGGGATTGGGGGCAGGAGGAGAAGGGGACGACAGAGGATGAGATGGCTGGATGGCATCACTGACTCGATGGACGTGAGTCTCAGTGAAGTCCGGGAGTTGGTGATGGACAGGGAGGCCTGGCGTGCTGCGATTCATGGGGTCTCAAAGAGTCGGACACGACTGACCGACTGATCTGATCTGATTTTCCTTTAATCATTGGAAAATATTTTTTTTCTGGGACAAGTGTCTCTTGAGGATTCTATTCCTAGGAGGTGAGATAGATGGATTGGGCGCTTTTCTCTAGTTCTCATCCTATGTTGATGAGAACAACATACTCATCCTCATACCCATTTTACAGAAGAAATAGCTGAGGTCCTGTATCAGTTAGCTTCTGCTGTGTAACAAACCACTCTGAATTCATTAGCTTAAACCACAGTGTTTACTGTTTCTCGTGATTCTATGGGTCAACTGGGTGGCTTTTCTAGTCTGAATTAGCTCAGTTGGGGCCAGATGGTCTAACATAGTCTCCATTTGTGTGACAAGTCATTGGCTGGCTGTTTAGTCTAGGGTAGATTATCTGTTTCACCTATCTGCCCTCATCCCACAAGCTAGCCCAGGCCTCTTCACATGGTGGTCTCAGGATTCCAAAGAGCAATTAAAAAAAAAAAAAGTCGAGCTCCAATATACATTTATCTCTGCTTACTCTTGTCCATCGGCCACAGTAAGTCACATGACCAAATGCAAAGACAGTGTAGCAGACCACTACCCAAAGCATAGATAGTTACAGAAGGAATCTGTGGACGTTTTCGCAAACCCTACCGGTCTAGGTGCAAAGGTACAGGAACTCGCCTAAGCTCACAAAACTAGGTAGGGGCAAGGCAGGGCAGAGACCTAGGCCTCATACCTCCTGGCCCAGGCCCCTTCCTCAACAGCATAAGCCCTTTTCTAGGATTCCAAGGTGAAAGTCCAGTTCCCTCTAGAAACCTAGTTTACAGGGACTTGGAGCAGAGAAATTCATGGTAGGTTTCAGTGATGGGTCTTCACTTTGGGTGTTCAGAGAAATCCATCTTCTTAATTAAAACAATAGCTGGGCAAGGGTCCCTCGGGCCATCCCCACCCCCAGGCCAGTCTGAACTCTGCCAGTGTTTACCGTTTGACTTGCCTCCCAGGTTCCGACAGCAGAACACCAGCTGTGACTTGGTCTTGGGTGTCCCCCTTGCCATGTGGGGAGACGCTGCATCTCTGTAGGGGCCTCCACCTCTGGGGTCTCCTTGTCCTGTTCCGTGCTCTCCCTCTGGTCATGGGAGGACTTAAGACAGCTGGGCCCTTTAGGCATGCTAATAATTTGATGTCTCTGCAACTTGGGTCCTGGAAAAGGATCTGGAGAGTTTACCACTCTGTTTTCCTTCCCAGATAACGGAGAAAGCACAATTTAAAAATCCACAATAATCCACATTCATTAAATATTTGCTTCAACTTTGGCTTAGAGGGGGAGCTGATCTCCACATGGCCGAAGCCCCCTGGTGGCCACCCTTGACCTGTTCCTTGATCCCTGAGCAAGTTCAAAGTCAACCCTTAAATTCAAATCCCCCTCTCAGCACTCAGCAGACAAGGCCTTCCCTTAGCTTACAGGGGCGCCGGGCAGGGGGAGTGGACAGCAAGCATATCTCACACCCCAAGAGATGTTATTTATGCAAGTGTCTCGTCTACGCAAGTTCACCACCTCCCTGGAGCAGAATTCTGGAAAACCCAGTCTCTCCGTCCACTTCCATTGGCAGAGATGGTTCAGATGATGCGTGAAGGTTTCTTTGACCAAATTGGCTTCCCAGCCTTGAACTCTGCTTCTTACGTGTTTTCTTAGACTTGAAAGAATAATTCACATCCCATTTCTGTCCATTCTTTACTCTAACAGAACATAAAGGAAATGGGGCCCAGGGGGCTCTCACTCTGCTTTCTTCACCAACAGCGGAGAAAAGCACAACTTGAAAAATCACCAATAATCCACACATTTTCAAGATCAAAGCTGTTTACAGAAGCGTCCAAGACGAGCTAGTGGGGCGTTGACTCCCGTTTTGTCAGCTGGCCCCAAGAGCCTTCAATTAAGAAAGAAGCACGAGGGTGGGAGACTCTCATCAGTGGCCCCTTCCCCTCTGGAGCCAGCTCTGTACCCAAGTGCAAGGAGTCAGCCATTCTTCATGCCTTCCAAAGCATCACATGAGATCATAAGCGAGGTCACTCCCAAGCCCTAGAGTAAACAGCCCTCTGATACATTCTGCCCCCAAAATGGAAGATTCCTCAGCTATTAGTCAGACTTTCAACGGAAGGCTCCATTCCCAACCAAGATGAAACACTCGGGCATTCCTGAAATGTGATGTGCCTATGTCACTAGCTCCCAGGGTTGTCTTCAGGGTCCGACAGCAAAGATCGAAGTACAGTTATGGCCACTTCCCTCTGCCAGGAGTTTGTCTTTCCCTGCAAAGGGGCATTGCGTGTTCATGCTTGCTGTAACATACAGCCATGGATGTCTGCTCTGTTCCTGCTACCTGAAGGGGTGTGATCACCATCACATGCCAGCAGAAGGTGGCCAACCTCACCATCGGTGTCTTCAACAATGCGGGCTTCCCCCCAGAGATCTGGTTCCTTCTCTCCCACCCTGCGCTGAGCAAGCCTCCACCACCAGCGGGTGCCAGGCCTGTGGTCACCATCTCACAGCTGTCTTCCTGAGTCCTAAGAACAAGCGCGCACCCCGCACCACCTCCTGAGAAGGCAGCTTTTCTGCCTGAAATTCACACTGTTCATCCTTTGATTTTCTCTTCCTGGGAGCGCTCGCCCCCCCCCAATCATGTGAAAAGATAATCACTGTGCCCTTTTATCCTTTTTTTCTCCCCAAACTTGTGCTCTTCCCTTTGAAATACCACCCATGGCATTCTTGAACTTATTTTTAGACGTGTGGAAACATTCCAGACAAAAATCGATGCCCAGCACAGATAAAGCCCCAAGTGTGTTTATCGTGGGGAGAAGAAAACGGAGTGTTTTAATGTGGAAGGAGCGTGGCCATATGCCTGGATGCAGCGTGGCTGCCTTTAATCTGCAGAAAGGAAACAAGCATTGTCGATAATAATATGCAGCTGTCCAGCCCAAATGAGGACATATTGCTAATTAGCTATATTGTTAATATATTTTAAGGAGAGAGGCTGCAGTGACGTTAATTATAATCTTTGTTGTTGGTTGTTCAAAGTCTATGAGACCAAAAGCCTTGCTAATAATATCTTCTTTAATATCTTCAATAGAAGATTCTTGGATTTTTTTTTTCTTTAGAATCCCACATAAAAGCCACATTAGGGGTAATGAGGCCTGTAGCCTGAGCCTAATTAAAACAACATCTAACTAAGCCTGTGGCCATCATTATCATCAACTAGTACTTATTGGGTGCCCCCCGAGCTCGTTTGGAATTGGAGGGTGTGGGGTTTGAGATTGTAGATATGGCCTGTTCTTTGCCCTCCAGAAATTTGCCATCCCGTCTGCCTCCAAGAAGTCTGCCTGGTTGCGTTAATCTGGGAATAGTTACCACAGCCTTGAAAGAAAAAAAAAAAAAATAGGCATTAAAACTGTCCAAGCCAGCCACGATTTGTTACTAGTATGTGCCTCTTCTGAGGTTCTGGAAGTGGTCAGATCAGCCCTGGTTTTCACACACCGGCCTTTGGTTGAGGTTTATGGAACAGGGCAGGTGGCAGTGATTCTGAGCACAGTTTTTCTAAAGGTGGACGCACCGCTCCTTTTCACACCTTGATTGTCCTTCCTGGAGCTGATCGCCCTAAATAGCTCTGGGGCTTGGTTCTCCAAAGAATCCCTGCCTTTCTCACTCCTGTGCCAAGTGAGCAGCTGCCGACTCTGCTGTGAGCGCTCTGACCTCGATGTGGTCCATGGCAGTCCACCTTGGTCACAGTGCAGCCAAAGGGATGGATCCCCCCCGACGTGGCTGAGGGCGGCGGCCAGACGTCCCGGCTCTTGGGCCGGGGATGTCCCGTGGAGAAAGTACACGAGGAGCAAAGTGTCTGGGCCTGTCATCTTGGAAACCGCACCGGGGCTACTGACGAGAGGTTTCCTCAGCCATCTTGGCAGAGCTTTCCTGGGAGCATTCAGAGCTAGTGACGGGAGCCAGGGAGGCGATGCCCGCCCATAGAATGCCAGCAAGCCTCCAGCTGACCCAGAGGATGCCACCGGGGAAGTGGTGGCCTAATGGAAAAGTCACAGCACGCTAGGAGAGAAAGCTTTCAGACCAAAGGCTGGTGGGGCCAGACGTCTGGGGTTGGGCCTGGCATTTGTATTATTTACTCAGTGATCTCTTACTGAAGACAGCAGAGTGGCAGTGAGCCTAACCCCCACTCTATCCCAGCCTGATGGCCCTTGGGCCTCAGTGCCAGGCCCTGGGAGGCCTCGGGGAGTCTGCACGCTTCGTGTCCTTCGCCAGGATCGCCAAGTTCACTGGCCCACCTCCCTCTCTGCTCTGTGATCGTCACCTGCTTCCCAGGCTTCATGGTACTCATTTGTTCAATCTCGGTCAGACATTATTTCCTCAGGCAAACCTCCATTTCTCTTTAATACAAATGTTCCAAGTAAGGAGTTTTACAAGCCCTACCTCGAGCGCGGATGATGGCTTTTCCTGGCTTCTTCTGTTTTGTGAGTATCATCGTAGGTTCATTGAATGTCACAGATGCAATGCACAGCAGTCAATGACAATTTTTGTGTTTTGACGCCCCAAGTATCTAATCCCGGTGTGCCGAGGGCCCTTCAGGACGGCTCCCATGTTGTTCCGAGGGAACACCATTAATTCCTGAGTCTTCCTCGGTTCCTGCCACAGGAGAGCATCCCAAACTCACCTTGACTTCCCCGCCCCAGCTCTGGAATCAATCATTTGTCCAAGGAGATCTGGATTCTTTGAGGGCAAATGCCTCGAAATTTTTTAGTGATAGGATTTTCAGACAAATGAAAGGAAATATGACATTACCCAGCAAGTAACGGGTTTGAGAAACGTAAGGTACAGATGCTGAAACAATGAGAAGATTCTATATGTGGGAGGAGGAGGGAGGTGGTAGAGGGCGGATTTGCAAAGTCAGCAGCAAGGCTGAGCTCTCGTAACCTGGCTGACACTGTGAAGGTCTTGGGAGTGATTCACTAAATGCTCGGTTGGTACCCGCATAAGCTGGGGATGGGACCCAATTCTGAGTCACTTTGCTGAACAGGGCTTTTCTCTCTTTATTGGTGGGCACGGTTCTCAAATTAGAGTCACACAGGGAACATTGCTACTAGCCCCCCAGTTGTCGTCAATGTTACTGTTTGTAGCAAGGGTGCAAGAAGTTCAGAGGTCATCATTCCAGGGCTAGTATGAAGGCTCTCGTGTGTTACCAGGGACCTCAGCCCCTCTGTCTTGCCATTCAGCCACCTTTAGAGAATATCTTCAATCTCATGCCAGCAGCCTCATTTCACTTCAAACACTTGTATTATCCACACTTCAGGCAGGAGAAAATGGAAGAGAGAAAAGACACAAAAGGTAAACTGACTCTGCCTTCTGTCTAAGAGTCGTATCAGGGACCTTCTACTTACATCTCATTGGGTAGAACTGTGTCACATGGTCATCCCTACCTGCAGTGGGTGCTGGGAAATGTAGTTTTAGCCAGGCGTGTTGCCTTCTGAAATCAACCCTGAATTTAAAAAAAAGAAGAATGGATATTTGAAATTGCAATATCTGCCACAATAATACTGCCATCTAAGGCAAAACACCAGGCTACATGAGCACAGAGCCTATTTTATTAGTACTGTTAGCATTTTATTATTACCTTCTTCCTATTTTAAATAAGAATAAATTATAGAAAAAATAAGTTGTAGAATAATGGAGGGACAGGAGCTATGCACAAAGGTGGGAGAGTCAAGTGGCAGCTGAGTAGTGTGGCCACCGTATGTCATTCCCCTCACAGTTGAACAATGCGTAAGTGCAAACCACTTACTCGCTTTAGTTCTTCTGTTTCTTTATTAGTGGTCACGGCTCTCAAATTAGAATGTTGCTCCTAGAGCTGCAGCAATGTCACAGGTCGAAGGTCAGCTCAAAGACACGTTGTGGGCAAAGTGATATTTTCCCAAACTGAACTGATGCCGTTGTGTCACTTGAATTCAAACCAAATGAATCAGGCAGTTCCTTGGAAAGAGTGGTACTATTTCTTAAAGAGCAGACTCGCCGAAGCTCACGTTTTCAGAGAAGGATGCTTGCTTTGCTGAATAAAACATGAACTGGTTAAATCTTCATTTTGCGATCCACCCTTCATGAGAATCCTTGCTCTGCTAGGATTGTTACATGAACTCGGTGAGTGAGTTTGGCCCTGCAAGGAGGTCTTGCAGATGGGGCCTCTGCAAGGAGTGTAGTGTGTCTTTGAGAAAGGATGAAGAAACGATGTTTTCCTGCCTTGTTAGCAGGCCCAGTCTACTGTGTCCTGCCCTAGAGTCTTGATTATCAAAATAATGGTTGCTCCTGAATCTTGTTATTGATTGAATAAAGTAGAGCTTCATTTTATGTGAGCTTCATTTTATGTAAGGCACCCTTCTCCTACCTTATCAGTGCTGTATTCAGTCATGTCTGACTTTTTGTGACTCCTTGGACTAGCCCACCAGGCTTCTCTTGTCCATGGAATTATCCAGGTGAGAATACTGGAGTGGGTTACCATTTCCTCCTCCAGGGGATCTTTCCAACCCAGGGATCAGACCCAGGGATCAAACCCATATCTCCTGCATTGGTAGGCAGATATTCTACCTGAGGGCTTCCAGTTTCCAAACAGTTTGAGAGTGTACCAAGGTTTGGAGGGAGCCAAGGTTTCCAGGTCAACAGGTGTTGTAGAAAAGCAAGAATAATTCAGATATTCAGAGATCATGATTAGCACTTTTTATGATTTCCCATTCCCATCTTTTAGATGCTTTGCCAACGCTGAGCTTGTTTAAGGGGAGGTGAGGGGAGGCAGGAGGAGAAGGATTGGGGAAGGATGGAGAGAGGCCACAATTGTGTGCATAGTTCAAGCCAAAGCATACTTTAGCCCCCATCTTCCCGGCACAGGCGCTTGTGGCCTGAATCGTCCAGCCCAGTTGCCCTGACTCTACATTTCTCTTTTCAAGTGTAGACCCAACCCACCCTGAGTTCTCTGGACCATCCTACTGGGACAGCGTGGGATTCTTCTTATTGCCTGCTTTCTTTCCGTGGAGGATCGTTCAGCCACAGAGAGTCTTAGTTCATGTCTAAGCCGGGATGACTGATGCCTCTCCTCCCAGGAGAAATTCCAGAATCAGATCAAGAAACCTGTCAGACCCCGCCCTTGTTTTATCAGCCAGCTAAGCCAAGCGACATGCAGCCCAAATACCTTTCCTCTCCCTCAGAAGCAATGAACATGAACTTGGGCAAAATGGGAGATGGTGAGGGGCAGGAAAGCCTGGCGTGCTGCAGTCCCTGGGGTCACAAAGAGTCAGACACCACTGAGCGACTGAACAACAACAACATCTCTTCTTCTAAAATAAGAGTTGTTGTAGTAGAAAGACTGCTTCATCACAAGGGAAAGGAAAGGGGGCACCATCTTTTAAAGATTTTTTTTTTATGTGCACTATTTTTAGTCTTTATTGAATTTGTTAAAATATGGCTTCTTTTTTACATTTTGGTCTCTTTCTTTTTTTTTTTTTTTTTTTTTCTTTTATTTTGGCCAAGAGGCATGTGACATCTTAGCTCCCTAACCAGGGATCAACCCTCATCCCCTGCATGGGAAGGTTAAATCTTTTTTTTTTTTTTTAAATTGAGGATAATCGCTTTACAGAATTTTATTTTCTGCCAAATATCAACATAAATCAGCCATAGGTGTACCTATATCCCTTCCCTCTTGAACCTCACTCCCAACTCCCTCCCCATCCCACTGCTCTAGGTTGTCACAGAGCCCCTGTCTGAGTTCACTGAGTCACACAGCAAATCCCCACTGGCTGTCTGTTTTACATGTGGTAATGTAAGTTTCCCTGTTACTCTCTCCATACACTTCACCCTTTCTGGAAGGTGAGCTCTCAACCACTGGATTGCCAGGGAAGGTTCCCTCTTTCACCCAGTCTAGCAGCGTGTACTGGTTGCCACCATGAAGCCAGGGCAGGATTTGCAGGGTATCCCTCAGGGTGTGGGAGAGCAAATCATGCACCCTTTCTGAGAATTAGATTCCCAGAACCTGCTGCAAGACATTTTCCATGAGAAGTCAGATGTCCTCACTAACATTATTGGGGATCCAGGGAGAAAAACAAGAGAACAAGTGCATTCAGTGAGCTTGCCCCGGGCCATGATAGAGATGTTTTGTGTTGAGGAAAGAATTAGCCTGCCTCTCTCTCACTCTCTCTGCGTGCTGGATGGGACAAGCTGGGCATAATGCATTTGGCCTCTGTTGCATTGAGCAATGTCCAGGAATGCCAGGGCAGCTCTCTCTAGGAGGCTATGCCAGGAGAGGAAAGCATGACAGAGAGGTGACTGGAAAGGTGTGCAAAGACTCTGCCCCCAGCCACATCTCTCGAGCAAAGAGGAAGGGCAGGCAAAGACCTGATGAAGGGCAGCAGCTCTCCCTTCCCTAACTGCACGTTTTAAAGAGGAGATAGCAGACAGGCTTCTTCCTAGCTCAGTCCTCTTCTCAGCCTCTGGGAACATTCACAGACGTGATCTCTGCACCAGTGAGTTTATTCCTCATCCCATGTCTGTTTAGAGAGAGAGAAGAATCCAGCCCCTCGGGTCAGCTGTTTAATGAGATGGTTATCCACTGCATGTGTTCCGTCCTCAGCCCACTCTTGACCTCGGGTGCTCAGAGTCAGGAGTGTTTTGATCCCAGATGTAACCCCTGACTGGTCAGAGGTGCTGCAGGCAGAGGGGGCGGGGAGTGCGTGCGGAAGCAACGTGCTGGGATATCCACTCCAAAACCCCCAAACATGCCCAAGAAAAACAAGGACATTAACTGCTGACCCAAACGCGGGTGAAATTCTATCTCCACATCGCCCTCCACCAGTAAACACGAAAATGCTACCCCTTAGGGGATGGAGAAAGCCTCCAACCAGAGGGCCAGGGAGAAGGCGAGCAGGAGAAGCTACTCTGGGAAAGAAGTCCAGCAACTTCCACGCTCTCCGATCACTGGGAAAAAATTTTCCCCCAGTGACAACCAAACACAGACCTTTTTTGCTAGCCTGGAAAAACAACAGATTTGCAACTTTTCACGATAAAGACCCTCAATTTGAGAACGCCTTTGTGTGACTTTTTCTTGGGCTGTCCCCCACCTCTCCATCCCCATCTCAGGTCCCTCTCCCCCGCTTCGCTCCATCCCAGCCTCACTGACCTTCTCTCTGATCCTCAAGTGAGCCAAGTCATCGGCATCTCAGGACGGTCTTCCTTGCTCATCCCTCTGCTGTGTTCTTCGCTCAATAATTGCAGCTGTTCAGGTCTCACTTCGCAAGCTGCCTTTTCAGACAGGTCTTCCTCAGCCACCCATATCATGTTGTCCCTGACCACTGTCTGTTATTTTTCTTCTGAGCAATCACCGTTCTCTGATCTGACCCTATTCATGTGTGTATTTGTAGTTTATTCCCCCCGGTTAGATGTGCAGTCCAGTAGAACAGGGCCCGTGACTGTCTTGTTCATGGCTTTCCTATGCCTAGCACATGGTTGACACGTGTTGACTGGATGGCTGGAAGGATGGATGAGTGGATGACTGAAAACACTGAAGGCAGGAAGGAAGGAAGGCGGAAAGGAGGGAAGAAGGTTAAGTAGGTTGATAAGCATAAGCAGATGGATGGAAAAGATGATGGATGGATAGATGGATGGATGAATGGATGGATATAATCAATGATTTGACTGAAATATTTTCAGATCTTTTGCTGACCCACACCAAAGAAACAAACTCTGGACACTGGGGTTATAACTAAAGCCAGAGTAGTTAATCAATTGAAGCTGTGATAAGCAAACTATAATTTGATTCCAGTTCTAAATGAATAACTGTTCTCCATTAAGCACTTCAAGCTCCATCAGGCTCTTCATGTTGACATATGTTGATGTTGGATAAATATCCCATAATACACGGTGCTATGCTAAGTCACTTTATTTTTTTTTTTTTTTTTTTATTTATTTATTTTTTTATTTTATTTTTAAACTTTACATAACTGTATTAGATTTGCCAAATATCTAGTCGTGTCCTGCTCTTTGCAACTCTATACATTGTAGCCCACCAGGCTCCTCTGTCCATGGGATTCTCTAGGCAAGAATACTGGAGTGGGTTGCCTTGCCCTCCTCCAGGGCATTTTCCTGACCCAGGGATCAAACTCATTAGCCCTCAGAAAATCCTCAAGTAGCAAGCTAGGAAAATTTTTCTGATAATTTAGCTTTTTAAAGATGGAAAAACTTAGCCATGGGAAGAACAATGATTTGGGGATGCAACCCTGGCTTAATTCCAACTCCTGGAATTGTTCGCGTCTCAAATTTTTAAGGGTAGCATTTCTAAATCATGCTTCTCCTGTTTATTTGTTTATTTGCTTGTTTGTTTGTTTCAGAATAACCTCAACATGGAAAGTGCCTCGACATCAGAAACCAGCTTTCCTCTGTCCAAGGAAGCACCCGGGGAACATTCAGACCACCAGGCTGGACACCAGCCCATCTCCAGACAGCAATTCCAGCAAGAGGCTGGGCACCCTTCATTGCAAAGAGATGGCCCCAGATCCTTTCTCCTTGACCTACCCAACTTTCCAGATCTTTCCAAAGCTGATATCAATGGACAGAATCCAAATATCCAGGTAATGCTGGGCAACTGAAAGGTGGAAGAAAATGAAACAGTCTATGCCTTTGTTTTCTGATCCGATCCCACCTCCCTTTTTCCCTTAGCCCTTTGATGAATCCTGTTATCTCTGCCAGAGCAGTGTTATATCGCATCTGTGTAACACCCTGGATTGTAAGATGCATCGTTATTTTCTGAACCACTGAAAAAAGAAAACAGTGCTAATTAGAGTATGGCACACCCAAGATTATAAAATTTATCCAGATCTGATTTCAGAGCTGTTGAAATAGAAAAATAAAACAAAATAATATGCTCTGAAATTGATGAAATACGGTAGCTATAGGGAAAGGCCAGTCTAACGCGTGAGTAGATGAGGCAAATCATCATGTGATTTCCAAGACGCTCAGGAATACAAAGCCTCTCTGCCTTGCCTTGGTCTCCAGAAGCTCCTTTAGGAGGCAACAACACTCCAGTTGTCACGTTAGTTGCGCTAAGTGTAAAACAACTGATGAGAAATTTCGATAAGAAGAGAGTGAAAAATAGAAGTTCCTAGGAGATAGCGGAATGCATGCCACTAGGATGGAGTGGGATGAAGCTGAAAGAAACAGGAGGTTAGGGAAAGGGGCTCCTGGAATTGAAATTAAGAACTCTCATCTGCACTGAAATAGCACAGTCTACTCAGCAAGGCAAAGGCGGATCTGACTTGACTCTCCCAACATGTTGAAGCCAAACATGTTGTCTTCTTCCGATATTATCAATAATGCAACTAATTCTCCGCAAGTTACCATTTGGTTTGCTTGCCCAAGGTCACATGGCTAGTAAATAGTAGTTGGGGCTCAAACACAGGTGTTCAGGCGCCCAAGAAAACTCACCCTACCAGTCCGTGTGTCAGAGACAAACTCCTCATTTTGAATTTCACTTGCCCCTCCCTCTGTTTCTCCCCAGAGATGGGCCTCATGGTGGTGGAGGGAGGCCCGTCTCCCTGGGCCGCCTGGCCCCTGCACAGCCCCTGTCCTCAAGTCCAGCTTCCAAACTTGTAAGCTTTTGTCCTCAGCTCTTTTCACTTGGGGAAGGGCAGTTCAGTTCAGTTCAGTTCAGTCACTCAGTCGTGTCCGACTCTGCGACCCCATTGACTGCAGCACACCAGGCCTCCCTGTCCATCACCAACTCCCAGAGTTTACTCAAACCCATGTCCATTGAGTTGGTGATGCCATCCAGCCATCTCATCCTCCGTCGTCCCCTTCTCCTCCTGCCCTCAATCTTTCCCAGCATCAGGGCTTTTCCAGTGAGTCAACTCTTTGCATGAGGTGGCCAAAGTACTGGAGTTTCAACTTCAACATCAGTCCTTCCAATGAACAGTCAGGACTGATCTCTTTTAGGATGGACTGGTTGGATCTCCTTGCAGTCCAAGGGACTCGCAAGAGTCTTCTCCAACACCACAGTTCAAAAGCATCAATTCTTTGGCGCTCAGCTTTCTTTATAGTCCAACTTTTACACCCATACATGACCACTGAAAAACCATTGCCTTCACTAGATGGGGAAGGGCAGCTTGTCCTTATTCTTTCTCTGCATCAAATTCCAATTGACTTCCACGGCAAAAAGAACACCTCAGTTAGACTAATACACCCACCAGTCCCCTACCTCCCCATGTATAAAATGCTGTGTTAGCTACTGGGAGGTTAAAAAATGTCAGACCTTAAATGTAAGGTCTTTCCTCCAGGAAATGACCTGGGTGTGAAGGTTCCAACTGCCACCTAAGAGAATGCCAGAAGGATCGTGGAAGCGGAGCAGAACAAGTGCTGTGCTCCATGGAAGGCGGACCCAGATAGACGGAAGGGTTGGGAAGGGACCTGACCATTAGGGCGGGGCAGAGACGAGGGCAGAGAAGTGAACAGTGCTCCAGAAGTCAGGCTTTGACAACCCGTATGCTGAAATCACGTGCACCAATTCAGGTTTCCGATAGGTCTTGTATCAATCCAGCTGATTAATCAGAAAAACGGGCCATTTTCTCCATTGTCCTCTCTCCAGGAACTGTCCACATGGCTCTCTGATAAAGAATACAGGACCCACTTGGGGGAGGTGCAGACTGACCAAAAAAGGCATAGATAACCCCTTACTGTTGCTCAGTGTGACTCCCCATCCCTCCTTCATTGACAGGAAGTGATTTTTCCTTGTTGATAGATTTTTTTTGGCTGTAGGACTAGACCACCCTTATCCCAAGGGTGCTTAGCCCATGCCCAAAACAATTTGAGGTTTGCTGCGGCTTGCATTTTTTTTTTTTTTTTTTTTTTTTGAGAGATGGGCAATCTCATTGTGGAGCTTAATGCTGAGGACTGAGCTATTAAAGCCATCAATTTAAGAGTTACTGATGTAAACTTACAAGAAAAGGCCTGGATACAGGGGACTGGAGGGTTGCAGTCCCCACATTGGAAAATTACCAAGTTCATGGGCTCCACCCAGGACTGAATTTCTAGGAGAATTTATCAGGATCCCCTCTCTCCCAGATAAGTCCATCAGTCAGGAAGTCCCCAGACATCACTTGGGTCTTTTTAAAATATTAGCCGAAATGTCAAGGAAGAACAGTGATGCAAAGGCAGTTGAGATTTTCAGATCTGGGAAACCCTAATGACTTTTCCATTAAAAAAAAGGGCAACCATGAAATGCTAAGCCCACGCCAGCCCACACGATAGATTTGTACATGAGCTCAGAAAAGCCCCAGAACTCACAATCCATTTTTCATCAGCATAAGCTGTGCTGTTTAGCCAGATGAAGAGCGCTTTGCAACAGTACCGCTGGGCTTCCTGAGGGGTGAGGAGGCTGTTGGGGTTGATGGAGAGAATTATAAAGCGAGACCAGGGAGCAGAGAATACATGGAGGATGAATCATGAGAAGACCACCCTCGAGACCCTCCTACAAAGCCTCTTGGATTTTCATAAAACACAGTTTTTATAAAGTGGAAGTCATTTGTCTTTGTCCCCTCTGAGCCCACAGCCACCTGTTTGTACAGACTTCTAACAGGTACAAAGCAGTCAGCATTTTGTCTTCCACTGGTCTCAGCACTGCCCCAGTACCTATGGGAAGCTCGCCTCCACACCACTTCAGAACGGGCTTCTTTGGGGCACAGGGTGGGAAGGGAACCAGTCCACCCCTATGGGTTCCCTAGATGTTTCTTGAGTTTCCTTTTGTACAGAAGAGATCACTATATCTTCCAAGAGTGTAGGTTTCCCCATTGCTCCAACGGGGCAACCAGTTCCTGGCAAAATGGACTTGAAGCGAAAGATGCTCCAACCCAGATACCGTCACACCCAAGGACCCAAAAAGACCAAGCCAGTGAGGTCCTGCTGCCCGTTGGCCAGTTGGGTCATCCCTCTGCCGCTTTGCACAAGCCCCATGACTGATAACTGCCTGGGGCCAGTCAGAGGAGTAGAGGGGCCTGTGTTTTATTGATCTAATGACCTGTTGGCGCTAAAGAAAGGAATACTGAGCGTGTTCCTGGCCTTCTCTCTCTGGGAAGACCAGCAAAGAAGAGCGTTGGTTGCTCAGAAAGATGCTCAAAGAAAGACCGATGCGTGCTACCCCTGAGAGCTCCAGCCCTAGGTCTGAGTATAAGTGTGTGTGAGTGCGCATACACACACACACACACACACACACACACACACACACACACAGAGCTGGCTGCGGTAGCCTCAAGCCTCACCACACGAGTAAATCGGCTCCCTGGTAGTCCTTTAAAAGATGAGGTGCTTTCTCAAAGTGGGTGATGGTTTTCATGCTGACAATTCCTGCCCCTTCCTCAGAGCTCTATTGTTTTGCTGAAATCCACTGGTTTGACACAGGGCTGATGCAACCAAGCAGACAGCCCCACCAGTCACCCTGGGCCGTCCTCTTGTCCCGGGGAGCGGACTGCAAACAGGTGAAGGCGTACCGGGGGTCGACTTCCATCACCCGGCCCTCTGACCTCGTCTCCCCCTCACCCTCTGGCAACCTGTCCCCAGCCCCCACCCAGCTAGCCCTCCCTGGAGCGGGGAGCACACAGGAATTTGATACCCCTATCTCTGAACTGCACCCCAGCAACGCCCCCTTGTCTGCAAGCACTTCCCACGCTCCGGGGCTGGGGTCCACAGTCTCCCCCTACCACCACCACCAAACCGCCCACACCTTTCCAAAGAGACAATGCTGAGCTGGGCCTCTTGACTTTTAGGAAGGGAAATCCTTTAAAAAGCCCAGCTTTTCAGAGCTTTCTTTTTTTTTTTTTTTTTAAATAAACTCCTGAAGCCAGGTGGCCTCTGTCCCAAGTGAATCCGGCTCTTCATTTTAAGACTGGCTTCAGGCTGTGGAAGTGAGTAGGGGGTAGGGGGGAAAGCCCAACAATGCACAAAATAGAAAGAAATAGCCTCAAACTCTTGAACCTAATCTCCATATTAAATTTAAAACAAAACTAGAAGTTGGGTTTTGGCAACAAATAAATAAATAAACCACTCAGGAAAGAAAGTAAATCCCCCAGGACAAGTTCAAGCAGAACGTCAGTATCCTTGGCTGGGTTTCTGCTCCGCAGCTGATGGTCAGATAGCAGATGCAGAAATCTCTAAAATAAACTCATTATTAGGCTCACTGCATCAATTCCTTACCACAGTAGCTATTCACCACCAAATATTTCTCTTTTCTGTGTCCATCTGAGATTCGTATTCATTTCAACCAATGTGTTTCTTTCTTTTCTTCCATTGAGGGAGACTTAAAAATAGTCTTCTAAAAGCCCTTTTTTCCCCCTTGTACAGACTTATTTACACGACTGTAGGCCTCTTGATATAATCAGATGAGTTGGCCAGGGCTACAGGTGTTGTACGTGCTTCTACTTCTGATTTTCCCACCTCCTTTCTTTCTAAAATTCTTTTGGGATGGCAGGCCTGGCTGAATAAGAACCAAGAAATCACTGTGCCCAAGACATGGACCCACACCCTCCTGGAGACAAGCTGGTTCTGTTCTGATTCTCAAGGGGGTCCTGCTGTCCCCATCGTGAGCCAGAGTCCACCCACCTCTCTTTGGGCTCCGGCAGCACCATTTCTGTCAACCAGGCTTGGCCTCTGTGGCTGCTGAAGGTTACTTGACCTCCATATGCCTCAGTTTCCTTGTCTATACAATGGGAATAACAACCTAGGTGTAGTACCTTTGTAGGACAATACTCCATAGTGGTAGGGTTGTGTGGATTAAATGGGCTTCCCAGGTGGCGCTAGTGGTAAAGAGCCCACCTGCCACTGCAGAAGACATAAGAGACATTCGATCCCTGGGTCGGGAAGATCCCCTGGAGGAGGGCATGGCAACCACTCCAATATTCTTGCCTGGAGAATCCCATGGACAGAGGAGCGTGGTGGGCTACAGTCCATGGGGTCACACATAGTCAGACATACGGCTGAAGCGACTTAGCTTCTCATTAATCACAAGGATTAAATGAGATCATCCATGGGAAGCACTCAGCAAAGCGATGCAGGATGCTTCCCCAGATTGGTGGACGCTGGCTGGTGATGGCAGCAAGTGTGAAAATGACAGAGGAGACCAGTATAAAATAATTAAGAATCAGAGATCTCGTTTTGAGAGCAGCTCTCCTCCTTCCTTGCTGTTCACCTAAGGAATGTGAACTCTCCAGGCCAGTTTCTCTGCCTGAAATGTGGGGCTGGCTTTTGTAGAACAAGAAGCGATCCCTGAACAGGAATGCTATAAGACTCAAAGCATTCATGGCGCTTACCTGGAGCTGCCAGAGTTGTTTTGAGAGCACCAGTGGGTCTGAGAGGGAGGGATTATATATCTTCCTAGTCCTTTGTGTTCTTTCTTTGACATTTGTCAAGGAAGAACGGTTACATTATCCGGGGCCTAACCGTTTGCTGCTCTGTGCTGTTGAGGAATCATTTCAACTCCCAGGGCTTCTCTTCATCTCTGGGAAATAAACACAAACCCAAACTACCTGGTCACCGAAGCTCTCAAGCTTGTTAGTCCTCTAAAAGGGCCAACAAGTTAGAAGATTCTAGAAGATTCTCCTGAGTTCCAACGATCAAGCCTTCTGTATTCTCAGTGTCGTTAGTTTATTGCCGATTAGACTAAGAATTGTGTTCGTTTCCCAGTAGAAAGTGCTCTTCAGTGCTAAAGAGTGTGTTTCTAATAAATGTTTAAACTTCAAGAGGAAGAAAGAAACTGGTAATAGTGCAAAGGATTTTACCCTTTCCTAATTTTGGATGGAATTCTCAAACTTGGCACCTATTCTAGTCTCTCTTTCTTGGATCTGACAACATTCAGCCAGAAGTTGGACTTGGGTCTTTTGGAAAAGTTCTTTTTCTTTTACTGTCTTGATTCATGGTATGGAAAAATCCAGAAGAAACAAATATACTAAAGATGCTTCAATGCTGTGTATTGAAGACGCCAAAGAAAGGTAAGATCCAGCTCCGTCAGCCTGGAAATTCACTGTGCTCCCTGCCATACCTTCAACTCGTCACACTGATTATTGTTCAAGACATTTTTATGAACAGATTCTTTGATGCTAAAGAACATGTAAATAAGAGTAACAGGAAGCATAAAACTGATCTCCCTCCACCTCCTTCCATTCGAGAAGTCACGATCATGCTCATTAAGTCTTTTTAATTGGATGCCTATGAAATTTCACGTTCAAGATTAGATTTCTTCTTTTGATATCAGTCCGAGGTTTCCACATTCCTAACTGCAGGGAAAGGTGGATCCTAAGGTTTGCATGGTTTTTGTTTTGTGTGGGTTTTTTTTTTGTTTGTTTGTTTGTGTTATTTTTAATTCAGTTGGAGCAGTGACTAGAATGAAAGGGAAAAAAGAAACCTCTAAGCTGATGAGATTTAGTCATCAATAATAGTTTTTGGAGTAAATTTGTATTTTGCTACTCATTGCCTGGCCAGGCAACAAATCTGTTTTGTTTGGATCCAAGCAGCAGTTTGGGGGGAAAAAGAATCATATTGACGGTAATAGCTTAAAACATGGAATTGTTTTGATTCCCAGCTTGGAGAAATTGCAGGGCACGTTTTGTTTAGGCAATCCCTTTGACTCCAGCCTGGATACAAATGGAATACCAAAACTGTCCAGCCTGTTCCCCCTTATCTCCTACCCAGAGACTGATCTTATTACCATAATTGCAGGCTTGCCTGGCTCTTGGCAGCTTCTCGCCTCCAAGACCCTTAATAGCCTTGCAGACAATTGTTGCGGCTCAGTTGTTCTGTCTGCAGGCATGGGGGCTGGGACTGCATAGGAGAAAGGTTGTGTCTTCAAAGCCTGGGCATCATGGAATCTCTGCTGGCTCAGGTCCATGCCACCCAGCTGTGCATGCCTTCCACTCCATCCTTGTAGGGTTGCGTGTGGATCCTGGGCACTGTCCCTCTCCAACAGCCATCCCTCCAGCAAACAGCAGTGATACAAGATGAATGATGTAATTCTTCTTTTTGTCCTTTTGGGGGATTACTAAAAGTTCCATAATTATTTATAAATATGCAAGGGATGCTTACAAGACTGGGGTGATGGTGGTAGCATGGAATCAAGCCAATGGTGCCTCGTAGGCATCCCACACCAGAGGAGATGCTCTCGGCCTGCCACAGCCCAAGTGTACTGGGGTAGAAGACCACACCCTGGACCTCATGTCTGGACCACACAAGGCCACCATGAGTGGGGCAACCTCCTTTGAACGTCAAAGAGGGTAGAATTCAAACTTTTCCATTCCTGAGACAAAAGGAAGGGTCTGTTTGACTCAGGGATTGGCATGACCTGGTGCAATTTGGCAAAGCATCTCAGCAAGCCTTTCAGATGTCGAGTTAGGGCAAAGCTAGAAGAGCATCTGCCCAGTACATCTTGCGCTGATTACTTGGAGCGCATGTTTCTGATTCATTTGCACATAACTCATCCAGGGGTTGTTGCAAGAGCCGTGTGATGGCCAGAGGAACCCAAGGAGTCTTTCATTATGTTTTTAAAACAAGTTTCTCTATGTTGATTGTCTCTTGGAGCCAAGAAGCTGCATTCTTTCAGCCCTGTGACTTCCAAACGAGGCTCTGTAAATCCAAGAGCGAGTTCTGACCTTGACTCTGGGACTGTCTACTCTGACCCTGAGGGTAGGTTAAGGAGGAGTCTGTGCTGGGTCTGGTTTCCGAGATGAGTGAAACTCACAGCTGGGACAGCATGAACCTTATGCTCACATCTCTACACGACCTGTGGCATCCAGCCCCTACCGGCATCAGTGGGCTCTGGGCTCACCTGGTCACAAGAGGAGACAGGACCTAGATGACTGACTTTTTGAGAGACAGTTTGGAAAAGTTCATATGAGTACAGGCTCTGGAGCTAGAATACCCATGGCTGCCAGTTACTAGCTGTGTGATCTTAGGCAGCCTGTTAACTTCCCTGTGTCCAGTTCTTCTGTCTATAAGAAGCTGTCTAGCCACTACTCTGAAATTTAACAGCCTGAAACAACAATCACTGGACTGCTTGGGGTGCTGTGGGTCGGGAATTTGAGCAGGGCTCAGCTGGGAGAGCTCGTCTCTGCTCTACGTGCTATCAGCTGGGGTGACCCGGTGGTGCTGGAAGATCCAAGATGGCTCCCCGCTCAACTGACTGGGGCCTCAGAGCTTTCCAGGGACTTGGGGAGCCTTTGTTCTCTGCTGTATGGCTCCCTCATCGCATGACGGTCATGTGCACAGTAGTCTAGACTGGGCTTCCATACGTAATGGTAGGAACTTTCTGAGAGAATGCAAATGGAAACTTCAAGACCTCGTGTGGCTGGTCACATTGACACACCTACCACATACTATGAGTCGTTAGGCCAGCCCAGACTGCAAGGGAGGGGACGTAAACCCCGCCTCTTGGTGGGAGGTGCGGCACCCACAGAACAGAATGGGAGGAGTGGCAAGGACATCCTTTCAGATCAGTAACCACAAGGGCTGATCAACAGAACCAACATTATAGAAACGTTGTGAGGATGAAGTACATTAATATATGGAAAGCCTTTAAAACAGCGCCTGGTACGTGGTTAGTAAGTGTTCCATTTTATGAGTTGTTCTAGTGCCATTCATGGTACACGTTGACTCCTTGAATTAAAGACTTCCCAGCAATGTAGTCATCCGTAAATCAGGGGCCCTGTGATCACTGCTTCCTCCCAACGAAAGGCCCGTGGGCGTTGGTTCCTCCGGGCGTCCCTGGAGGTTCTCCCCCCGTGTCACTGTGCAGCCTCCGCTTTCCCTCCCGAGGGAGCCACGTTTCCCTCCGCTCTCTTAGACTTTCGAGGGTCACCCGGCATGGAGGCTGTTGACTCCTCCTTGACCCTGGCCTGTTTTGAATTCCTCAGGTCACCATAGAGGTGGTGGATGGTCCTGACTCTGAAGCAGAGAAAGATCAGCACCCGGAGAATAAACCCGGCTGGTCAGTGCCATCCCCCGACTGGCGGGCCTGGTGGCAGAGGTCCTTGGCCCTGCCGAGGGCCCAGGGCGGTGACCAGGACTACAAGTACGACAGCACCTCAGACGACAGCAACTTCCTCAGCCCCCCCGGCGGCTGGGACCGTCCGGCCCCGGGCCACCGGACGTTTGAAACCAAAGAACAGCCAGAATATGGTGAGTTTACCACCCAGCAATATAAAATCAGTGCAGAGAATAAACGAGGACGATGAGGCCAGTGGACATGGAGCCAAGCAAAACCCTGTTTACAGTTGTGTGGCTTTGGGTCTTCAACAAGGCAGACCTCATACAGACTCTGTCCACCCCATCCACAGAAGGCCCAAGAGGCCCCCTCACAACATTTTTCTAGAAATACTATAATTTTAAAATAATGCCAATTATCCTTGGGAAGATTTTTTTTTTTTAAGTTAGGGATCTTTGAGGTCCTGCCTTTTTTTTTTTTTTTTTTTTCCAAAAAATGATGAAACCACTGAAATAACTTCCTCGAATAGTGTGTGCGTGCTCAGTCGTGTCCAACTCTTTGAGACCACATGGACAGGAGTCCAGCTGCCTCCTCTGTCCATAGAAATTTCCAGGCAAGAGTACTGAAGTGGCTTGCCATTTCCTTCTCCGAACTTCCTCATGTATTTGACTGTAAAAACCTGTATTGAAAATCCATTTAGTGGAAAAGATGTGCCCAGCTGTCTCCTTTGACCAGGCAACTATGTTATGTTTATCACTGGTAGTGGAGTGGCCCTTTGAAACCCTCATGGACATGTATGTCTCGAGTTATCAAAGTGAGGCATCCCCAGCAGCAAATTTTCAGACCCCGAGTTGGGACTTTCAGTTTCCCATGCTTTTAGAGTAGGATAGGTGACACAACAAGCAATTTCTAAGTTCAACGGCTTAAAATAATCCACGTTCATTTCTCACTTTAGCTGGGATGGAAGACAGGGTCAGGGGAATGCAGCTCCACCCAGTCATTCGGGGACCCAGACTCCTTCCATATTTAAGCCTCACCAACTGTGAAGGCCTGAGAATTACCCACTGGATGCTCTGCCTCTGGCTGGCAGACAAGTAGAGAGACAGAGCCTGGAAAAGGCTCTCATGCTTTCAACCCCCTCAGCCTGGAGATGACAAATCACATCTGCCCAGATTCTATTGGCAAGACTTTGTCATATGATCCCATGTAGATGCAAGGGAAGCTGGGAAATGTTTTCTGTGTGAACTAGATGAAGAGGAAACCGATTTGGAAAGCATCTGGCCAGTCTTCATGGAGAATCGGGCAGGGTGCCCCATGTTATAAGAGTGTTTGATATCTTACAAATGCATCCACCATGATGATGGCCTTGTGGTTCAGCCTCAGCAGACTCAGGAGCAGACGGTCTATGAGGGTGACTTGTTTTGCACCATTTGCATTCTCACCCTTACCCCCATTTTCAGCAGAAAGGCCACTTGTATATTGGCAAGTCGTTTCTACCTGCTAATAGATGATCCTAAGCAATGTCCAAAAGAGTAAGACTTTGTTCCCAACCACATCACTTAGTTGCAACTGACATTGAACACATCTTCTGCCCATCATTCTGCTAGGTACTGGGAATCCAAAAAAGATTAAGACATGGTCCTTCCCTGAAGAGCATCTCACCTGTCTTTAAACAAAAGGAGAAAACTTAATAGATGGAGCAAAAGAGTGCCACAGTAGAGATACACAGTAAATGCTAGAGAAGCAGAAAGAGAGCTCCCAGACCCCACCCAACCGCTCATAAAACCTTCCCCTTTCCCAGAAGTCCAATTTATTTTCCAAGAAGGATTGGGAACATTAGCCAACCTTTCTGTAGCAGTTGCCTTCCACAGTCTCTCTTCATAGCAGCTCTCAAAAATTAGCTCATTTAATCAGCTCACTGAGGCAGAGACCCCACTTTACAAATGGGGAGACTGAAGCCTGGAGAAGTTAAGCAACTTTGACCTAAGATTCATCTCAGACAGGCTAGGTACGGAGTCTGTCCTCTTCACCACTATGTTATTCTGCCTCTCGGGGGCGGAGAGGGCAGCACATCCTTTAGGGCAGTAAAGTGGATCTATAAAGGGACAGTTAGATTGGAAGATAGGAACGGGAGTAGAAGTCCAGGGCTGAGCTGTTGAACAAGAGAAATACTGAGGATCCCAGAGTGCTGGCCTGACCCTGCACAGGACTGCAGCTTAACCTGTCTGCCCAGCCCACGTGGAACATGGTCTCTCTGAATGAGGCTCAGACCCTCAACATCACAATCCATCCACTGCCTGTGAAAACGTAATGCCTATCCTGGGCCCAAGCCCCTCCCCTACATATCTCCAGGTATGGTCCCCAGGCCAGTAGATCAACATCCTCAGAGACCATAAAAGAAATGCAGACTTTCAGACCCCACTCCAGGACTGTTCAATTTCAGACACGCTAAAAAAATGAAAGTGACAGGGTCAGTCGCTCAGTCATGTACGACCCTTTGCAACTACTATCCATGGGATTCTCCAGGCAAGAATACTGGAGTGGGTAGCCATTCCCTTCTCCAGGGGATCTTCCCAACCCAGGGGTCAAACCTGGGCCTCCTGCAGCACAGGCAGATTCTTTACTGTCTGAGCCACCGAGGAAGCTCCTGATCTGGAAGCACGAGGCCCCACACACCAGTGTTTCTCAGTATGGTTGCCCATACTCCTCTGGGCATTTATTTTTTTAAATCCCAATGCCTGGACTTCTCTCTAGATCAGTTAACTTGGAGTCTCTTCGGTGGGACCCGGGCATCGGGGATTTTTAAAGCTCCGTGAGTGACACCAGGGTGCAGCCCAGATTGAGGGCCACTGCCGTCCTTCTATGGAATGTGCAGGAGTGAGACCTGGAGTCCTTGTATGCTTCTTTCTTTTTTTAGTCAAGGTCAGCAGGTGATTCTCATGCTCATGGAAGTTTGATGATCACCACTTAGAAGCAGTTTTTTCATCTAAAGTTTTTACACAATATATTCTGCTGAATTTATGAACATTCAGAACCTCCCCCCTCCATTTCCATCTTGAGGGTAGAATTTGCCTCTGCTGGAGCAGTTACTTTCCCTGCCACAGCCACCTTCACCGCAGATTTCTAGATCTACAATACCTGGGGGTTGGGGGGGTACCCTGTGTCTGCATCTTACAGCATCCCTGGGTCGTGGAGAGACTTCCATCGTGATGATTGTGAGGTCTCTCGTAGTAACACTGCCATCATTGAACTGTGGTTCAGTCGTGTCTGACTCTTTGCAACCCCATGGACTGTAGCCTGCCAGGCTCCTCTGTCTACATGAACAGACCATGGGGTCGCAAAGAGCTGGACATGAGTGAGCAACTAACAGACACACACACTCCCGCATTGCAGGCAAATTCTTTACTGTTTGAGCCACCAGAGAAGCCCCAGACATCAGGATTCCTACTTTATAAAGAAAATCTGGTCCCTTTATGGAACCCCTAAAGCAGTGCTTCTCAGACCTTTATGTGCACACAAATCATCTGGGCATCTTGGTAAATGCCACGGCTGAAGCCACAGATGAAGAAAAGGGGCGGGCGACCTGGTGAAGCTGACCCTGCTGGTCCTCAGACCACACTTTGAGAAGCAAGACTGTAAGTGTGTAGCTTACAAGCTACAGTCACTCAGTAGCATTTGCAATGTGGATGAATCATTACTGCTTCTCGGTATGGCTCACAGGGAATATACAAATTCCAGAATTCTTTACAGGATCAGATGAGCGAAGTCCCCTTTTATTTCAATCAGCAAGAAAGTATAGAGCAATTTCTAAGTGTTTATCCCTGTGTCGGGGGCCAGGGAGGATACAAGGAGAGAACATTCAGCCCAGAAAGGTGAGGTTCATACAGTGGCAAAGCAGCACCCATCACTGGGCTTTTGGATTTGCTGCCCTGTCTGAGGCCAGCTACAGTTGCCATAGGAACTGGGCTTAGTGGAGGCTATCAATCGCAAATATTTGAAGTTAGCGTTTTTAATAAGAATGCAAATGTCTGCAGCCAGAGTATTTCAGAAAATCCTTGGTGAAATAAGTAGAATGTAACAGCATCTTTAGAATAAATTATAAAATACACAGCAAAGTTCAGTTCAGTCGCTCAGTCACATCCGACTCTTTGTGACCCCATGAACTGCAGCACGCCGGGCCTCCCTGTCCATCACCAACTCCCAGAGTCCACCCAAACCCATGTGCATTGAGTCTGTGATGCCACCCAACCATCTCATCCTCTGTCACCCCCTTCTCCTCCTGCCTTCAATCTTTCCCAGCATCAGGGTCTTTTCAAATGAGACAGCTCTTCACATCAGGTGGCCAAAGTATTGGAGTTTCAGCTTCAACATCAGTCCTTCCAATGAACACCCAGGACTGATCTCCTTTAGAATGGACTGGTTGGATCTCCTTGCAGTCCAAGGGACTTGCAAGAGTCTTCTCCAACACCACAGTTAGAAAGCATCAATTCTTCACTGTTCAGCTTTCTTTACAGTCCAACTCTCACATCCATACATGACCACTGGAAAAACAACAAAAGATAGCCCTAATTTGTGATTGTGGAAGCATGTAATGACCATGAGTCAGCTCACCTTTGGCTTCTGTGTGTTTGAGATACTTAAGTTGTCACCCAGGGCAAATAAAGGGTCCAAATAAGTATCTTTCTGTCAAATAATAGTATACCATCCCCAAGATTGCTCTAAATAACCTGATAATGCAATCAGATGAACACAGCGAAGTGTAATTTGGGCTGGTAGTCGATTCTTTGCAATTCTCTGACAGACTGTGGTCCTGTTTTAATAGATTTCGCGGTGATTTTTTGGGAAAGGTTTTTCTTTGTCTTGTTGAATTATAGCCACATAATGGGTATGTTGGTCTTCTCTGGTGGCTCAGATGGTAAAGAATCCACCTGCAATGCCGAAGACCCGGGCTTAATCCCTGGCTTGAGAAGATCCCCTGGAGAAAGGAATGGCTACCCACTCCAGTGTTCTTGCCTGGTGAATTCCATGGACAGAGGAGCCTAGAGGGCTACAGTCCATGGGGTTGCCAAAAGTCGGACATGACTGAGCGACTAACGCACACACATACAATAGGTATCTTAAGGAAGGGCTGTTTGGGCCAGAATCAAAGCTGCTGGAATATCAGGATATAGAGCAGGATATGGCCAGAGCAGGCAGCTCTCAGATCTCATCCCAGCCCTGCCAAGTTTGAGCTGTGTGACCTTAATCAAGCACCTTAACCTCCATGAGCCTCAGTGTCCTTATCCATAAAAGGTGAGTGTTTCCACCTACCTTGCAGGGTTATTACAGCAGTTCAATCAGGGTGTTTAGACAGAGCCTCTGGTTAAGGCAGGGCTTCAATAAGTGGCAGTCACAATGGTCTAGCTAGGATTAGTGGTGGAGGTTTGCCAGTGGCTCAGCCAAGACTCAAGTCACTTCAGTTGCCCAAATACTGTAACTGGACCGCAGAACTCGAGTGCCCTGAAAGTATATAATGACCACTTTAAAATGTCAAATGACATCCTGGAAGCCCAGCTCTCAGCCCACTGCCCTGTGGATTGTTCTCTGCCCTCACTCAGCTCTTTGGTGTCACAGACAGGGCTGCCACAGCCTCATATAAACGTTCACAGGGACTAGTCTACTGTGTCTGTTGTCTTCCTTGTAATTACTGGGGCTCAAGTTCATCTTCTGGTCTCAGCGATGCTCCCTGGTAAGTAAGCCAATGAAAATAGGCTTCTTTTATTATAGCAGAAGGGAAGATTGCCCTCAGAGCTTTGTCGCCTCCCCTACATCAGAAATTCCCTTTCTGTCCTTCAAATACATTAAACAATAGAAATCCCTGGGAGGAGGGGCTTGGCTGGGATGCTCCTCCAGGGCTGTGTGCTCTAGACACTTCTGGCAAGTGGACTGAAATGCCCACTTTTTGTTTCACTTCCTTGCTAGGCCAATAGGAATGATCAGCCATGTGGAGATATCAGTGTTCCATGTCTAACTTTGGGGGCCCAGTGTAAAGAAGTTTGGAAAATAAATGGCTTTGCTAGCTTTTTTTTTTTTTTTTAAGCCATGGAGAAATCCACTTACTGAAGTAATAAATCCTTGATGGTTCCAGAGTCTCCAAGCCATTCAGAGAGCATTCATAGGGAAGGTTGTTCTGGTGTATTTGTGACAGCTTTTGCTACTTTATTGTTTTCTTTTAAGAATTAAAAATAGTATATTTATTTTTTTGCTGTGTTGGGTCTTAGCTGCCCTGTGGCATGTGGGATCTTAGTTCCCCGACCAGGGATCAAATCCACATTCCCTGCATTGATAGGTGGGTTCCTAACCACTGAACCACCAGGGAAGTTCCAGTTCTTGCTACTTTAGAAACTGCTCAACAGTTTAAAAAAAAAAAAAATCCATCTGCAATGCAGGAGATGCAGGTTCGATCCCTGGGTCGGGAAGATCCCCTGGAGAAGGAATCCGCAACCGACTCCAGTAGTCTTGCCTGGGAAATCCCGTGGACAGAGGAGCCCGACAGGATACAGTCCATAGGGTCACAAAAGAGTTGGACATGACTGAGCGACTAAACAACAGCAATCTAAAACTTACTGGCTTAAAAGCACAAATGTCTTTGAGAGAGAGAGTCTGCAGGCTGTCTGCACCGTTGTTCTGCTCTGGGCTGACTTTGCTGGGGCTGTGTGCTCCAGCATGGATTCATCCCCAGTGGTGGGGTCCCTGCTGGCCAGCTGGGGTGCAGGGACCAGTGGGCCTCTCCCCCTCTGGCCCCACACCTTCCAGGCTCACCCAGGCTCTTCACATGGTGGAAGAGTTCCCTCAGGGACAAGGCAAGCCCTGAGGCACCGACACCTTTCTAGCTTCTGTGTTGCATCATGTTTGCTGTTTTTTCAGGGGCCAGAGCAAGTCACGGAGAAGGCAATGGCAACCCACTCCAGTACTCTTGCCTAGCAAATCCCATGGATGCAGGAGCCTGGTGGGCTGCAGTCCATGGGGTCGCTAGGAGTCGGACACGACTGAGCAGCTTCATTTTCACTTTTCACTTTCATGCATTGGAGAAGGCAATGGCAGCGCACTCCAGTGTTCTTGCCTGGAGAATCCCAGGGACGGGGGAGCCTGGTGGGCTGCCGTCTCTGGGGTCACAGAGTTGGACACGACTGAAGCAACTTAGCAGCAGCAGCAGCAGCAGAGCAAGTCAGTGTCCCAGGGCTGGGGTGGGTGTGAAAGGGGGTGGGTACACAGAGAATTATGGAATCATCTTTCACAGAATTTGATACAGTACTAACATTCAATAATTTAGACCAAAAAAAAAAAAAAAACCAACATAAGAAATTACCTCAGGCAGGGATTCCAAAATGGTATGTTTAATGCTAAACTCTCAACATTCAGAGACGATATTCCCCCAAGCTAGTTCTCCATCTTATTATACCAGGGACAACATACTGCCAGAGAATTCTAGGTGGTTAAAGCCCCTTTGCTTCTGCTGAGCCAAGTGGGATATCTCTTGGCATCACTTGGATCGTGTCTTAGGCTGAGACCCACCCCACAGGGAACAGCAGCTCTTCCTCCGTGAATTAATAAGCTTTCTCTGACTTACCACTGCCCCCTTTTTATGAGTCTGAAGACAGTATGATCTTGACTGGTGACTTTTTGTGGTGGTGGTTGTTCCTTTTAACAAATCAGACCCCAGGAAGAGTCACACGGGAGGTGCTGAGTGTGTTCCTGCGTGCATGTAACACATGGATACACCTACCGACAAGAGTGCGAGCGTGTGATTGTTTCAGGCACATCCTTTGTGTTCTTGGCGAGTTTACCAAGAGCCCTGGGAGGTGGCAGCCCCGGCCCCCTGCTCAGCAATCTCTCCAGTTCCACTGCACTGATGCTCAGGAGGAGATGGAGAGATGGAAGCAGCCAGGGTGGGAGGGGAAGCAGACCCGCCTCCCTCGCACAAGGCGTTTCAAACATCTGCTTGGCCATGTGGTTGGAAAATCATGTCTTAGAAGGAAATCAAAATTTGGAAAAACCCCTTTGGGAGATTCAGGAGAAAGGGATGGGGCCCCCGGGGGCAGGTGAGGTGTGGCTGGACTCTCAACCGTGGGTTAGGGGAAAGGATTAGGACTGCCCCCACCGACTCTCACAATGGGCTAAAGTCAGTGGCCCTGGGTTTGCCTGAGAGTGAACACGCTGTAAACACAGCCTGGGAGTCTGGCATGGGTCCCGCAGTTCAGGTAGAAACATGTGTGGACCGCATTCTTGCCAGGCCTACGTAATATCAACCACCGAGACCTGTTTCGAGCAGAGCAGGACCCTACCCTGTGAGGCCAATGACTGGGGCTGCATGCTTGGCACTGGCAGAGGCCCCAAGGCTGGAGGAAGATTTTGATAAAGTGGGAAAAAGTAGTTCAGAGGGAGATGCTGCAGAGTCAGGCTTTTGAGCAAAAGCACTTAGCACTAGGGCCCAAGCTTTCTTTTCTCTGCCCCTTCCCCCTGAGTGGGTCATCCAAGCACTCCAGGACTTAGTTTCCTTACTCCTAAAAAAATTAGGTGAATTCCCTGGTAGTCCAGTGGTTAAGACTCCAGACTTCCAAGGCAGGGAGTGTGGATTTGATGCCTGCTCAGGGAACTAAGATCCCACATGCCAAGCAGTGTGGCCAAAATAATTTTTTTTAATTTTTTTTTTAATTAAAAAATAAAAAGAGCAAGTTAGTCTAGATAACATACCAACCTCTCTCATGGCCCTCAAGCCCCTAGTCTGGTTCATTTCTCCTTTTTCCTTACCACTCACTGATTTCTGATACACTGTATAATTTAGTCATTTTTGTGTGTGTTTTTTGATTATTGTCTGATTCTTCTCACAAAACTATTAGTACCACAGAGCAGAGATCCTTGCAAGTTTTATTTAATGATATATCTCATATACCCAAATTGGGCCTGGCACATAATAGAGTATTTGTTGGATGGATGTTGAGTGATGACCTCAAAGAACCATCTAGCTCCACTGTTATGTATCAGTTATCTGGGCTTCCCTGGTGGCTTAGCTGGTAAAGAATCTGCCTGCAATGAGGGAGACTTGGGTTCAATCCCTGGGTTGGGAAGTTCCCCTGGAGGGGAGCATGGCAACCTGCTCCAGTATCCCCACAGACAGAGGAACCTGGCAGGCTACAGTCCATGGTGTCGCAAAAGAGACAGACAGCGACTAAGCACACATCAATTATCTACTGCTGCATAACAACCATCCCAAAACTTGGTGACTAAAACATCAGCAGTGTATGATTTCTCACAATTCTGTGACTCAGAACTTCAGGCAGGGATCCACTGGGCAGCTCCTCTACTGCCAAGAGCATCAGCTGCATTTAGCTGTCCCCTGAGAAGCGCCTGGAAGGTCCAAGAAGGCTTTATGCCCATGTGGAGTGTTTTGGGGCCCGTTCATGTGACTCCTCTCTGTGCATGTGAAGGAACTGATGGTTGTCATTTTGGAAAATCTTTACCATATTACTGCATGGCCCCATGCTCTGTAGATGTGTGCATTTTTAATAAGCACTTACTAGGCATCTTCTGGGCTTCCCTTGTGGCTCAACGGTAAAGAATCCACCTGCAATGCGGGAGACCTGGGTTTGATCCCTGGGTTGGAAAGACCCCCTGGAGAAGGGAAAGGCTACCCACCCCAGTATTCTGGCCTGGAGTATTCCATGGACTGTATAGTCTATGGGGTGGCAAAGAGTCAAACTGAGCAACTTTCAGTTTCAGACATCTTCTGGGCTTCCCCAGTGGCTCAGTGGTAAAGAATCTGCATGCAATGCAGGCGCCACAGGAGACTTGGATTTGATCCCTGCATCGGGAAGATCCCTTGGAGGAGGGCACGGCAACCCACTCCAGTATTCTTCCCATGGACAGAGGAACCTGGCGGGCTACAGTCCACAGGGTCTCAAAGAGTCAGATTTGACTTAGCATGCACGCACGCAGGCATCTTCTAGGGGTCAGAACCTCAGAGAGAGGCCCTGCTAACATGAAGCTAATCCCTGAAATGAGCTCTGGGGCCATAACTTTTCACCTCTGGCTGGCACCTGGTCCCCTCCAACAGTGGGGATGCTGCAAGTGGGCAGTTGGCAGGCAGCCGGACGGGGGCTGCCTTTGGGCGAGGCTGGTGACCATCTCCCTGCTCCCTTCCAGATTCCACAGACGGTGAGGGCGACTGGAGCCTCTGGTCTGTTTGCAGTGTCACCTGCGGGAATGGCAACCAGAAACGGACCCGGTCTTGTGGCTATGCGTGTACTGCAACCGAGTCTAGGACGTGTGACCGTCCCAGCTGCCCAGGTGGGTCACTTGGGGCGTGGCTCTACGTTCCCAGAGAAGCTTGTCCTTTTTGTTCTATTTTCTAGTTATACAATTTCCAAGTGTTATACTCCATTTACAGTTATAACAAAATATTGGCTCTATTCCACGTGCTGTATAATACATCTCTGTAGCTTATCTTACACCCGAGAGTTTGTACACCCCACCAACGTCCCAGCCCTATGGTGCCCTCCTCACCCTCCCCACTGCTCACCACTAGTTTGTTCTTTGACTCTGTGAGTCTGGGTAAGGTTGTAGCTTCTATTTAAAAACTTATAGAAATTGACTGTTTACAAGACAACCATTTTCCTAATGAGCATTCTGACCAGACTGGGACAAGAGACAATGAGCTTAGAGGATGAGAAGATAGATTTTCTGAGCCTGGTATGCAATTGCAGTAAACATGACCTAGAAGACAATACTACCATGTACTTAATTTAAGAAGTGATTCTGGTTAACTTGGCCCTTTGATGTGGAATTGGTGGTACCTTAAAGAGACACATGAAGATGGATGTTCACAGGCTAATAAGGAAGCCAGGATCAGAGGCTTAACGGCCATCTACAGAAAAACCGTGTATTAGCCTGGGAGTTGCTGAAAGTTCCAGAGGGAGCAAATTGGGGCACCTTGGCATTTAATTATTGCTTTAAACTGCATTGTCCATGTTTTTTAAAACTTAACTAATAATTGCAAACTTAGTGAGAGGCCATATTGGAGAAGATAACAATTCTGACTGTAGTAATATCGTCAAACCGCCGTCTAGTCTTGTTTCTGTGTGGCCCACACCTTTTTAAAGGGCTGTGAAGAGAGAGGAGGAGGAGGAGAAAGAAGGATACGCAACCAAGTCCAACATGAAATGAATTTACTTACACAACGTAAATAGATGCATGGACATAGAAAACAAACTTAGGGTTGCCAAGAGGAAAATGACTGAGGAAGGGGTAAATCAGGAGTTCAGGATTAACAGATATATCCTACTATAGATAAAATAGATCAACAACAAGGACCTACTGTATAGCACGGGGAATTATACTCAGTATTTTGTAATAACCTATAATGGAAAAGAATATGAAAAAGAATATATATGATATACATGTGATACCAAATGCATATTCATATTGTTTTATATATATATGTCACTTTGCTGTACACCTGAAGCTAACACAACATTGTAAATCAACCATACTTCAATTTTTAAAAGACCATATGTAACCTTGCTTGCTTGCTTGCTAAGTCACTTCAGTCGTGTCTGACTCTGTGCGACCCCATAGACGGCAGCCCATCTACAAAGCCTAAAATACTTACTTTCTGACACTTTACCTAAGAGTTTATCAACTCCTGGTCTGTGGTTTTCCATCTACCATGTTCCCCACAGGCAGGTAGAAAACCAGCCTAAAATACTATCTCAGGCTCGTCCAAGAAATCACACTTTCCAAATGATTTCCTCTGAAAGAAATTTCAGGGACAGAACATTTGATTCCCCACGCCCCAGACTTCCTTTTTCTACCCCTAGAAACTTTGTTCTCAAACCACAAGGCTGAGATTTAGAACAAAAATGTGGAGGAGCAAAGAGTTTTCTGCCAATAGAGAAGATCAGATGGGGCATGCGCGTGGTAACAGAGGGGCATGCGCAGAAGACGGGGCTGATGTGGGAGAAAAGGCCGTTCTGGACCCGTCAGCCGTGAGGATGGATTTCCAAAAGTGCTTGATCAGTTTCCATCAAGAGGTTTGTCCTGATCTTTCCCATACTCATCACAATGAAACAGAGTTAGAAGTCTGGTGGGATGGGTAGAAATAAACCAACAAATAACGAGAAGGAAGAAGAGGAGGAAGGCAGGAAGAAAGTGAAGAGGAGAGGGAGAGGGAAAAGAAGATGAAGACAAGATGGAACAAAAGAAAATGAAGGTAAAGATTGGGAAGATGAGGAAGAAAAAAGATGATGATGAAGGTCATGAAGAGTAGAACTTTTTGACTATTTCAGTATCAAGCAAACTTCTAAGGTCTTCGCATGTGTTATTTCGTCTAATCCTAACAATAATGTCATGAACTAAGTACTGATGATGGTGTTCATTTGGCAGCTGTGGAAACTCGGTCGTGTGGGCTAATTTGTCTAGAGTCATGCAAGAAGCAAGTGGTCCAGCTGGGATTTGAATCCAGGCAGTCTGATTGCAGAATCCATGTTCTTAGCCATTAAATTCTTCCTCCACCACCAGGGTGAAGGGTACTGGGCTCAGGCACACGTGAATACAGACAGCATTTCATGTCAGGGCTTGGCAGCTTGCCTGTTGCTTTCTCCTCCAGAGTTGGCATGCAGACACAAAACAGTGGACCTAGATAACTTGATAGCAGGTATCATCTCTCCTCTCATTTTGAATGTTTTCTCACTGCTGAAAGCAGCATGGCCAGCAGCTCTGTTCATACAGTTCCTTCTCATCTGACCTGGCTTCCGTCCTTTCCGCCTTTCTGTTCCTGACTCCCCCAGCTTTGCAGGGTTCCCTTGAACATGAAGGATCTTCTTTTGCACCATCTCTTTCCTTTCCTGGTGTGTTGATTCTCAGCCTCACTGGAAAGACTTAAGGGCCAGGCAGCCTCCCTGGCCTGGTGGTCATGACACTGTAAAAATCTGTCCCCTAGGCTGACCGTACAAATAAGCTCGAAGGGCCTCACATAAAATCAGAGAGAGCCCCTTAAAAGAAATCAACTCACGCCTAGCAGGACAGCCAAAGTTCTCCAACAAATAGTCCACATTCCACTGTTCCTCCCTCTCCTGACTGCTTCCACTTGCAGGGGATTCCCGTTCGCAAAGGAAGCCTGGGCAGGGATGGTCATTTGAGTAGGGGAGGGGGCCAGGAAACGTGAGGCAAACTGGGTTCAGTTGCTCAGAGCAAGTAATGACAAACCCAGCATATTCTTTTTTTAACATTGAATTTTTTTGTTTATAACTTTTTAATATTTATTTTATTCAAGTATAGTTGAATTACAATGTTGTATGGCAAAGTGATTCAGTTATACATACATATATATATATATTTACACTACATTCTTTTTCATAGTATTTTCCATTACGGTTTAATCATAGGGTATTGGATATAGTTCCCTGTGCTATACAGTAGAACCTTGTTGTTTATCCATCCTATATGTAATCGTTTACATCTGTTAATCCCAAACTCCCAATCCATCCCTCCCCCAGCTTATTCTTTTTGCAGCATCATCAGCGGTGCTGAAAGTCCCAACATACAAGAAATGGGTCTTTTAGCTGTGGACCACTGCATCCTCAGAATGAGCTAGACAAATATTCAAGGAGAAAATGTCAGCCAACACTTACTGCTTCGTACGCTAAGTGCTTTCTTTATGCATAACTCATTTAATTCATTCAAGGCTCTGAGGAGGGTTGTTGGTTCTCCCTACTTATGGACGTGAAAACTGAATCACCCAGAGGTTCTGGGGCTTACCCAAGTCACTCACTTGAGACCCAGTGAGTCAGTCCTTAAGACCAGTGTTAACCACTAGACAAGTTGTTAACACTGGACTTCCCGGGTGGCACAGTGGATAAGAATTTGCCTGCCAATGCAGGGGACGTGGGTTTGATTCCTAGGTCGGGAAGATTCCCTGGGGAAGGAAATGGCAGTCCGCTCCAGTGTTGCTGCCTGGGAAATCTCATGGGGAGAGGAGTTTGGCAGGCTGCAATCCATAGGGCTTCAAGAGTCGGACACAAGTTAGTGACTGGTTCACATTGCCACCCTGACACCTCCAGACAAACACACATCCTGACGTGTGTCCAGCACCACCCAGAACCCCACTCCTGGGACCAGGGAATGAGCTCCTTAGGACATTCAGGCACATTTGGATCTGATTTCATGCTGCAAATGGTATCTGGGGTTTTAATATATTTTATGCTCTATACCTGCTTTTTACTGTTTCCTCTGTTGGCAAGTTTCTGCCCATGAATACAAAAAAGGCTTTGTTCACGCGTATTTGTTTTTTTATTTGCCAGTGGGGCTGGGGCGGGGGGAGGGGAGGTGACTTTTTCCATATAACTAGAGAAAAAAGAGCTCCTGTCTGTGTCTAGGAATTGAAGACACCTTCAGGACAGCTGCCACTGAAGTGAGTCTGCTTGCGGGAAGTGAAGAGTTTAATGCCACCAAACTGTTTGAAGTCGGTATGAAGAGTTTTCTTTTCGTTTTTCATCCAAATATTGATCTAGTGCCTTAGAGATTCCTTTTGCCTTTGCCATGCCATCCTTGGACCCATTTAAATGTTGCATCTTCCTCTTATGGGGTCCAGTGCTGTCGGCGTTTTTCTTGCTTGCCAAATATACACCAAGCAAAAGGGAGCCTCCTGCAGTGACAGATGGAGCCCAGCAGCCTTGCTGCGTCCACCCCAGCACGCGGGTGGGACCACCCTGCCCCTGGCGTGGGGCTCACCCATCATGGGGCCTCAGGCCTCATGGAATCTCTTCTCACAGCCCTCACCAAGTGTCCCCAACGAAATAAAGAAAAGATGATGTCAGCCTCCCAGCAGAGGGTCACGGGGAGGAAGGAAGAGAAAGGGCACTTCCTCAACGTTATGCCTTCCCCATCCCAAGCCCGCCCCCAGCCCCCCACCACGTGAGTTTTCTGTAAACCTTTGTAACACCCTGCTACTCCTCTGCCAGAGCAAGTACAATAAACATGGGCCAAACAGAGTTAAAAGTGTCTACTCAGCAAGGGGAAATCCTGCTGTATAAAAATAGCTGCATGTGCTTCTGGATGTGATTTTATATTGCAGAAAGGTAAGATTCCTTCTGCCCCATTTCTCATTTGCACCCACTTCTGCTCTCCTCAGCCAAGCTGGAATCAGTTTGGAAATTCTGTTACCCAGGGCTTCCATCACAGTCCTTCACGTACACCCAGCTGCCACTAGCAGAAGCCTTCTGCAAACACAGTGCATTTGATCCCCCAAATTTAAAGGTTGTGGGAGTTTTGCATAAAATAGTAAAGCAGCAAGGCAGGCTTTTGGGGCAGAGAGCAACTCTGTCTTCCCCCGTTTCCTGCCCCACAGGCAGGCAGCTGCTTTGCCCTTTCACAGGGGATGGGACCAGGTGCCCGCCCTGGGCAGCTCAGGACACACTGGATGAGAAGGGATGGCATGTCAGGCAGGTTCCGGGCAGGAACAGACACAATTCACGCTCAAATCAGGTGACAGAGCAGCATTTGATGAGGATCTGTTGGCAAAGGTGTGAGCAGGTGGATGGAAACCAAGAAGGGCTTGTACAGCACTCTGGGACTGGCAACACTGGGGAGCCTGCACCACCCGCTGGACTAAAGGGGCTAGGGGAAGGGTCCCAGAACCACTGGGTGGAGTGGACACACTCCTGACTCCCAGAAGGATGTAGCCAAGGGAGGGAGGAGCCTCAGGGACAGCACCCTTACCTCGCTCCTTCTTCTTTCTGCCACCCGACCTGGTCCTTCCATCGGCGTACCCCAATTAGAAACTAGGGCTCAGGGAGTCCACAAATCAGATCCACACAGGGCAGCCTTCCAGGGCAAGGAAAAGGGAGATGAGGAGACAGAAGGACAAATGGAATATGCCCAGCAGGGGTGAGAAAAGCTTGACTCGCATAAGGTCAAATGTCTTAACCGACTCCCGCCTCAGTTTACTGATCTGAAAAATGGTCTAAGGTAATGGTGTTTGGGCTTCCCTGGTGGCTCAGAGGGTAAAGAGTCTGCCTGCAATGCAGGAAACCTGGGCTTGATCCCTGGGCCAGTAAGATCCCCTGGAGGAGGGCATGGCAACCCACTCCAGTATTCTTGCCTGGAGAATTCCATGGACAGAGGAGCCTGGTGGGCTACAGTCCATAGGGTTGCAAAGAGTTGGACATGACTAAGCGGCTAACATTTTCATACTTTAATGGTGCCTACCTCCTAGATCTATTGTAGAGTTGAATGAGTTGATACTCATAAAGCACTAAAAACATTCACACTGAATACTCCGTGTAAGTCTGATTAAAAAAAATATATAATAAGTCAATGGATGCAAGTTCTGTGTGTACATGACTTTTGATGCCCTTATGCCCTGGAGGGAAAGTACAAAGCTGTTTTCTGGAACCTCTGTGAATCCTATTTCTGAAAACCCTGCCCTCTGAGGAGGACCCCCACTGGCTCTGCAGACCTGCGCTTCCCAGGATGGACCTTCCATTCTCTGCAGCAGCACACTCAGGAGCTCGCCGGGGTGGAGTCCCAGAGTCTGGTACCTTCCTGCAGGTGGCGTTCCCCACTCTGTTCTGTGTATGGTCTGCTTGCCTTCTGGTTTAACCCTCCTGGGACTTTCTTGAGATGGGTGCTGTTTTTATCCCCAGTTCAGAGATGAGAAAACTGAAGCCCACCGAGGTAGCATGCCTTGCACAAGGTCACAGAGCTACTAAGTACTTGAGCCGGGATTTGATGCAGGCAGTCTGACACATGCGCCCACACATGCCATCTGAGGCCAGGCCTTTCTCACGCTCCTGAGAGGTGCCCCAGCTCTCTCTTCCTCGTTTCCCTCAAGCTGCAAGCTGGCTCCCAATCCTGACCATTCAGTTTTCACTCTTGACACCACCAGCCTCCCAGGACCCAGGTCAGTGGTGGGGAGTCACTTCTGACACCTCCCTCCCTCCAAGGCCTGGCAGCCCCACCTCCCCGACTACTCCTGATCCCACCCTCCGTACCTGCCAAGCACCTCACTGGGACTCTTACAATTGGCACTGAAGAGCTTGCTGTCGCTCAAAAACCATCCGTGCTTCCCTAGTGCTCTCTGAATGAGCCTAAACCACACTGAAGACCCCCAGGTCCTGACACCAGTGATCTCCCTTCTGTACATCCTCTGCTTCAGGGAAACAACATGTTCCCTGCCCTCAGACTCTCTCTGCTTAACCGTGGGCTGCACAGTTACCGCCAACCTGGCTGGCCCTCCTCTCTGCTCTTGGACGAAGTCTGGGTCCAGTCCAGCCCTCTGAGATGGGATTGGACATTCAAAACTCTCCCTGGGGGAGCCCCCCGCCTGCGAGGGACAAAGGCATGGGAGCAGAAGGAGGCAGGGAGAGCTTTCAGACGGAGGGGTGGGCCTGACCCCTGCCTAGGGAGGGAAGGAAGGAGAGAGGACCGGGAGGCAAGAGCGTCCGAGAAGCTGGAGAAAGTCTCACCTACACCCATGGGGAAGCCAGCAAAGGCTGCCTCACCTGGGAGTCCCCCCTCAGGCAGCACCCTGCCTGACCATGAGCAGCCTCAAGGGAGCACAAGCTGGATGTGAACTCCAGAGCAGGTGCACGGCACCAGGCAGCAAAGCACCCCTGAGGCCTTCTTGCGGGAGCTCTGAGCAAGACAGCTGTGGCCACCCCTCCAAGCCTCCGAGCCAGCCCGGGGTCGCTCACCCCTGGAAGCACCCCCTGACTTGCCCTGATAGAAAATGACATTTTTTAACACCGGTGGGATATTTTTGCTTTTGCTCCCCGCCACACACCCCTGCATTCCACCATGGAGGGTTTCCTGAGATATGGATCATCCAACCCAGTGCAGCTTCCTGAGCCAGACGCTGCAGGAAACCTGCCCACACCTCGTCCTTACACCCCAGCAGCCCCGGGGGTCTCTGCCTGTGGGCCTGTTCTGGCCCCCAGAGCCCACCAGCCCATGAATGCACAGTCATCCAGAAGTCCAGGAGCAGCCCCCAGTCCGTGACGGATACCCAGGCCCCCGCCAAATAAAAATACCTCTCTTCAAAGACTGTATTCCAAGGATTATTTAGTGCAAAGGCCAAGGGGCCTGTTCGCAATAGAGAGAACACTGCATCTAGAGGCCTACAAGCCTCTCAAGCGTTAGGGCTAAAGAGTTTTCTTTGATAGAGGAGTAAATAAGGCTGGAAGAACCCTGTGAGGGGACGTGAGATGGAAGAGTGTCAGAATCAGACAGGACATCAGAGAATGTTCTACTGGGAGACCAGCCTATTTTCGGGAGGCACCCCTAAGGAAAGGCCCAGGCTGAGGGCAGGCCCAAGTTCAGGGACTTGAAAGAAGGAGAGGATATTCGCTAAAGTTTATTTGAGATACATTTTGCTCTAATTGATCGGTGGGGACGAGCAGTTTAGCTAATCATTTATCAGGCAAAGAAAGGGAATCTGGAGCGTCTACGTCTGGGTTTGGTTTTGTTTTGTTTCTATTTGGCTGCATGGAGTCTTGGTTGCAGCATGTGGGATCTTTAATCGTGGCATGCAGGGTCTCGTTCCCTGACCGGGACTCAAACCTGGATCCCCTGCTTTGGGAGTGCCAAGTCTTAACCACTGGACCACCAGGGAAGTCCCTGTGTCTGGTTTTGTCATAGGAAAACACAGGGGCAGCGGTGAGACTTACCATGTCCTGTGGGGAAGAGGGTTCTTACAGTAAGTGGTTTTCCAAAATGTGCAAAAGTGGGGAGATTTCTTAACCTTGGCTGTTTCGCGGGATCACGGACCTTAGGTAAAGGTCCACCCTGACTCTGAATGGGTTTCCTGGGTCCTGGGAAAAGAGGCTCCAGTCTCTCCAGTGGTTACGTGTTTGGTCCACACTCCACACTGCCCCCCTCCTTCCCTGTCCCGCTTCCTTCCCTGCTAGTGTTTCCCAGAATCACGTCCCAAAGAACTGTCTCCACTGCATCTTTGTCTCAGCGTTTGGGAAAACAGACTTCACCAACCCAGAAGCCCTAGACTCTGACGACTGAGGGACCCAGAGTGAACACCCACAGGGACAGGATCAGGCAGGGAAGGTGACAAACCGGTGACCTCCTGTCTTGACCAAGAAGTGGCCACTTGTCCCCTGTTCACAGGACCACTCGTTCCCATGGCAACACTGTAGGACCAGCATCAGTATATCTTCTGTTTTTTCAAATGGAACAGGGAATCTACATGAGTAAATAGAATCAACTAATTCTTAAATATTGGCAATTAATTCATTATTTTTAAATACTGTAACGGCCAATCACGATACACCTCTGATGACAAGTTCTGGCTATAAGCCTACAGGTCAGTGGCCTTGGGCCAAATGTTAAATTCTCTGAAACCAGGGTCCACCAGCCTCTTCTTTCAGGCATCTTTCATGGAGATTTGCATATAATGATTGTTACTGTTTCCTGCCTAAGGTTAAGAGGTTAGGCCTAGTTTAAACAAGTCAGTGAGTGGTAGAATAAAACTTAGTCTTTCAAGTATTACTTTGAGGTACTTTCTATCACTCGTTGCTTGTTTAAAGGGAAGATTCAAAATGGATCTCTGAATTATTGTTCATTTGGTTATGAGTAATAGATAATGGGCTTATGGTTATTCAGGAAACCATAGAAAATACACCTTTTTTTTTTTTTTTTTTTGTAGATGCCTACTAAAACTTGTTGTTTTTCAGTCACTAAACCATATCCGACTCTTGCGACCCCATGGTCTACAGCAGGCCAGGCTCCTCTGTCCTCTACCATCTCCTAGAATTTCCATTGAGTCAGTGATTTTGTCTCACCATCTCATCCTCTGCCACCCCCTTCTCCTCCTGCCCTCAATCTTTCCCGGCATCAAGGGCTTTTCCAATGAGTTGGCTCTTTGCACCAAGTAGCCAAAGTATTGGAGCTTCAGCATCAGTCCTTCCAGTGAATTGAAATCAACCTTCCAGGGTTGATTTCCTTTAGCATTGACTGGTTTGGGAATAATAATATTATATATTTCCAAAAGAAAATTTTAAGGAGGGTAATATAATGATGATTGAGTCTAAGTGATGGCATCTAGGCAGTCATGTAAGTATATTTTCTCTCCTGTGTATCTGAAAGTTTTTTCATAATATAAACTAAGGAATTGGTGGTGCAGAGAACCTTTTGGACCAAGAAATTCCCAAGTTCAAGGACAGTGAGTGTGTTCACCACACCAGGGGCTGCCACTCAGAATGGAGAGGTTGACTTTAAAAGTCATCCTACTCCCAGTTTTACACGTGATGAGAAGTTTCTCTGTGGCCTTTTTCAGACACGGACAGCTGTGAGCGCTGGATGAGTTGCAAGAGCGAGTTCCTAAAGAAATACATGCATAAGGTGATCAACGACCTGCCTAGCTGCCCCTGCTCCTACCCCACCGAGGTGGCCTACAGCACAGCTGACATCTTCGACCGCATCAAGCGCAAGGACTTCCGCTGGAAGGACGCCAGCGGGCCCAAGGAGAAGCTGGAGATCTATAAACCCACAGCCCGGTATTGCATTCGCTCCATGTTGTCCCTGGAGAGCACCACGCTGGCTGCCCAGCACTGTTGCTACGGCGACAACATGCAGCTTATCACCAGGGGCAAAGGGGCGGGGACGCCCAACCTCATCAGCACTGAGTTCTCCGCCGAGCTCCACTACAAAGTGGACATCCTGCCCTGGATCATCTGCAAGGGCGACTGGAGCAGGTATAACGAGGCTCGGCCTCCCAACAACGGACAGAAGTGCACGGAGAGCCCCTCCGACGAAGATTACATCAAGCAGTTTCAAGAGGCCAGGGAGTATTAAAGAGACGCCGCCTCTGGTGTTCCCGACACAAACGCCCCGCGCTGATCGCAGCCCGACGGAGAGCGGCTCTCACCAGCGTACATGTACATGTGTATATATACCACATTTGTCGTTAAGTTACACGAGGGCTTGGCGCCAGCCCCTCGCAACTGCCATCTGAAGCCACCGTTGCCATCTTCAATGTCAACAGTCCCCTTGGAACTCTTCCGAGGGAGGGACGTTCTCAGGAGGATGTAGAGAAAGGAGCCCGAAGAAGAACCTGGAAGTCGTGGTGGGTGGAATTCAACTCACCTCGGATTCAGTGGTTCCCAGAGAAGCAATGGGGCAAAGAGACTGAAATTGTAAACGTGATAAGCAGTTTTATGTATAACTTATTTAATATGAATGTGATTTATGCATAACCTTTTCTCTGGAGTTGTCATCCCGAAATTATTTAATCACTTCCGTGAGAGTTCAGAAAGAGGCTTAGGGAGGTGGAAGAGAAAGGGAATTTTCTAGGAATGACTTCTTTAAAAATGAGAAATGCAGTAGAAGGATATCAACATAAGAAAACCTGAAACCAAAGGTGAGTTGGCCAGTGAAGTACCTTGCTGAAGTCTCAGCTGCCAAAATGCCCTTCCCTCAGACTGGTAGGGGGTAGAGGGGGGGCAGGTGGATATTTTAAGAGCAAATCTGAGACCTGGTTTTAAATAAGCTTTAAAATATAGGATGATATTAGCACAATGCTGTAATTCTACTAAAAGACCCCAGAATGGTAGAATTTCTGCTCATGCCTTAATAGGTTCAGAAGGCTACAGGAAGGTCAGACTTAAAAACAAAGATTAGCACTTTTCCAAAGAAAACTGCAAAATAAATGGGGAAAGAACATGAACTTCATTTCATCTATTTTATTTTCATACCATCTTAACAATTTTTTTCTCCACCAATATATTTCCAGTAAATAAATATAAAAATGAGGAAGGGAACTCATCTAGAAAATCCTAATTTTTTATGTTTTAAGAAAGGAAAAAAAGTACATTATTTTTGTAAAGTATTTATTGAGTCACTGAGTCTTGTGCATCAAGCAATTATAATATTGGCCTGGTTCTGTAGGGTGGAACTTAGGACAAATAAAGAGTTGGTTCTTATGCAGTCTTTACTTGCAAAACTCCAGGAAAAGAGATTATATAATAAAATCATAATAAAATGTGTTACCTGCAGTAAATGTGTTACCTGCATATATTTATGATACAAATTCCATAAATAGCCATGGTAAGGCAGGGTTTCAAGGCAGGGGAGAGGAAGGTTCAAAACAGGTGGGAATAAAAGGCTCATTGATTGATGTAATGGTGAATGGTGTGAGTCAGTATCTTTGGCACCAAGAACATCAACCCAGTCCCCAAGAGACCGAAGCTCATTGACACACGTGCAGATTTTTGCCCATCCAGAGCTAAGAAAGCTGTGAGAAAGCCAAGCCAAATCAAAGGCTTAAGACAAGCCCAGGTGAATGGACCACTTCCACACAAAATTTTGCAATTACAGTAATAAATAGAATTCTTCATCCTGCAAGTGATTCCTTTTCCAGATGAGGAAACCAAAACTCAGAAATAACAGGTCAAGTCGGGCCCATCTTTCATTTCCTAGTCCAGTGCTCTGTCTACTATATCAAATTTTTCACATCCTTATATTCCTAATCCTACCCTTGGGTTCTCTTAGTAAGATCTTGTTTTATGGGAAAGCTCTTTTCAGTCATTTATACTTGAGAATAAGTTATACATATATTGCCCACTCTCAGGATATTTATATTTGAGATCTATTCCTAACTATGGGCAGAGAATCTGTATTCCGATTTGAAAGAATTTTAGGCAACTGAACTGCTGGGGAGAAAATCAGTAGGTTCATATATCAGGGAAGATTTGGTTCCTAATAATAGGAAAACCATTTTTGCCAAGAGAGTTGGTTGCGATGGAATGCATCGCCTTCGAGATGGCAAGTATCTCAGGACAGGTATTCAAGCAGAGTGAGTGAAGATGAATCATGTGAGAGGTTCATTTTAGTGATGAGGAGAGACACAAACATACAGCAATCACCCCCTCTGATAAGTGTTCTGTAAAGGATAAGTAGAAAGTCCTCTGGGAAAACAGAGGCAGGAAATGGGGCGATACCTGCTAGATCCAAGGGAGGAATGTTAGAAGAGGGACAGCAGGTGGATGCCTTCAGAATAAGGAGACACGGTGGGCAGAGGCAAGGAACCAGGCAAGAGCGTGGTGATTTCTGAAAACTGGGATGTTTAGAGTGACAAGCCAGAGGGATAAGAATGGCAGGTTATGGAGCCATGTCTAAGGTGTTTTTGTTAAGGATTTAGCATGGGCTTCCTACATGGGCTGGTGGCTCAGCTGGTAAAGAATCCGCCCACAATGCGGGAGACCTGGGTTTGATCCCTGGGTTGGGAAGATCCCCTGGAGAAGAGAAAGGCTACCCACTCCAGTATTCTGGCCTGGAGAATCCCCTGGACAGAGGAACCTGGCAGGCTATAGTCCATGGGGTCACAAAAAGTCAGACACGACTGAGCAACTAACACTTTCACTTCACTTAGCATGGAAAGTGAAAGCTCTTTCCTACTATAGTGCGAATAGCTGATATGAGCAACATTTCCAATGGCCTCCTTGCCTCTTAATATCAGACCTTACTGACATAATGAACTGAGAGTTAGAAGATGAGGTGAATTGGGAGCTGGGGAGGGTTCCTGGGCCCTTCACCTACTGAGAACACCACTAGCCTCCCACCCATCATCCAGACAGTGCCATCCTGTCTGGAAATTTGCTGAACTATAATTTGCCTCTATCCAGATGTCCCTCATTCACTAAGGGCCCCAATCCAGCCCCAGGGTAACCTTGGGTAATCCCTTCATGGAAAGCAGATCATGTGCTCAAGGGCCAACTTTGCCCACCGCAGAGTAGTCTGTCTGCTCCCTCGCCTGTAGCACCAGTGACTACAAACACCTCTCATTGAAAGCCTTGCTCCTTGGCTGATCTTGGAAAGACAGCCCTTTCTCCAGCAACCCACTGGGGCTCTGGGGGCCGTGGCTGAGCAAGCCAACAGCGGTGGACAGAGGAGCCAAGGCCCTCTGGTGGCCGTGTGTGGGAAGGATGAAGACGAGGCCCCCGAGGAGCTGGGCAGCTTCCTGACCCCATTCAAGCATCCACCATGATCAGTCTCCAAGTCTTTCCAACTTTGTAGCTCAGTGGCCAAGGAGTAGATTTCCCCACCCTGAGACCAGGGACCACAGATCCAAGAATAGGTACCACACCAGCCACCCTTCCAGAGGACACACTTTGTTCCTCTGTGCTGATCACTCTACCGTGGAGTCAAGCAGGTTACATCCGTTTTACAGACAAGGCACAAAAAGCCCAAGAAGGTCCTCTAACCTGCCCAAGCTCATGAGGCTGTGTACATGGCAAAGCTGGTTGCAGCCCATTCTGTCTGATCACGAAGTCCATGTTCTTAACAGTATCCCCTACTCAACTCTTTTTCTAATTCTTCCCACCACTTAGGGTTAGGGGCTTTGCTCCAGCTCACTCTGCCTTTGATCAGGTTGTTCAAATCTGCCAAATGTCCCTCCACCAACCTTCAGGATGTCTCACGTTGGTGACGGAAGGCCTGGCTTCAGCTCTGCCCAGTCCTTCCATATTCCGCAAGAGGCTCTGAATCCTATATCTCAGCCCTTTCTCAGGCTGGGTGATCAGCAGAGCCTGACTTTCTAAAAGACAGCCTGCCCCACGGATAAGAACAGAGACCAGCCTGTTTCCCCTGCTTCACCCGAGCCCCATGTCAACCACTGCTGTTGGCTAGACCTTAAGGGCAGATGCAGGGTCTCATGCATTCCTTGGCTCCCAGCCTCAGGCTCGGTACCTGGCCGATGTCATCAGGCGGGGGATGGAGGCAGAAGAGTGTGAGGACTGAGTCAGACTGCCTAGATCCCAGTCCTGGCTCCCTCAGCTGGGTAGCTTTGGATAATTCAATCAGTTTCTGCATATTCCAGTTTCCTCAAACAGTTGTTTGGAGAATGAAATAAGAGATATGAAGTTACTAGCATGGGGCCTGTCATGGACCCTGTGCATTGGTGTTGAGTCATTGGAGAATTAATTATGGAGTGTATACTAGTTGCGAGGCATTGTTCTAGATGCCAGGGATGCAGTGGCATACAAATCCAAGTTTTCTTGGTGGAGGGGAGACAGCTGATAAATAAATAAGTGACTGATCTGAGATAATGGTAAGTGATAGCCAGAAAAATAAATTTTTTGATCACATGTGTATGTTGCATTATTTAAATTAATGCTAGTTGCTATAATAGATAAGCCTCAAAATCACAATGGCTTAATACAAAAACCTCCAAAAAAGTATGTTTCTGGTCAAGTGACTCTCTTCTAAGGACCCTGGCTCTCTCCTTCTTCAAGGTGTGACTCTCTCGGTTGCCCTAATGTGTGCTAAGTCACTTCAGTCAGGTCCAACTCTTTGCAACCCTATGGACTGTAGCCCACCAGGCTCCTCTGCCCATGGGATTCTCCAGGCAAAAATACTGGAATGGGTTGCCGTGCCTCCTCCAAGGGATCTTCCCGAGCCAGGGATCAAATCCGTGTCTCTTACATCTCCAGCAATGGCAGGCGGGTTCTTTACCACTAGCACCACCTGGGAAGCCTAATAGAAGCTCTGCTAGACTTCAATACCATACCGTGTAGTTTTTACAAGATGAAAATAAACCCCTAGTCTTTATGATGAGAGGCTTCCCAGGTGGCATTAGTGGTAAAGAATGCACCTGTCAATGCTAGAGACGTAAGAAATGCTGGTTCGATCCCTGGGTCAGGAAAGATTCCCTGGAGGAGGGCACAGCAATTCACACCAGTATTCCTGCCTGGAGAATTCCATGGACAGAGGAGCCTGGCAGGCTGCAGTCCATGGGGTCACAAAGAGTCGGACACGACTGAAGCAACTTGGTATATCGTTAGGTTCAACAGGCAGGAAATGATTCTGCCAAATCCCTCTAAACATTTCTGAACACACTTTCTTAATTTTTAACTTCATTTCTTGCGGACTAAAGAGGAGTCCTGCTTCAAGGGACCACACTTTGAGTAATACTGCTCTAAGCACCTGAGTGACAGTGATCAACACCCCTTGAGTGTTGACTTAATTCTGGCCCGATGGACAAAGAGTCATGAAAAAGCTTCCCAGGAAGTGGAGGGGGTGGGGAGAGAGGAGCTGGGGCTCTTTCTTTGTCTTCCATTTACAATTTCCAATGGAAAAATGTGTGGGTTGTCACCATTATGCCTGCATGGTTTCAGACAAATTAAAGGCTTGCCTCAGTAATTACTGGGTGGGTATATACAGAAACATACATCCATGTCTACAGATCCTGAATACAGTAGTGTAAATTAAGGCAGAAAGCTTACAGCCAGTTGCTTTTCTGAGGTTAAATATTGGTTTACTGTATAGGATTAGAAGAAGTGGGGTGTTTTCCAGAGTAAGAAGATAAGACTTTTCAGGAACAAATTTATGGAAACAGCAACCTTTTTGTTGCTCCGGAAGAACAAAGCTTAGATAGAGACTTTTTTTGTTGTTTTTTCATATCTCCATGTAGAGATTTGAAAAGCCAACATATAAAGACCAGTGCCTTGCTGGTAATGGCAAAAACAACATCATCCTTAGCCATTTTAGCAGCAGGGGGATCTGTGGGGGACTGGACTGAGACACAGCTGCAATAGCAAAGCTGGGTAAGAATTTTATGGCTTTGCTAATTTTCTATCTGTTCTGGGAGTCATAAATGTGCCCTTATAGATATTCATGATTGCTCTTAAAATGAAAAAAAAAAACAAAAAAAAAACAACTTTCAAACAGCACAGAAAAACCTTTCATTCTTGAGGCATGCAATTCATGGATGATTTTCAAAATGTCATGTTTGAGTTGGGAAAGTAACATTTCTTAAACTAATCAGCCAATAGCTTCAAGAATATGACTCAAAGGATATAAAAATTTCAAACCTGACTTTCAAATAAGAAAAAGAATTCTTTTTTCTCTGCAAGTTCCTAAGTTTATTTTTTCACAAAGGTCATGGCTCAAAGTTAGGTTTATTTGCCATGGAAAGGAACAGTCTAAATGAAGTAAACTTTTAATTCCTTAGTGAAAGGGAATGGTAGCAGATCTTGAAAGGCACCATTTTAAAATTTTACACCAGTAGACAGGGAGGTTCAATTTGGTTAGCTGTACCCCTCACCTCTTTAATCCCGACTTGGTTGGGTTTTAGGTTTGTTGGCAGGGGGCAGTTGGGTTCTTTTAAATCTTTGGAGAGATGAACAAATGGAGAAAGAGAAAAGCCAAAAAGATAAAAAGGAAAATGAAAAAGAAAAAAAGAAGAAAAATTCAGGATCTCCAGGATGAAATTCTCTTTGGAACCTCTATTAATGTAACTAAGGTAAGATCCTCACAAAGGGGATGCTGGAGAGACCCACACCATTGATACACCTGCCCTCCAGGAGAATTTCCATCCCCAGGCAGGGATGGCTGGGTCCCATCCAGCCAGCCACCCAGCCAAGACCAGGAAGAGATTTTCAAAGATGGCCCAACTTAAAGTCACGTGATCAGGATTCCTGAGAGCAAGAGAGCAAGGTGTCCTGTGCTGATCGGCTGGGAAGGTTAGGACTTTCTGACGAGAACATTTCAAGGCCCTTCTTTGCTTCCAAGAAGAAGCCTGCCTCTAAGACACTCTTGGGGGCTCCCTCCTGCTATTACAGGATATTATAAAGAGAAAAATGGGCTTCCCAGATGGCTCAGCGGGTAAAGAACCAGCCTGCAATGCAGGAGATGCAGATTCGATCCCTGGGTGGGAAAGATTTCCTTGAGGAGGGCATGGCAACCCACTCCAGTTTTCTTGCCTGGAGAATCCCATGGACAGAGGAGCCTGGCAGGCTACAGTCCATGGGGTTGCAAAGAGTCGGACATGACTGAAGTGACTTAGCACTCACTTAAAGGGAGAAACCGGAGAAGGCAATGGCACCCCACTCCAGTACTCTTGCCTGGAAAATCCCATGGACAGAGGAGCCTGGTGGGCTGCAGTCCATGGGGTCGCTGAGGGTCGGACACAGCTGAGCAACTTCACTTTCACTTTTCACTTTCATGCATTGGAGAAGGAAATGGCAACCCACTCCAGTGTTCTTGCCTGGAGAATCCCAGGGACGGGGGAGCCTGGTGGGCTGCCATCCAATGGGTCGCACAGAGTCGGACATGACTGAGGCGACTTAGCAGCAGTAGCAGCAAAGGGAGAAACCAAAAGAGGAGGGCAGGGATCCAGTGCTGGAAAGATAAAGGCTGGTTCACCACTCACCAGCAGCAAGTGGCAGGAGCCGAAGCTTGAGTTAAAGCTGAAGCCTCCCTCTCTGCAGCCCGTACTCTGCTTTGCTATAATGCACAGCCCATCACTTCTCTGACTGCTCCTCTCGCAGCCCCTCTGCCACCCAACAACTGGCCATCTTGCAGCCAACTGCCGATTTTGGAGCCAATCTTTTGTCAAAGATGCTCTTCAAATGCTATCACACGAAAACATACTTCCAGGAAAATGCACACATGTCATAAGGACACAGCTCAGTGAATTTTCACTAAATGAACCATCGCGGGTCATGAGACCTGTGACAGAAGTCAAGAAATGGAGTATGAGGCTTATGAGAGGCTCTTGGGGGTGATGCCAATGTTCCACAACTTGGTTATGGTGGTAGGCATTTGTCGAAAGTCACTGAACTGTGCACTTAAGGAAACTGAATCTCATCATATGTAAATTTTATCCCAATATGAAATAAATAAATAAAACATTAAGGGCACTCCGTGACCCCTTCCAGTAGGGACTGACTTTCCCACCAAAAGTCATCAGTATCGCAACTTCTGCACTAGATTAGTCCTGCAGAACTTCAACACAAAGGCACACAGCTCATGCTCCTTGAGATATGGCACCTTTTGCTCCACACCACATTGTGGGGTTTCCCTCACTGCTCTTTGTAGCCACAGGTCTTGCGTGCCCATCACTGCCTTGTATAGCTTATGCCTATTTAGCCATTCTCCCAGGGGTGGGAGTGTGGGCGGTTGCCAGTTGGGGGCTCTTGCAGACAGTGCTATTATGAACAGTCCAGGGCATGTCACTGGGACTCATGTGCACAACATTTCTACTGGGAGTGAATTTGGTAGGCCAGAGGGTGTGCACAGCTCTATCAGACACTGGCCCAGAGTTTTCCAAAGTGATTACACTGATTGGCCCTCTACCCAGGAGTGTGTGAAGGCTCCAGTTCTTGGGCAAATCTTCATTTCACCCCTTTTACTAAGTCTTCGCCGACTGTTCTGTTCCTTGATCTCTTCGTTCTTATATTTAAGTCAATGCATGGGTACTGACACCGTTACCGTTCACCATTCTGGGCACCAGAGAAGCGAAAAAAGATGGACAGGGACCCCGTCCCATGGGGGTGACTGACTCAAATGACTGTAATACGATGTGATCAGTACCATGGGGACCAATGAGGACATGACTCGTCAGAGCGATTATAATCAACAAGCCAGAGTTGCCACACTTTATTTATGACACCAAGGCTGATAACATCAAGTATTGGCAAGACAGTGAGAAAACAGACACTCTTTATCACCAATGGTTGCACTGATATAAACAAGAATAAGTTGACTATCCCTAGTAGTGTTGAAGCTGTCATGTAGCAAATTCCCCAATTTCTCTCCTGAGGGTCTTTTTTATATTATCAAAAATTAGAAACAAGTAAAATTGCCCACCAGTAGAGGAATGTACAAATAAGCCATGTTATATACATAGGATAGAATACCATCCAACTATTAAATGATCTAGAGCTAGGCATAGCATCACAGATGTGCCATAAACATATAATGTGTAAAAAAGCAAATTACAAATGGGTATGTAAAGTATTACACAGTCTTCAATCATTTGAAAACTCACAAAACACTACTGTATTTTGACTGGACACTGACATAGGGAATTAAAGAATTAAACTATGCATGGGAAGGGTAAATAAAACTTCAGGATAACAGTCACCTCTAGGTCTGAGTGATAGTGAGTGGGTGGAGAAGAAGAGAAATTTTAGAGGTAATATTTTATTTCTTTTTCAAAAAAAGAAACCATAGATATGTAACAATGTAAGTATAAAACCTAAAATATGCACATGTACAGATATGCAGATGATACCGCTCTAATGGTAGAAAGTGAAGAGAAACTTCACTTGATGAGGGTGAAAGAGAAGAGTGGAAAAGCTGGCTTGAAACTCAACATTCAAAAAACTAAGATCATGGCATCTCTTCCCATCACTTCATGGCAAGTAGAAGGGGGAAAAGTGAAAGCAATGATGGATTTTATTTTCTTGAGCTCCAAAATCACTGCAGATGGTGACTGCAGTCATGAAATTAAAAGACACCTGCTCCTTGGAAGGAAAGCAATGAAAACCCTAGACAGTATATCAAAAAGCAGAGGCATCAGTTTGCTGAGGAAGGTCCATCTAGTCCAAGCTATGGATTTTCCAGTAGTCATGTATGGATGTGAGAGTTGAACCATAAAGAAGTCTGAGCGCCAAATGCTTTTGAATTGTGGTGCTAGAGAAGAGTCTTGAGACTCCCTTGGACAGCAAGGATATCGAACCAGTTCACCCTAAAGGAAATCAACTCTGAATATTCATTGAAAGGAGTGTTGCTGAAGCTCTAATAGTTTGGCCACCTAATACGGAGAACTGACTCATTGGAAAAGCCCCTCATGCTAGGAAAGATTGAAGGCAAAAGAAGGCGGAGGGGGCAGTGGATGAGATGGTTAGAGAGCATCTCTGATTCAATGGTCATGAATTTGAGCAAGCTCTGGGAGATGGTGGAGGACAGAGGAGCCTGGTGTGCTGCAGTGCACGGGGTCTCAAAGAGTTGGAGATGACTTAGCAACTTAACAGCAACATATGGCAGAATGTTAATACTGTTTAAGCCTGAAAATTGCATAGGGTGCAACTGTTACATCATTTTCTGTATATGTGACATATTTTAAACTAAGGACTAAAAAGAAGCAAAAGCTGAGAAGGAAAACTAAATGAAGTGGTGACTTACGAGGCTTCCTACAAGGGAAGAGCCCTTGGCAGTTGTGGGCACGCGCAGAGCAGGAGGCGGCCAGCCGTGCCATTGACTGCAGTGACGCTGGTGCTGAGACCCTGTGCCCACCTGGGAGAGGCCCGAGGGGGCGTCGCGCCCTGTCACCTGCAGCCTACAGCCCCAGCAGGGCGCCTGGCACGTGTCGACTTAGAGGGAGGCAGCTATCTGACCAGTACCGATCACACGGAAAGCATTGGCCCTTTTGAAAACCCCATGTAAGGACTCAGGGAGAGGGACTCTGTTCAGCCCACTCTCAGGAGGTGACCCATGTCCCCAGAGCCAGAGGCAGGTAAGGGAGCCACAGGTAGTTCTGCAGAGAAAGGGGCCCTGGGCTCCCATTCCTGCCAAAATGGACTCAGACCCCTGACCCCACTAATCAGGCCCTGCGGTGAGAGCCCCTGACTGTACCCCCAGCACAGCTGAGGGGCTCCAGGGCCCTAGGAAACAGGAAGTTGTCTTTTTTTTCTAAGAATGAAGACAAAGGCTTAGGATGATGCAGCGAATTCCCAAGACAGTTCAGGCTTCACTAGTAGAGCTGTGTTTGAGGAAATGCATGTGTGACATGTCGCTTGAGTCATGTCCAACTCTTTGCAACCCCACGGACTGTAGCCACCCAGGCTGTTCTGTCCATGGGATTCTCCAGGCAAGAATATTGGAGTGGGTTGCCATGCCCTTCTCTAGGGGATCTTCTGAACCCAGGGATCAAAACTGCATCTCCCACAACTCCTGCATTTCAGGGGGATTCTTTCATTTAACTGCTGATCTACCTGGGAAGCCTGTTTGAGGAAGTATTTTCACCCTAAAAGAATTAGCATCATCCCGTGTTTGCCAACCCAAGAGTAGAACTTTTGAGACTCACGGGACCAGTCAGGGTTCAAGTCTGAAAACAAGAGAACTTAACTCTGCTTAATTTAAACAGAACAAAAGCACGTTGGGTAGAAAACAGGTAGCTTTAGAAAGATTCAGCTGAATAAAATCACATCACATGTTAATGAAGAAGGATGCTCTATCATGTAGGATTAGATTTAGCTATATTAGTTTAGAGAAAAACAACTGACCATGGCTTAGATAAGGTAGAAATCTATTTCTCTCTTATGAAAAATACATCTCGAGGTAAATAGTCCCAGGTAGGTATGGACTCCAAGGTTCTTCAGTCTCGTTATTTTACATTTCTTTTCGAGCAGTTTCCACTTCATGGTCTAAGATGACTGCCCAAGCTCCAGCCATCATGTTCATATTCCTGTCAGCACAAACAGGAAGGAGTAAAACAGGACTTCCCGTAAGTTGCAGACACCACATCTCCTTGCTTCCCATTGACCAGAACTTAGTCATCCAGCCACACCTAGTTGCAAGAGATGATGAGGAATATCATGTTTATGTGGGGAAGCCATGTGCCCCAGATTCTGTGATGAATAAAGAAGATACGGGAGAGGAAATGAGCAGCTTCTCTCATAGGGGTATAGACCATATAAACTCTGCAGGTGAGAGCTGTAGGTGCATGGTCCTTCTGCAGCATGCCACTTGGAGCTGAGCTTCTCTCCCGGAAAGCAATGCTGGCTGCTGGGATCCAAGTAGAGAAACACTCTGTTCCAGGAAGTTCCAGAGCCTGGCCCCACAGCATCTAAAATCCTCAGAAATGTTGCAATGTCAATGTGATGTTTGTCTCTTGGCCCAGACCTGGTGCCTTGAAGCCTAAGTTAAACACGGGGACCTACTACATTTCAATCCCCATTCAAACCCCAGCACCTAGCCCAGGGCTTGAGTGGCTCTCAAAGAAATGTTTGTGAAACTGATGAATAAATTGCTACATTCAATGGATTCCCACATAAAAATGTGACCATTTTTCATGTGTATGTAAATATTTTAAAATATTCTTGAATTCATAACCTTTTTTATCCATGTGTGTTTTCTTAGTGAATGTCTAAGTGTGTGTGTTAGGAGGTTGGCAGACAGCAGAGTCAGATTCTTGGACCTGACCTCCTGTCCTTAATCTGCTGACCACTGGCTGTGTGACTTTGAGTTAGAGTCTTAACTGCTCTGCGCTTAGTGTTCTGTGATTAGCAAGTGTTACTGTTCGTTGCTCACAGGGTTGTCATGAAGGTTTCGTGAGTTAACATTTATATTATGTAAACTGGGAGTGTATCCCTTAGAATCGTTATCAGCACAGAAAGTTAAGAAAAAGAAAATATTAAACATGCAAATCCCCTTTTGCAGTCTCCTTTTTTAATGTCACGAAGAGATTCTCCTCTGAACAAAGCTAGAAGCTGTCACCCAGCGTAGATGACTTTCAACCGGGCAGCTTTCTTAAAGCTGGCCAGAGCAAGTCACTTCATCATCATCAAAGATGGTTTGCGGTGCATCTCCTGGGTGACGGGCTCTAAGTTACTGAGTCACAGAGCAGAGACTCCCCCACACCCCTCACACCCTGTAGCCTTGGTTGATGAACTCAGTGAGCAGGGACGGACGGTGTTTCTCTCTCCAAACCCTCCACCTACCAAGTCACTGCACCCCAGCAGCTGACCATGTTGCAAACAGAGCCCAGTTCCCTTTGATGCCCAGAGCCAGACGAGGTCCATATGACGCTCTCAAACAAAGCTTTTGCTTTGTTTCTAAACAACTTAAGAAGAATTAAAGGAAAAGAAGTACTCTATTTACTCAAGCTCCTTTTCCAGCTCAAACAGAAAGAAAAACCCAAGACCCAGGGAGGGACCCAATGAGACAGAGAGAGACATCCTTTGAGAAAGAGACAGGGAGCCCAGGACAAGGAATTGGCTGCAGAGCTTAGATTACTGCCTAAAAGATGATGGGGGTGGGGGTGGATACGTGATCTTTATCTAATCAGACAGTCTACCCAGGAAGTCCCTGAGATCAAAGCCAGGGCGCTTTTTATTTAGCCCTGTGTCAACTTAAAAACAGTTCTGGCAAAGCCACAGATCTGGACAGGCTCACACCTCTCCCCGCCCCCACCGCCCTGACCTGTCTCTCTGCATCTGAACTCTCTTAACATTCCATTTGGAATAAAACCCTGGGATGAAAAGAGTCACCGGGATTACCATAGGAAGACACAACATTTGACAGTGTTGGGGTAGAAAACACCACGGTCCTTCCTGGCTCCATGGAACAGCTAGGTGTGCACTCTAAGGGAAGGTGGCACCATTTCGTCTCTCTGCCTCGATGTCCTGCCACTCAGCATCCCCCAGCCATCAAAGGAGCCCCAAAAGGTACCCAACCACTTGTCCCAAGCATATTCCCCAAGCTGCCAGGCGTTGCGTCAGGACAGCTCTGGGGAAAAGCAGGCACTAAGGGGGGAGCAACCGGACTGCCACACACAGCTAAGGTCCTCAGATCTTCCTTGGTCCAGTGGGTGAGCAGATGGGCAGGGTCGGGGGAGGTGTATTCACATAAAGCAGGAAACACACTGAGACTCGCCTGCTATAAAGACAGATGCTAAGGAGACTGGTTCAAAGGGAGGGGGCGCATTTCTCAGAAATATAGGGGCTCCAGGGCAATGGGACAGGAAATTGGAACCACACTATAAAGGTAGAGAGAGAGATTCTCGGAGAAAGGATGGACCCCAGGTCCCCTCCAGTGCATTACCACAGAGAAAGCGCATCACCTTCTCGCCCGAGGCAGGCGATAATCATTGCATCCTTTTCTTCCAAAACAGAGGTGGCACCCTCCATTCATTACTAGCCATAAGAAGTGAAGCCCTCACAGTCATTAGGCTTATAAGACATCTTATCCGGGCTTCCCTGGTGGCTCAGTGGTAAAGAATGCCCTTGCCAATGCAGGAGACATGGGTGCGATCCCTGGTCAGGAAGATCCCATGTGCCTCGGAGCAACTAAGCCTGTGCCTTGCAGCAAGGGAGGCCGCTGCAGTGAGAAGCCCAGGCTAAGCCCACCACGACTAGAAAATTGTCTCCCCTCACCGCAGCGAGAGAAAAACCCTCACAGCACAACTGAAAATAAATAAAACTTTAAAAATATATATTCTCCTATTTCATCTGTATGTCTACCTTCTGATCATAAATTTCATGTGATGAACTGGCCTCATCATTTTGGGTCTCATTGTTCTTATACATGTCATGGACTGCTCCTAACGTTGATTATTAAAACAAAGTTTTTAAGGAGAGGATGTAACACTCATCTTGAAAGAAAACCTAGTTCTTCAACCCCAGTAGCCTAAAATGGAGGCTTCCTCATGGAAAAATGGAAAATCTTTCTTTTGTCCCCTCCTCTAGACAAATTTTTTTTTTTTTTTTAAATAGCCAAACTGATGAGAAACGCAATATTTCTTATGAAACTTTCTGGGTTTCTATGCGATCAGCTCTTCACTCTTAGGATACGTTTTTCTCCAAGAAATGTTTTCTGTTTCTTCTAATGAGGACAACAGCTTGCACTAAAGAAGAATGATCATTTTAAGCCAAGAAACATATGAAGTAATTGATTGATGCTCTGTAGGAAAACAGTGCAACTTCAGGCACCATATATGGGGTCTTGTTGTAAAATCACCTTTAACAACACATATTGGTGCTCACCTAACCATTTACAAAGTGTGTCCCTGTGGGCTGATTTTCCTGGCCCCAACTCACAGGTAAGAAGATGAAAGGGGAGAGCAATTAAGTGACTGGATTAAAAATACACAGGACACTGTAGGGATCAATTGCCTCGCTCCCTGAAAGAGACAAGTAAATATGAGGTGTGTTTTTAAAATATGACTTCTAACTTCAGGACTTATGAAGCCTTAAAATGATGGGCTGAACTCAGAGGAGTGGAAAGAGGGTCTTGTCTATTTTTGGCAGAAGCGTTGAATTTAGACTCACATCCTTCGGTCTCTGTGAACACTTGTGGGTTTTAATCATGACTGGATGAGAGCCTTTTGGACGAAAGTAAACTAAGTTTCACCAGGCTTTATCCCCTAATCATGATCTTCCGTTTCAAATCTTCAGAAGTGTGAGCTGCCACAAGTAGAAAGGGCTGAACAACGGAGGTCAAACCAATATCTACAAGAGGTCTTTCCAAGGACACACTTAAGGACACTGGGGGAAGGAGAGGGTGGGACAAGTTGAGAGAGTAACTCTGAAACATGGATATTACCATATGCAAAATAGACAGCCAGAGGGAATTTGCTGCTTGACCTTGTGATCTGTGATAACCCAGAACGGGGGGGGGGGGGGGGGGGGGGGGGGGGGGAGTGGTGGGAGGTGGGAGGGAGGTTCAAGAGGGAGGGGACATACGTATGCTTATGGCTGATTCATGCTGATGTATGACAGAAACCAACACGGTACTATAAAGCAATTATCCTCTTATTTAAAGCAATTATCCTCCAATTAAAAATAAATACATTTTCAAAACGATGCCTTTACATTTTCTTCAATTTTCCAGGCACTGATCTCTTCGCAGGTCAGGTGCCAAATCTGGTGGCAAAAATGGCTTCCAACACTTCTGCAGAAAACACCCACTAAACATATATTACACATATATTAGATAATAGATACGTTTAAAGTCAGAAGCATCCTTAGAAATCATCTAGTTTAAATTTCCTGTTTTCCAGCTGAGAAAACTAAAGCCTAAGAGGGGCAAAGAGTCCTGCTCATGGAGCTGAAGAAAGGCTCCTAGCTTTAATGATCACATTTAAAACCACTGATGAGAAGATACTTTGTTTCTTTTCTGCTGCGGCTTCTCTTGGTGGTCAGCTACTTCTTTCCTGCTATTCCAAAGAAACAAATCAGAATATTTCTTTGTTTTTATAGGAAGGTCCGAGCCAAAGAGTGGCCAGAGGCAAGGAACAAAGAAACACTGCACCTCGGTGACCACCAGGGGGTGCCCAGAGGACAGCCCGACCACGCCAGGGTGACCCCAGAGAGTCTCCCTTCTCATGGGAAACACATGTGATACCACAACCGAGACTATTATCTTTTGTTCTTAGCGAGGGGTTAGAGGTCTCAGGTCCCTTCTGAAAAGCGAGGTTGCACATCTGTCCTGAGAAAGCAAATCTGCAACATGTGGAAGCCTCGTGCTTGAGGTTTAGAGCTCTTGTTTGCTGGCTTGTTCTTCTGATACCTGTCTCCATAAATAAAATAGAGGAACCTGTCACTTTGATTCCCGAACAAGGTAGAAGAGAGCTGAGATTAGATGCCAAGAGAGGATTCACAGATCTGCTGCAGGAAAAGGGATGGGGGCAGAGGGTTATAATGTAACTCACCCCCCTCCTCAAGCTGTTTCTTCAAACAGTCATCTGGTTGTTCCCAGGGACATGACCATGGACAAAACTCCTACTGCCATCAGAGGACAAAACTCCCTCTAGGAGAGGCCAGATCCAAAATAATCAGCTCTTCAATGAATCCCACCTGCATCAAAGCACTGACTTGTGGTTAATAGGTATTTATTCATAATTCATTTGATGAACTGGGTATTTGGTCATGACTATTCCTCCACATGCCATGGGCTGCTTGTAGAGCTGCTTATTAAAATAATTTTTTAAAGAGTATTCAACAGTCATCTTGAAAGAAAACCTTGTTCTTCAACACCAGCATTTTGAAATAGAAGCTTCTTTATGAATTAAAAAAAATAATAATTTCATCAACCCCACAAAAATTCTCTTTCCACTTGTTGTGATCACATCCTCCACCCCAAACCTCCTGGTCTCTAGAAATCACTGATCACTATAGGTTTGTCTGTATGAAATGTCTTGTAACTAAAAACATACAGCAGGTTACCTATTGCACCTGGCTTATTTCACTGGGCAAAATGCCTCTGGGATTCATCCAAGTTGTTTTGTGTGTGTGTGTGAGAGAGAGAGCTTGATTGGTTCATTCTTCTATATTGTTGAGTAGTATTCCATTGTCTTAATATACCACAATTTATCCATCATCCATTAAAAGACATATTCATTTGGGTCAGTTATGAAAAGAGATGTTATAAATAATTGTGTACAGGTTTTTTTAGACACGTAAGATTTGATTTCTCTAGGGAAAATATCTAAGAGTAGGTTGGCTGGGTCATATGGTAAGTCTATAATTTGACTTTTTAAGAAACGAATGAATGATTTTATAGATTGGTTGCACCATTTTGCATGCTCACCAGCATGCAAATACTGAATATATGAGCATTCCACTTGCCACCCATCCTCATCAACACTTGGTATTGTCAGATTTTTATTTTAGCCATTTTAAGAGGTAAATAGTACCTCATTATGTTCTTAGTTTGAAATTCCTTAATAGTCAGTGATGTTGAACATCTATCCATGTGTTTATTTGCCTCCCAGATATCTTTTTTAATTGAATATCTTTTCAAGTCTTTTGCCCATTTTAAATTTGGCTTTGTTTTGTTAGTGTTGAATTTTGAGAGTTCTTAATAGACTCTAGCTAAAAGTTATTTGTCAGATGTGCAATTTTCACAAATTTTCTCACAGAATGCAGTTTTTCTTGCCATTTTCTTGAGTGTATTTTGCATGGCAAAAATTATTGATTTTGATGAATTCTAATTTAAATTACTTTATCTATTAGGATTTTGTGGGGTTTGGGGAGTGTGGTCCTCAGCAGTGAAAGCATGGAGCCCTAACCACTGGACCATCAGGGAATTCCCTATCTATTGGCATTTTGGTGTTAGGTCTAAGATATCTTTGTCAAATTCCAGGTCAGGAAGATTTTCTCTTTTGTTTTCTTTAAAAATTTTATATGGTTTAAATTTTATGTTTAGATCCATGTGATTCATTTTGAGTTGATTTTTTATATAAAGTGTAAGGTTTAGGTCAAAGTTTACTTTTTTTGCTTAGTATGTCATTTATTGGAAAAACTCTCTTTAATTATATTTGCACTTTTGTCAAAAATCAGTTTATTTTACTCATTTAGGTCTTTTCCCAGATATTCCATTCTGCTTTGTTTCTCAGTAAACCTATCCTTCCCCAAGTAACGTGGGGCTTCCCTTGTAGCTCAGTCAGTAAAGAATCTGCGTGCAGTGCAGGAGACCCAGGGTTGATTCCTGGGTTGGGAACATTCGCTGGAGAAGGGATAGGCTACCCACTCCAGTATTCTTGGGCTTCCCTTGTGGCTCAGCTGGTAAAGAATCCACAGATGTTCCATTCTGTTTTGTTTCTCAGTAAGCATATCCTTTCCCCAATACTGTCTTGATTATTGTAGCTTTAAGGTAAGTCATTAAATCAGGTTAGGTTCACTAACTTTACTCTTTTTACAGAATTTTTTTTTTTTTTTGGCTATTCTAATTCCTTTAGCTTTCTACTTACATTGTAGAATCAGCTTGTCCTTATCTATAAAAAATTCTGACAGCATTTTAATTAAAATTGCAATAAATCTATAGGTCAGTTTGCGTACAGGTGACATTTTACTATATTTAATCACGCGATCCACGAACGTGGTATGTCTCTCCATTGATTTAGGACATGTTCGATCTCTTTCATAATATTTTAAAGTCTTCAGCATATAGATTTTGCACATTTTTTTTACATATAGAAATTATTTCCTTTTTCTGAGCTATTGTTAGTCATTGTTATGGGCTTAATTTTGTTTCCCCAACATTCATATGTTCAAGTCCTAACTCACAGTATCTTCGAATGTGACCGTACTTAGAGACAGTCTTTCAGTTCAGTTCAGTCGCTCAGTCATGTCCAACTCTTTGCAACCCCATGTACTGCAGCAAGCCAGGCCTCCCTGTTCATCACCAACTCCTGGAGCTTGCTCAAACTCACATCCATTGAGTCAGTGATGCCATCCAGCCATCTCATCCCCTGTTATCCCCTTCTCCTCCTGCCTTCAATCTTTCCCATCCCATCCCAATCAGAGTCTTTTCTAAGGAGTCAGTTCTTTGCATCAGGTGGCCAAAGTATTGGAGCTTTAGCTTCAGCATCAGTCCTTCCAATGAATATTCAGGGTTGATTTCCTTTAGGATTGACTGGTTTGATCTCCTTGCAGTCCAAGGGACTCTCAAGAATCTTATCCAGCACCACAGTTCAAAAGCATCAGTTCTTCAGCTCTCGGCTTTCTTTATAGTCCAACTCTCACATCCATACATGACTACTGGAAAAACCATAACTTTGACTAGACGGACCTTTGTCAGCAAAGTAATGTCTCTGCTCTTTAATACACTGTCTAGGTTGGTCCTAGTTTTTCTTTCAAGGCTCAAGCATCTTTTAATTTCATGGCTGCAGTCATGATAGCAGTGATTTTGGAGCCCAAGAAAATGAAGTCTATCATTGTTTCCATCATTTTCCCATCTACTTGCCATGAAGTGATGGGACTGGATGCCATGGTCTTCATTTTTTGAATGTTGAGTTTTAAGTCAGCTTTTCCACTCTCCTCTTTCACCTTCACCAAGTTAATTCCTCTTTGCTTTCTGCCACAGAGTCTTTAAAAAAAAATTAAGTTAAAATGAGGTCTTTAGGGTGGGCCCTACTCCAGTAGGACTGGAGATTGGGACACAAACACACACAGAGAACATCATGTGAAGACGCAGGAAGACAACCATCTACAAGCCAGAGTGAAAGACCTCAGAAGAAACCAGCACCCTCAAAACGTTGATCTCGGCTAAGAAAATAGACTCTAAGAAAATAGACTTCTGTTGTTTAAGCCATCCAGTCTGTGGTGTTTTGTTATAGCAACTGTGGCAAGCTAATTCAACACTTTTTCTTTCCAAGTTCACTTGTTCACTGCTAGTTTTAGAAAAATGATTGGTTGCACTTACCTTATATCCCGTAACCTTGTTAAACTCTAATCTGAGTCCTACAAGCTTTTTCTTGAAAGTGAAAAGTGAAGTCACTCAGTCGTGTCCAACTCTTTGTGACCCTGTGGACTGTAGCCCACCAGGCTCCTCTGTCCATGGGATTCTCCAGGCAAGAATACTGGAGTGGGTTGCCATTTCCTTCTCCAGGGAAATCTTCCCAACCCAAGGATTGAACCCAGGTCTCCCGCATTGCAGGCAGACGCTTTAATCTCTGAGCCACCAGGGAAGCCTCCCCTATCATGTCATCTCAGATAGGGACAATTTTATCTTTTCTTTTCCAATCTGAATGGCCCTCATTTCTCACTCTTGGTATTGAAATGGCTGGGACTTTCAGGATGATGTAGAAGAGGAATAACATGATTAGATATCCTTGCCTTCCCAATCTTTTGGAAAACATGTTGTCTTTATCCATTAAATATGATATTAGCTATAGGATTTTTATAAATTATAATTCTCAAGTTGGAGATGTTAGTTTTATTCCTCATTAAGAATGTTTATCATGAACGAATATTAAATTTTGTCAGATGTTTTTCTAAACTATTGATATGATTATGTGGCTTTTCTTCCTTGAAGTATTAAAACATTGGATGATGTTGATTAATTTTTAAAAACTGAATCGACCTTGCACTTGCTAGATAAGCCCCAATTGGCTTTATGTGTGGTTAAATCTGATTTTTCTAATATTTTTGTAGATTTTTAAAAGGTATTTTGGTAGGTTTTTGCATCTGTATTCATGAGGGATATTGGCCTGAAGTTTTCATTTCTTATAATGCCTTTGATTTTGGTATCAAAACAGTAATGGTCTCATAAAACGAAGTTAGAAGTGTCGTCTCGGGCTTTCTTGGCTCAGTGGTAGAGACTCTGCCTGTCAATTCAGGAGACACAGGTTCCACCCTGGGTCTGGAAGATCCCGTATGCCATGGAGCAACTAAGCCTGTGCCACAGCCACTGAGCCTGTGCTCTGGAGCCTGGGAGCTGCACCTGCTGAGCCCAGGTGCTGCAGCTACTGAAGTCTGCGCACCCTAGAGCCCGTGGTCCACAACAGGAGACGCCACTGCAGTGAGAAGCCCACACACTGCACCTATAGGAAAGACGGAACAGCCACAAAGACACAGCACAGCCAAAGATAAATAAATAAAACCCGGTGCCATCTTCATCAAAAAGAAGAAGCGTTACCTCTCCCCCCCTTTTTTTTTTTTTACCCCTGGAGGAGATTTTATAGAACTAGTGAAAGTCACTCAGTCATGTCCAACTCCTTGTGACCCCATGGACTGTAGCCCACCAGGGTCCTCTGTCCTTGAAATTCTCCAGGCCAGAATAAGCTGGAGTGGGTAAGCTGGTCCCTTTTCCACGGGATCTTCCCAACCTAGGGATCGAACCCAGGTCTCCTCCCGTGCAGGTGGATTCTTTACCCTTTGAGCCGTCAGCAGAGAAATAGTAGAGTATGCCAGCCAAAAAAAAAAAAAAAAAAAAATCCAAGCCTGGAATTTTCTTTAGTGGAAGCTTTTAAACTATGGATTCAATTGATTTACTAGTTATAGGACTATTCAGTTATCTTTTTAAATTGGGCGAGTTTGGTAGTTTATAGATTTTGAGAAATGTCTTCCTTTCATCTACATTGTAGAATTTAAATGCATTGACTTGCTGACTACTATTCCCTTACTATCTTTTTCATGATTGTGGGGGTCTGTATTAACATCCTCTCTTTTAGTCCTGACACTGGCAATTTTTATCTTCTCCCTTTTTTTTCTTTTATCAGTCTTACTAGAGTTGATTTATTTTATTGGACTTTTTAAAGAACTAGCTTTTGGTTTAATGAATTTTCTCTATTGCTTTTCTCATTCAATGTCATTGAGTTCTGCTCAGATCTATAGGATTTCCTTGCTTCTGTTGCTTTGAGTTTGTTTTTTCTTGCCCTCATTTCTAGTTTCTTGAAGTTGGCCTTCCCTGGTGGTTCAGTATTAAAGAATATACCTGCAATGCAGGAGACTCAGGTTCAATCCCTAGATGGGGAAGATTCCCTGGAAGAGGAAATGACAACCCACTCCAGTATTCTTGCCTGGAGAAGCCCATGGACAGAGGAGCCTCGCGGGCTATAGTCCATGGGATCACAGAAGAGTCAGACGCCAGTTAGGGACAACACCAAACTTGAAGTTGGATTGACTTGAGACCTTCCTTATTTCCTGGTATAAGCATTTAATGCCTTAAACTTCCATCTGAGATCGGCTTTATCTACATTCCACAATTTTGACACGTTGTGCTTTCACTTCTGTTGTTTTACATATCTTCTAATTCTCTATGTTTGTCTCTTCTGTTTCCTTGTTCCTTAATCCTTCTTTTCTACTCTCATTCCTGCTTTTGATTGAATAGTATTAGTGTTCCAAGACATTTTCCCACATCTCAGATAGACATTTCCCACAAGTCAATGTCCCCCTGACTCAAGGCATAGCCCCAAATAACAAGATTATTAAGGAGTTTCATGCTTTACGAAAAGCCACCATGCTCACATTTTAAAGCACAGACTCCCATGGAACAGGAGTGGTGATTTACATTATCAAAAGATTTAAAGAGTCTAGAGTGGACTATCCAGTCCCCCTGTTCTGATAAAACTGCCTCCATTTTCTGTTAGAGAATCGCCTCTGCTCCACTCATAGTTCATGGGATTTGGGTTATATGAACTTAAACTTTTTAATTTTTGCTTAAACCAGTCCGAGGTGAGGTTTTTGTTTTTGTTGTTGTTGTTGTTTTATCATTTGCAAACAGACAGTCCTGATGATGAATACAAATTCCTGTACATAGGAAGCTCCATTGTGCTTTTAAGTTATCTTTCTTTCTTTTTTTACTTCCCTTTTTACATTCTGTGATACTGGTCTGTAAATGTCACAAGGACCAGGATGATGACTCTCTTGTCCACCATACAAAGGTTTATGACCAGCACATATTTGTGGAATAAATGAAGGGCCACTGGTCTTCAACTGGAGTTGGCTGGTATCAGGGTGCAAATGGTTGGTGGACTCACTGAAGGTAATGAGGCTGGAACATGTTTCCTGACCACAAACAGGCTGGTCCACCAACACTTCCCCACGTTACGTCCTCTCTTGGACTGAGGCCATAACTGCACATTCATTCACCGTGCCCCTAGAAATCACAAAAATGTTATCCCATCCTGGACAACTTCGGACAGTATTCTTTGCAGTTTTTGAGATAGAACTTATTTACTTGAGAACTGAAGTAGCCTGTGATTTTTGTCTGTCAAAATCCACACTTGCATACAGGGTTGACTATATAATTTGGGGAGCTCAGTACAAAATGAAAATGTAGGGCCCTTGTTCCAAAAGCAGGGGAATAAAGTGCCAATAAAGGTACTGAGATATGAAGTTCTTCCCTCTCTTCCACAATAATTCTTGACTTGTCATAGTGCTTTTATTCACCATTTAATGATATTTGAAGTAAATAAAAATTAAATTGAGATCTTAAGTCAGTAGCATGAATTTCACCACTCATCTTTGCACACCATCAGTTTTAAGTGTAAAGGTAAGAGCATTTAACCTGTGTAAGGAATCACCAAATTACACATTTTGCATTTCACACCTGGTACATCCATATACATTTCATTCTTATCAGAACATTGGAGATGCTGCAAAAACTAACCCAAACATTTTAATTTCAGTTCTTCATACACTCATGTTCTAACAGTCTCCACTTAGGACTCACTGATGAGTTAGGAAGGATGAGAGGAAAAGGAGCAATAATACATTGTCCAAGCTTTTCCCTCCTTTTCATGTCATTTTCTGCACATGCAGTTGGCTAACATAGATTTCTTGATTATGCATGTTTCTTACAAAGCTATTTCCTCCTTCCTGCAGCAGCTTCTGGTTTCAATGGCAAGCATGGCTTCCCAGGATATCAGTGCTCTGACTTGCTTTGTATGCCCTAGACATGCATACAGGCATCCAGTCTTGCTGAACTCCCATGCAGCACAGGTGCACCCGAATTCTGTGCTCAGAGGCCATCACGAACATTCTATGAGAATGAACAGCAGCCCCACGTGCTGAACACACCTCTTCTGCTCACGTGCAAGTTCCATTGCCCTCCCAGACTTCACTTACACAGGTTAAAAGATAAAATTATTAAGACTGCCCAAGATAGCAGTGGCAGAGCACTCAACAAAGTGTGGGACCCTTGGGAGCACAGGTCCGTGCAGCTGCCTGAGTCACACGCCCATGAAGCTGGCCTGGCCTGTATGTTGTCAAAATCAGCAATAGGGTGAGTCTCCATTTTGTACTTGTTTTATTGCTCTCCCACACTTGACCTCCTGGGAAATCTGCAGAATCCAGTGTGACATTTTGAGATCATTAAGCATTTGACAGGGGAGGAGAAAGAAATTTAAAGCAAATGTGTCAGGAGTCACACCTAATCAAAGATCAATCCAAAGGCAAGATAAAAGCACTTTGGAAAATACAACATGAGTCCATAGCAAGATAGGGTTTGATCCCAAACATTTTGGGAACAGGTCGGTTATGTCAAGGAACACATAGCCGCTCTCTAAAACATCCTGAAACAAAAATATTCACATTTTTTTCCACCTGTCACAATCCCTTTACCCTGTCTCCTTTCAAAAAGACAGAGCTGATGTTCCATATGTAAGCTATAATGTTCAAACTTAAACAGCTTAGTGATATAACTGGATTGTAGTCCATGTGAAAAACAGTACCTCATTGTTCTATCAACAAGAAATAAATCTTATGACAAATTAAAGGTAATATCCCTTTTATGCATTATAAAAATACACTTTTGTTTCATTTTTATTTTTGAATTCTTTTAAGAATGCACACATTTACCTTCTTAAAAAGAGTGTTCAGATTCCTACTTGACCTTTCCTAGAGGACTAAGGATTATTATGTCAAACATCAGTTATCATACTTTCGATTGGATTCAACAAACATTTACTCAGGAGCATTTATAGGCAAGGCACTGTGCCAAGACATTTAATGGCTGTCTTAGTCAATCTGGGATGCTCTAACAAATGCACCACAGGCTAGGTGACTTATAAATGACAGAAATTTATTTCTCACAGTTCTGGAGTCTTGAAGTATGAGGATACCAGCAAGTTTTGATGAGGCTTTTGGTGAGAGCCTTCTTCCTGGTTTGCAGTCAGCCAACTTCTCCTTGTATCTTCACATGGCAGAAAGAGGACTAGCTGGCTCCAGCCTTTTCTTATAAGGGCACTAACCTCACGGATGAGGGCTCCACCCTCATGACATAACCACTTCCCAAAGGCCCGACTTCTAAATATCATCACATTGGGATTAGAGTTTCAACCTGTGGGATTTGTGGGAATACTGTCAGTTCATTGCAATGGCCCCTCTATTTGGTTTTTACGATTCAACTAGAGAGATAAGGCAGACGTGTAAATTCAAAATTCCTCTCAAAACACAGCAAGTGCTATTGCATAGACCTAAACAAGTACCATGGGGACACAGAAGGAGAGGGAGAGACTGTTATGGGAACCCAAATTGGTCCTAAAGGATGATTTGTGATGGCAAGAAAGGGTGTGCCATGTAAGAACTTCATGAGTCAGAAATGGAAATTCCTGGGTGTGAAACATTGCAGAGTAGTTTGTTGGAAGTAAAAAGTGAAAGTGTGAAAGTGTTAGTCCCTCAGTCATGTCTGACTCTCTGTGACTTCATGGACTGTAGCCCACCAGGCTCCTCTGTCCATGGAATTCTTTAGGCAAGAATACTGGCTGCTGCTGCTGCTGCTAAGTTGCTTCAGTCGTGTCCAACTCTGTGCGACCCCATAGACGGCAGCCCACCAGGCTCCCCGCCCCACCCCCGCGCCACCCCCCCACACCGTCCCTGGGATTCTCCAGGCAAGAACACTGGGGGAGGTTGCCATTTCTTTCTCCTGCTGCTGCTGCTGCTGCTAAGTTGCTTCAGTCATGTCCAACTCTGTGTGACCCCATAGACGGCAGCCCACCAGGCTCCCCTGTCCCTGGGATTCTCCAGGCAAGAACACTGGAGTGGGTTGCCATTTCCTTCTCCAATGCATGAAAGTGAAAAGGGAAGGTGAAGTGGGTTGCTATTTCTCCTCCAGGAGATCTTCCCTACCAAGGAATAGAACCTGGGTCTCTCACATTGCAGGCGGATTCTTTACCATCTGAGTCACCAGGGAAGCCCATTTTGTTGGAACCTCAGGTCATATGTTTGGCAATATATGAAACAGTGAGGGAATATTAAATATTATGTCTACAGATAATGGGGAGCTGAAGATGCTTTTATAATAAGAAGATAGCACCAGTGTTACACTTCAGAGCAGCTATGCTTTTTGAAACTTGTTTGTACTTGTAGGAACTGCTGTACTATTATGTGTTATTTTAACTTGTTATTATAAGTTTTCTGTCACTTTTTGGTATGCCAGCTATTCTTGATACTTTCAGTATATATGACTACATTCAAATCTAACTTTCTACTAAAATTCTGTTTCTAGTCTACTAAAAGCTAGGAAACTAAATAGCCAAGATTATTAGAATTGTCTTTAAATACACACACACAGGCCATGAGAAATTTACTTACACTTAATATCTCTCTAGATTTTTATTTCACTTAGTAAATAGCAAGGATTCACCTTTTAATGTATAACTTTGATTCCAACAAAGAGTAAGACTTCTAAATGAAACTTTTGATTAAAAATAGTGGAATTGGCCACAGCTATCTTTTCTTTCTACCCAAATCTTATTGAAATGATAGCCAAGGAATTTAAAAAATAAATTAATCAACAAGGTCAAAGAGAAGGAGAGACAATTTGTTATAAATGCTTTCAACAAATTTTTGGAAGGCGAGAAATGGATGGAGAAACAGTAATTACCTTGGCAGAAGGAAGAAAGGAGAAAGCCAATTGCTTGCAGACAAGTGGGAACAGAGCTGCTTCACCCTGAAGGAACTCTGAGTGGCTTGGGGTTTATAAAGCAATGAAAATTCCAAAAGGGAGGCAAGAGTAAAGCCCAGTGTGGAAAGGGGCATCTGTTGGAAGTCTGCCCATAGCATGTTTGAGCCCATAATGTCTCCTCTCCCACCGTGTGCACCTATGCGACTACCCTTTCTTTGCTTCAGGGCAGAGAGTTAGAGATTGTCTTCAGAGGACTCGGACTTGGCAAGCAAGCCCTGGGAAATGCAGAGGTGAAGTAAGAGCAAAATAAAAGTCTATGTGTCATACTGCAGGTGCCCCAGCCCCCTTTCCCCACCTAGCTTCCAGAACTCCTTTCACCCGTGCAGGCATACACACACACACACACACACACACACCGGCAGGAGATCCAGGTTACCCTCTAAAGGATCCAGAGAAAAGATCTATGGATGATGACATTTGGGAGCGCTTCAGTGAACCAGCGATTCACCCGATGGTAGAGCTTCCCCATGCAGTCTTAGCACCCCCAATCATCATGCCTCACTTCTGAATACAGACTGAGTGGTTTTCTTCTTCCTGACACCAAATACGTGGTATCTTTTCCAACACCATTTCTCTAACTCTCCGAAACCAACTAGGTGTCCAATGATTCAATTCAGTTTTACCATCCACCTAGAGTTAAAGTGTGATCCCCACAAGTTAAAGGGTTCATTTCTACAAGTCTACTCCACTTTAGAGGCCAGTCATAAGTCTCAGGCCTCCCATATTTCTGACCGACCAGCTATTATATAAATTGAGTGTTCTCATAAACCCCTCCTTGGGTTTGACAACTTGCTGGAATGACTCACAAAACTCAAGAAAGCACTTTACTTACTATTACTGGTTTACTACAGAGGGTACAAGTCAACATGGCCAGATGGCACAGATGCCCAGGGTAAGGCATGGGGAGAAGTTCACAGGACTCCCATGCCTTCTTCGGGCGCACCACCCTCCCTTGGCACCTTCATGTACTTACTTACTCAGAAGCTCTCTGAATCCTGTGGTTTAGGATTTTCATTACATAGATGTGATTAAATCATTGAGCATGGTGATTGAACTTGATTCTCAGCTCTTCTCCCTTCCCCAGAGGTCAGTGGTTGTTGCTGTTTAGTCAGTAAGTCATGTCTAACTCTTTGCAACCCCATGAACTGCAGCACACCAGGCTACCCTGTCCATCACCATCTCCCAAAGTTTGCTCAACTCATGTCCACTGAGTCAGTGATGCCATCCAACCATCTCATTCTCTGTTGCCCCTTTCTCCCCCTGCCCTCAGTCTTTCCCAGCATCAGAGTCTTTCCCAATGAGTCAGTTCTTCACATCAGGTGGCCAAAGTATTGGAGTTTCAGAGGGTAAAGCTAAGAGTCCCAACCCTATAATCATTACTTGATCTTCTTGGGGATGGAACAGCTGCCATTTTGAAGCTATCTGGGCTATTCTATCTGAAATGGAACAGAATTCATGTAGGAATAAATTAACATTTTAAAAATATTATTAACATTCTCATATAAAAATTGTCATGGTTGGTGGGCAAAAATTGAGCCAAGATGCTACAAAATCTACAGACTGTTGGTCAGATTGCCCAGAGGACCATAAGTATTGATTCACACAGGCAGTTTGAAAATAAAATTTCAGAGAAACAAAAGTTGTTTCAGGAGTATAACGGAATTCCAGTGCATGTAAAAGGTGGGAAAGCTGATGCCCTTGGTATAGAGCCACCTTGATTCTTACAGTTGGTGGAACAGCAGATGCCAGCTTTGGTTTATATATCAGCTGGCTGTGGATTCATTTCTCAAGAAGCAGGATTGACTTCAGTTTATTCTCCCATGAATCAGTCAGTTCAATACCATTTAGCTCTCTGTGGACCAATAATCTGATAAATAACTGAGTTTTTTGAGGATCTATATTTATTTACTTGTACTAGTTAGTTAGTTCAGTCGCTCAGTCATGTCCAACTCTTTGCGACCCCATGAATCACAGCACGCTAGGCCTCCCTGTCCATCACCAACTCCCGGAGTTTACTCAAACTCATGTCCATCGAGTCAGTGATGCCATCCAGCCATCTCATCCTCTGTTGTCCCCTTCTCCTCCTGCCCCCAATCCCTCCCAGCATCAGAGTCTTTTCCAATAAGTCAACTCTTTGCATGAGGTGGCCAAAGTATTGGAGTTTCAGCTTTAGCATCAGTCCTTCCAATGAACACCCAGGACTGATCTTTTTTAGAATGGACTGGTTGTACTAACTTCCACCAATTAAGCAGCCTTTACCATGAAAAAAAATTCCCAAATAGAAAAGAAAAGAAAGATTTCATCCCCAAAGAGCAGGTTGATATATATATATATATAAAAGCAGAGCTCTTGAAAATGAAAAATATGGTGGTGGACATTTTTTTTTAATTTCATAGAAAGTTGACAAAGGTGAGTAAAGTTCCCAGAGAAAAGAGGCAGAGATCAAGGAAATAGAAACTAAGAAAAGAAAGCAAAATAGTGGATTAGCACACTATCCACCATTATGAGTTACAAAAAGAGCAAAAAAAAAAAAAAAAAAAAAAAGAGGGGGGAGAGAGAGAGAGAGAGGAGAGGAAAATATCAAAGAAACAATACAAAAGCAAGTTCCCAAGATAGAAAGACATTGGTTTTCATTGAAAGAGTTCTCTGAGGACTCTAGACTGTAAAGGATGAAAATTTTACAGCAAAGAACACAAGTGAGAAATGTATGAACTGCGGGGTGAATAAGAAGGTCCTAAAAGTTTCCAGGAATTAAAAATAGATCACATAGTCATTAGGTAGGAAGACTCCAGATGGACGCTGAGTTATGCTATGGCTTTTGCAATCCTGAGAAAGAATGAGTTTCACGTATGTGCTGCCCTTGAACTCAGAAGACCGCCTCACACTGGGGCTTGATGCTGTGGTCACCATTTTTTTAATATTAACTTTATCCTTGAACCTGTGTTTTCTGAATGAAGTCTGACAGGACAGGGGTGCATGCAGAGAGTTGTCTCCTGGCCGCTCCTCACCTCCCTGGCCTGGGCTCCTGGTTACCTGTTCCCTGACCCCAACCTGGAGAAGACTACACTCACTCACCCACCCAACCAGTACCCCATGCCTGAGGGTGTGTGACATTAAAACAGCAAAGAAAAAACACCCATGTGAGGATGAAAGAGAAAGGTCACAAAAGAAAGAAAAAAGCTTTTTTCCTGCTTTTCGAGGGAAAAAAAAAAAAGCCTCACATTTTCATTTTCACTGGGCCCCATGAAATATGTGGCCAGTCCTGGTTTCAATTTAGAGACTGCTGGAGAAGCAAGAATTTTTTCGTACCTCAAAAGCTCAACTGTGAATATCACCAGAGATAAAAAGAGCAGGTCCTCCTAATGCTGGTGGATTTTATAACGATGTCAGGATGGTTCCAATGTGGATGCCCATCCTATGTGGAAATTTCTGGTTCTAATGCGTCTTTTCTGAGCCATGCGCTGGCTATGGAATTAGAGTGCTGATGCCAGACCCTGGATTCACATTTGGACAATATCTGACCCCCAAGAAAAGATGGTTTCAGACAGAACTAGATCCTCCCATGGGAATCCATGAGTGAATGTGGGGGCTTAGTGGAGTTTTTGCCATTGGAACGGAGGCATTTGTATTGGGACAGTTTCTCGGGGGTCTTCAAAATTCCAGTTGGAAATTCAAGTTACGGCAAAAATCATCTCAAGGAGGATGAGACTCTGGAAATGACTTCCAAGAGTGAACATGAATTCCTTCTCTGGGGAGTTTGAGGAGGAAAAGCACTCTCTTGGTGCCAGAGGCAAAAGGCAGAGGGAGTGAAACACTCAGACTGATCCTGTACCCCCTACCCTAACCCCTCTGCTCCCCACCTCCTGGGTCTCCGGTTTGCATTTTCTCAGACACCAGGGGCATCACCAGCTGTGAGAATAGCCAAGTCTCGACCTTGCTTCTGAAGTCGGTCCTGCTACTTGCTTCACCACGATCCACATTCTGGCAGAGCTGAATTCTCCCCCATCTCTCCCTCAGAGGCCACCCCCGGAGCCTCAGGCCTCATCTGAGATGGTGACCTGACGACTGCCCTCAACACAGGGATTTGTATCGTAAATTGCCACTAAGAGGCCCCTGATACACGTCTTCCTCACAAATTTCTGCTGTCGTGCTCCTCAGGCAGAAGCCGGTGTATCCACTCGTGGCAGGCTGGTGGCGCATCAGACAGGTTCTATTAACTTGGTCGCCAGGTGGTAACCATATTACTTCACGCTTCCCGGGAGCTTTTGTGCAACACGATTACCTTTGACAGTTCTTGAATGGGACAGCATTTTTCAGCAAATGTTTTCAGTAACCAGAGGCCAGAAGGAAAGGAAATGGGAACGCTTTGGTTCAACTCTGAGTGTGGCTCTGACAGCTCTTCAGCACCTCTGTAGTGTTAGAAACTGGAATTCTGTGGAAATTCGGGCACGTGGGCCTTGACGGAAGGTTGCTGAGCAGGGCCAATGGTTCCCACTGTATTTAAGAAAGAATGTGTCCTCACACGGGGTCAAAATTCCTTATCTCGGGGAAGTTCTTCTGAGCTGTAGGATATAGTAGAGTTTTCTTTCATCGGGGTTTCATGCTAAAAATATCTTGTCCTTCTTCACGCTAATCGCACACTAAAGATGTTGACGTGCACTTCTTGGACTCGCCTGAGTGTATAGCACCCTCAGCATTCCTGAAGATGTAGGTCAATTCACACTCCACCTATTTAGTTTTTAGTTTCAGAAAAAAGAGACTAAAAGTCATCACAAGTGGGTTATTCAAGATCTGGTCTTACAGGGGCCCTGGTGACTGAGTAGTAAAGAATCCACCTGCCAATTCAGGAGACACAGCTTCGATCCCTGGTCCAGGAGTATCCCACACACTGCCGAGCAACTGAGCCCATGCACCACAATGACTGAGCCTGTGCTCTAGAGCCCAGGAACTGTGGCTACTGAGCCCACGCACCCTAGAGCCCGTGGTCCACAAGAGCACCGCCCTGCAACAAAGGGTGGCCCTGGCTCACCACAGCTAGAGAAAAGCCCACATAGCAACAAAGACCGAGCATGGCCAAAAATAAACAAAGGGAAAAAGTTAATTTTTTTTTTTAATCTGGTCTTACAGAGTAAGAACATGAAAGCCAGTTGCTTCTCCACATGCCCCCACCCCCACCAGTATCACCAACACACACACACAAGACACATGTCACTTTCCAAGATAATGCAAAACAAAATACCCACAGTCTCTAGTCACACATCATGGGAAAAGAAAAGAACCATCTGGTTCCCGAATAATCAGGTATTAAAAGGCTTGATTACACACAACTGATAATTCTGGGGTTGAACATAAGGTCAGGTGGCCTTGACCACATCCCCAGAATGGACTCTGATTCACATCCCGCTGGCCTGGTGCAGAGCAAAACTTCCCTTGGACACACCCAAGAGAAGAGCCTACATTTTGCTCCCATTTCGTGAGCAGAGTTTTACAGACAAGTTTTCTTTTGATCTCCAGTGACTAGACACATGATATCATCAGCTCTAAATGAAGCCACATTTTCCCTCTCTCCCAATGCTGGTCTCATGGGCAGGGAAAACGCCAGCTAATCTGTAACATGCTGCAGATTGCAACACCTCTTGGTGTCACCGTTTGTCACCTTATTTGGCTTACTGGCCATTTTGTCAATAACAGTTACTTGGGGAATTGATTTTGATTATAAACTTTTCCTGCATACCTCATCCCAACCAGAGTTTGACTTTTGGCCATTACTGGTTTTGAACTTGTTTCCATGTGTCTCCAAACTTTCTTTTCTTGTCCATGACCTTTGGGCAGAGAACAACAGCCCCAAAAGAGATCTGCAGAGAACATCATAGAGAATAACTCATTTAGACCTGCTCCTTGTTTCCCCAAAATCACAAGAGGTGGTGTGTCAACCTTTTATAATGAATGTGAATCTTCTGCTTGGTTTGAAAGATAAGAAAAGGAAACACAACAGTCAGACAGCATGTGTGTAATCAAGCCACATCATGCACAAGGACAAAACAGGAGGTTGGAGTCTTTTCTATGACTACTTTAAAAATAATAGCCTAAATCAGTTTCAGCAACAGTCCTTCCAATGAATATTCAGGGTTGATTTCCAGGATTGACTGGTTTGATCCCCTTGCAATCCAAGAGACTCTCAAGAGCCTTGTCCAGCATCACAGTTCGAAAGCATCAATTCTTCGGCACTCAGCCTTCCTTATGGTCCAACTCTCACATCCGTACATGACTACTGGAAAAACCATAGCCTTGACTATATGGACCTTTGTCAACCAAGTGGTGTCTTTGCTTTTTAATATGCTGTCTAGGTTTGTCATAACTTTCCTTCCAATGAGCAAGCTTCTTAATTTCATGGCTGTAGTCACCATTTGCAGTGATTTGGGAGCCCAAGAAAATAAATACCACTTCCACTTTTTCCCCATCTATTTGCCATGAAGTGATGGGACCATTGGTTAGTTAGGCTAATACTTTCTCACTTGGTCATAGGTCACAGTTCTAAGCAATGAGACCCAAATAGAAAAAAGAAATCGCCTAAGGGAATTTCTGGGAAAACTCTGGATTCTCCTCTTCCTCCTTTGATTAGAGTTGTAGCATATATCTCAGGAGTCTGAGACACCACAACAATGAAATTCAATGTGTTAAGGATGACAACGTGGGCACCTGAGCATCATTGAGCAACTGAACCAATGCCAGCAACCTCCTACCTCTAAACTCCTTATCAAGTGGGAAAATAACTGCCCACTTACATAAGCGGCTGCTAATCGCATTTTCTGCTACATGCACTATTCCTAAGTGATACACCTAATCACCTAGAAAAAGCTTCATTTTATCAACATATACTGTTCTAAGGGTTTTTGTTTTGAAAGAGATAAACTACCTGCCTTCTTGTTTAACCCCAAACTTTTCAAATTTGCCATTTAAATTAACTTTAGTAACAACTGTATTTTTGTAATAACAATAATAATAATAACTGATGTTCTATGGCACTTAGGTTTCATTATCTCATTAGTCTTATCTCCATTTTTCTTTGGTGGTGTTTTTTTTTTTTTTTTTTTTTTTTTTCTGGCTGTGCCTCTTGGCTTGTGGGACCTTAGTTCTCTGACCAGGGACTGATCCCAGGCCCACAGCAGTGAAAGCACTGAATCCTAAGCATTGGACTGCCAGGGAATTCCTCTTTTATCCTCATTTTAAAGTAAGAAAACTGTGACTATAGTTAACAATACTATATTGTATGGTTGAAAGTTCCTAAGAGAGTAGCTCTTAAAATTTCTCATCACAAGAAAAAAACTTTTGAGCAATGTGAGGTGATGTATATTAACTAAACTTATTGTGGTGATAATTTTGCAAATATATAAATCATGTTATTCACCTTAAACCTATACAGTGTTTTATGTCCATTATATCTCAACGAATCTGGAAAAAAGAAAAGAAAGAAAACTGAAGTGCAGAAGAGATTGAAGCTGTCCAGGAAGTAGTTGGGACTTAAGTTCAAGTACTGTGGTTGTAAATACTTCCCTCTTTCAGTCATATGATGTGCTAAGTCTTCTCCGGTGAAGTCCAGCAAAGACTCAAACCTACTGTTTGGAGACTGAGTCAACAGGAGCTTTCCCAAGGTCAATTCTAAAAGCCAGCTGTGATGTCAGCCACATCAAGAGCAAGGTTGATTTCCTAAGCAGTTCACCCAGACAGAGCCTCGTGGCCCCAAGGCCCGTCACTGTATGAGGTAGGACTTGGTTCCAGCAGTGGAGTGCCTGCTGGTGCCACATTAAAATTCATACAGTGAAATCCTAGTCCCAATTTAATATTTGAAACTTGGGCCTTCGGGGGGTAATTAGGGTGGAGCCCTGGTGGATGGCATTAATTATAAGAAGCAGCTAGGGCGCTAGTGAGCTTTCTTTTCTGCCGTGTGAGGATACAACAAGAAGATGGCCACCTGCAAATGAGAAAGACCGCTGTCACCGAGAACTCAAGCACGCTGATACTCCGACCTCAGACTTTCAACCTCCTGAGCTGTGAGAAATAAATGCTTCCTGTTTAAGTCATCCAATTTAAGGGATATTGTTATAGCAGCCTAAACTGACTAAAACTTTTCCCAAAATGTCAGAGAAGAAGTATGCTAACTTTTCCTAGTTCTCTGGACAGTGGTCCCCAGTCTTTTGACACCAAGGATGGATTTCATGGAAGACAATTTTCCCACAGACTGGGGTCAGGGGGGATGATTTGGGGATGATTCAAGTACATCACATTTACTGTGGACTTTATTTCTATTATTATTGTATCAGCTTCACCTCAGATCATCAGGCGTTAGATCCTGGAAGTTGGGGAACCTTGCTCTAGAAATAGGATACTTTCATATTTCCTTTTCTAATACCTTTCATTTATTTAGGTAACCTCAAATAACCTCAAATTTGGTTTTTAAGTACGTGAACCAATTTTTTGTAGCATAATAATAAAGAAGCTAGCCTCTGTGTTCAGAGAAGGCAATGGCACCCCACTCCAGTACTCTTGCCTGGAAAATCCCATGGACGGAGGAGCCTGGAAGGCTGCAGTCCATGAGGTCGCTGAGGGTTGGACACGACTGAGCAACTTCACTTTCAGTTTTCACTTTCATGCATTGGAGAAGGAAATGGCAACCCACTCCAGTGTTCTTGCCTGGAGAATCCCAGGGACGGGGGAGCCTGGTGGGCTGCCGTCTATGGGGTTGCACAGAGTCAGACACGACTGAAGTGACTTAGCAGCAGCAGCAGCAGCCTCTGTATTTACACAGAGCCAAATTCCATTGTGGCCCCACTACTTACTAGGTATGACTTTGAGCAAGTTATTAGTAACTTCCTGGGAATTCAGTCCTCTTGTCTACAACACAGGGATAATATATTCACAATATTTCAAGGAAGTTTTGAGGATTAAATGAGATACTGCGAACCTAAGAATGTGAAGCTCATACATATAATGTTTTATGCATATTTCTGATGATTCCTGCTATCTCTTCCAATTCTATAACTCAGTAACAGGAAAAAAGAAATTGAAGTGGGTACAAATGTAAATGCGTATCTTTTAACTCTTTACTTTCTATCAATAACACCTCTCCCCTTATAACCTGGTTTTTCTGGTGCCAGATTCACTGATGGTTGATGTGGATTTAGTCCGTGTGTGCTTTGTGGCCATCAAGGTGGCATAACCCTCTACCAGCAAAAAGACTACAACTCACTGATGGTTCAGATGATGGTTAGTGTCTTTTAGCAATAAAGTGTTTTTTTGATGTATGTACTTTTTTTTTAGACATAATGCCATTACATACTTGAGAGACTACAGTAGAGCATAAACCTGTTACATGCACTGAGAAACCAAAAACTTCGATTTATCGCATGACTCAATTTATTGCGATCTCACCTGGCTGTGGCGGTCTGATACTAAACCTGCAGCATCACTGTGGCGCCTGCCTGTACCGGGAGGTTTCCATCACTGCTGAGGGGTCAGCAGTGCAACAGTCTTCAAAGAGCAGGAGAAAGTGATGATGGACTAAGGAAATGTGTAATCATCAGAGATGCCAGCCTCTGACTGCTGCTATTGGTATGTGCCAGAAATTTGAGTTCTGAGAAAGACAGAGGCAGCGGCCTGAAGAAGGGAAATCATAATACCATTGTTTGCACCAAACATCACGAGAAAGATATACTTTATACATATTATTCCTTATCACATCTCTATTAGGTCAGTTCCATTAGCCTACTTTGTAAGTGAGGAAATAGGAGTTCTGAGAAGTTAAATCGCACGCCTAAGATCATGGTTCTGGAGGAGAGGGGAGTCAGGCTTTGAACTGAGGTCTATCCAACTCGAGCACCAGGAAGCTAAACCACCAAGCCAGCTGTCCGACTATGCCTCCAGTACCAGGGCGGCCACTGCACAGGCTGGAAGACCTGAGTCTTCTGAGCTTTCAATCTTCTCTTTCTATATGACCTGAAGCAACTTATCTGCTCGGTTTGAACTTTGTAAAGTCAAGGTTGATGATAAATCAAAGGAGATGACGTGCATATGAATGGGTTCAGCAACCAGCCACAACCAACTCTTCTTCTGAAGTCCCTTTCTCTCACCTCCTCCTCCCCACAGTGATGAACTTAAGTTGGCAGATCAGTTGCTCTTGCTACCTTTACAAACAACTCCAAAACTTAGTGGCTTAAAACAAACACTTGTTGTTTGTTATTTTATTATTTTTCAGACTTCTATGATTGGCTGGATGTTTCCTTACATAGACTCTCTCGTGTCTGGGATCCAATGGGAGGGTCAGCTGGGGGCCAATGATTCTAGAAGGGCCACAATTATATGTTGGGGATTTAATGGCAGTGGGTCAGGCAATGAGGTGATGCGCCACGTGTCTCAGTCTCTAGCAGGCTGGTTGGGGCTTGTTCAAATGGTGGTCACAGAGAACTAGAGAAAGTGTGCAAAGCCCAGGTTCACAGCTAGCATGTGCTTACCTCCACATTCTGTTAGCTGAAGCAGGTCCCAGGCCAGCCCAGATGCAGTAGGGGAGGAAACAGATTCAGCCCTTGGATGAGCGGAGCACAGACTCACGTGCAGTTAGGAAGGGCACGTGGCATCTGAACCACCAGGGACTGCTCTCAGCCAGTCCTGCAGAGCCACTCATGTGCTCAGCCTTCTCGAGTTTTCTCTGCCCCAAGAACCAGACAGTTTGTTTTTCCAGTAGGGCACAGATTGCAGGTCTGGTTGGGTTGTTTGTTTTTGTGATTGTTTTGACTTTTAGCTATTTCCAGGATGTTTCTTTCAGAGAGGAAAATGGCTTAGTTCTGTCCCCATGAGCTGTGACAGCCAAGGAAACCATAAACAAGATGAAAAGACAACCCTCAGAATGGGAGAAAGTAATTGCAAATGAAGCAGCTGACAAAGGATTAATCTCCAAAATATGGAAGCAGCTTATGCAGCTCAATATCAGAAAAACAAACAATGCAATCAAACAATGGGCCAGAGACTTAAACAGACATTTCTCGAAAGAAGACATACAGATGGCTGATGAACAGATGAAAATATGTTCAACATCACTTATTATTAGAGAAATGAAAATCAAAACTACAATGAGGTATCACCACACACTGATCAGAATGGCCATCATCAGAAAAGCTGCAAATAATAAATGCTGGAAAAGATGCGGCAAAAAGGGAACCCTCTCCCACTGCTGGTTGGAATGTAAATTAATACGGCCATTATGGAGAAGAGTATGGAGATTTCTTTAAAAAAAAAAAAAAAAAAAAAACTAGCACTACCATATGACCCAGCAATCCCACTACTAGCCATATACGCTGAGAAAACCATGATTGAAAAAGACACAGGTACCCCAATATTCACTGCAGCACTATTTACGATAGCCAAGACACTGAAGCAACCTAAATGTCCATCAACAGATGAATGGATAAAGAAGTTGTGGTACATATATACAATGCAATATTACTAAGCCTTAAAAGGAACACATTTGAGTTAGTTCTAGTGAGGTAGATGAACCTAGAACCTGTTATACGAGTGAAGTTAAGTCAGAAAGAGAAAAGCAAATATCATATATGAATGCATATATATGGAATCTAGAAAAATGGTGAACCTATTTTCAGGGCAGGAATAGAGACTCAGACGTAGAGAACAGACTTATGTACACAAAGAAGGCAGGAGAGGGTGGGACGGATTGAGAGAGCAGCACTGGGATGTGTACATTACCATATGTAAAGCTAGTGAGAACTTGTATAATACAGGGAGCTCTGTGACAACACAGAGGTGTGGGGTGGTGTGGGAGGTGGGAAGGACGTTCAAGAGGGAGAGGACACTTGAATACCTATGGCTGGTTCATGCTGATGTATGGCAGAAACCAAAACAACACTGTAAAATAATTATCCTCCAATTAAAAATAATTTTTTTTTTAAAGATGAGCTGTGACAGAGTGTTGCTTTGTGGTCAGAGGTCCCGGAACCTGGGGCAGAACCAGCAGAGACCGAGACAGGCTCTTGGGGCACCAGAGGCTGCCCTTTCCAAATAAGAAGATGGTGGTGTTTTCCTCTGAGGCCCGTGGAGCTGCCCCACAGCCAGGGTTTTCCACATCAAAATCTTGACCAGGGCTCCCAGGCCTTGCCGGGGACCAGGGAGCGCTCACCTCACCAGCTGGTTGGAAGCACTCCCAGCCTGATGGATTTGTGGAACTCCGGCTGGCCCTCAATGATAATATTTGGCTCACGCTTCCTCTGCTTTAAAGTTTGGATATTGCACAAGACATACAAAAGGTGGCAGAGAGCCTTGGAATGTCCCTTTGATGAAATCACCCTGGGGCCTTTTGCAGGAGGATGAGAGGGTCACATGCTCCCTACAGGGTCCTCCTGATGTAGTGTGCATACGGGGCGTGGGTGCTCACTCAGCTTGGGTCACTTCCCTCCATCTGGGGCCTGGACAAGGAGAAGCTCGAGGCTGTGGCTGCAGAAAGGCAGGAAGGAATGTCTCAAGAAGAGGGAAAGTTGAGCTCATGCACTTTGCTGGCAGAACCTCTGAGAACAGGGCCTTCTCGGGAGAAACTATTGCAACACGGCTGAGAGGCTGCGAGGTCAGGGAGGGTCCTGGGTCACGGGGGCTTGGGGGGGGGTTGTCCAAATGTCCCTTCCTAGCTTCTGTTCCCTCAGGCAGAGTCTTGCATGGCGGCACCCCTGCGTGAGTGGGCAAATGAGAAACTTCACCATCACTCCACCCTACTCACACGTAGGTATTAAATGAGATCCGGCAGGAGGCCAGGACCACATCTGCCTGCAGGCTGCCTGGGGAAGCCAGAGCCTCCCCCAACACCACCCATGGCCACCTCACCCAGCACTCTCTGGAGGGCAGAGCTCAGCAGCACCTGCAGGAGGCCCAGCCTGGCTCTTGGGGAATGGCCCTGCTGGTCTGCATTCCCCGGGTTCTTGTTTCCTGGCTCTGGAGACAATGCCAAGTTCAGTTCTCACCCACAGGAAAGTTTCCAAATCAGAAAACCAAGGAGGTGCCACAAATCATACCCAGATCAGGGTACAAATAAAAGAAGCCCATCCACTTTCTTTCCGTGCATTTCTCCCAGATGGCTCCAGGACCTTGGCCTGAGGGCAGCGGATCTGGGCCAGGCAAATGTGGTTCCTGCCTACTTCATGAGAAGGTCCTCCTGATCCCAGGATGGCCTAGCTCCTTCCTGAGATGTGCAACCCCCCGGCACCACCATCTGGCATTCTTGCTCCCCTCTAGGCCTCATGAAATGCAACCCCCCTCCTCCCACTCATACCCTGGCCCTTCACCTGGGACTCCATTTGCTGAGCATGTGCCCAGGTCTTCCAGCAGATGGCTGCAGCCAGCCCGGAGGAAGAAAGGCTCAACGGACCCCAACAAATAGGGTCCATTCCTGCAGAATCCAGAAACTGGGAGGATTCCTAAGTGGGCAGCCCCGTCTCCAAGATCCACCCCAAGAGCCAGGCTAACCTCACCTATGAGCTTTGCACATTTCCATATCATCAGCCACTTAGGAATGGCCTTCCTCTTAAGGATGTCCTGCTCCACCGTTTTTTCCACTGCTCCACCAAGACCAAGTCCATCTTTCTTTGTATTTTGTTTTTTTATTAAAGACTACACTTTTTTTTAGGAAAACAAATATCATATAATATTGCTTGTACGTGGAATCTAGAAAAATGGGACAAATGAACTTGTTGCAAAACAGAAATAGAGACACGGAGGAAGAGAACAAGCTTATGAATACAAAGGGGGCAAGGGGGGTGCGCTGAACTGAGATTGGGGTTGACATATATACACTAATATGTATAAAACAGATTAACTAATGAGAACCCATTGAGTAGGAAACCCTACTCAATGTTCTGTGGTGACCTAAAAGGGAAGGAAATCTAAAACAGAGAGGATATATGTATAACTGATTCACTTTGCTGTACAGCAGAAAATAACACAATACTGTATAGCAACTGTACTCCAATAAAACTTAATTTAAAAAAATAGAATATCCTATTTTCGGGTATCCAGTGGACCTTTTGGTTGTGTGATACTATCAGGACTGTCACCCTGAGAGGGAGAAGCATGACCTATGAAGGCTAGGACGTACCCTTGATCTTGAACTCCAGGCTCTTGGAGGGCAGGTGGTGGGGATGCTCTCCATTCTACAGTGTCTGGAACCCACACACACATGCCCACATTGAATCTCCCAAGTTTCCTTCAACACAACCCTTAGACTTTTCAGATTCTAAAAGGGTGCAATTAACATAGAGGCAAAGGGAAGGGAGAGTGTCTGTGTAATAGGAAGGGAAATTGGGAGCAAAGAGATGGGGGAGATGCTCAGATAAATTACAGATTCTGAAGATTTAGCAGAAAGATCTACCGGTACACATCTCTGTGCCTAAGGGAGGCTTTCTGGAATGAAAGCTTTATTCTTTCAACAATCTTGTGGCTACAGTTGGTAACATCCAATTTACCAGGAAGAAAATACCAAGTGTGAAAGAGGACGTTCACTGAGGCCAAGTACTCCAGCATCTCTCATTCTCCTCCTGTCTCCCCAGGGCCCTGTCTTCTCCACACATCCCCGAGTCCTTCTGATTCTGTGTTCACCTGCCTCCAGGCTCGCTCAGCACCTAACATGATTAATGGGCCACGACAGGCCCAGGAAACAGCCCCAGCGCTTCCAAGATTTCTTTGGCTTTCTTTCACAGCGGAGGCCCTGCAGTCAAGATTCTACTGCACTCAGTCCATGCAAGGAGATCAGGCCTCTTACAGGTAAGCATGTCCGGTCAAGCTGCCCGCACCCACTCCCAGTCCACAGGGCACCTTCACACATTCCTGGGCTGGCGCCTGGAACCTGCCCTGATTCTACCTTTAAAAACCTGGTGAAATTAACACAACATTGTAAATCAACTAGATTTCAACAAAAAAAAAAATTTTTTGTCTAAAGAAAGAAAACCTGATGAAGATTTTTGAATCCTTTCCATCTCTTTTTTAAATTATAAAGACAATATAACCACATTACAGAAAACAAAGACACTGCATTTAAAATTTTGCTTTTATTTCTGTTTTGTCCTTATTTGTTCACAGATAGGTTTATTTTTCTTTTTCACATTCTTTTCCATTCTGGTTTATTGCAGGATATCAAACATAGTTGCCTGTGCTCTACAATAGGTCCTTGCTGTTCATCTATTTTATTTGGAGTAATTTGTATCTGCTAATCCCAAACTCCTAATTTATCCCTTCCCCATCCCCTCTCCCCTTTGGTAACCATGAGTTTGTTTTCTACCTCCATGTGTCTGTTTTGTATATAAGATCATTTCTGAGTCTTTTTTTTTTTTAATAGCAGTAGTCAGAATGTAGAAAATTCTTTTGGCTCACTTTTTCTCCCCTCCATTGACCTTTGTGATCTGGGAGGCCTGTGGGCCCAGGAGTCCACCCAGGGCAGGGTGGGTCAGGAGCCGCTCACAAGGCAGCGTCCTGGGGCTGACCGCGTCCTCCTCCTCCTTCCCTGTGCGCAGCTGGGGCACCCTCGGCCTCCACAGGGCGCCAGGAGAAAGCCGAATGGCCTCCCCGGAAGTGAACACCCAGCCTATCCGGGGTCAGGGCTCCCGCAGGCTCCCTGGCGGCTCCGCGGCTGTCGGGGGGAGGTCGAGCTCGCGCCTTCTCCCAGTGGGTGATGCAAGGCTGGCCCTGCCCAGAACAGAGCCGTCAGTGTCTCTGGAGGACGGACCTTGGCGCCAGCTTCAGAGTGGGTGGAACACTGAGCTTTTGTTAGTGCGCCAGCCTCATCCGTTCCACTGTTTCCATGAACCCAGCGGGTTTCCCTGACTCTGCCAGAGGGAGACTGCAAGGGGGAGCCCTGGTGTGAGCAGGACCCTGGGCACGGACCCCCACCACTGCCACAGCCTCCTCAGTGCCGAGACAGCCTCTTCACAGGAAAACAGCTCCTCCCAAGCCTGAAAAAAACGAATGAAGAGCGGGACTGTTTGGCCAACACGCTGGCTAAGAGAAACCTTGGAGGCAGCTCAAGGGCTACTGCTGTTCCACAGGGGCCACGCTTCCAAACACAAATATTACACTTGGCAGTCTCGTTGTCTCCTGATTCACAACTTAAGATGGCGCTTTGGGGGGTCATGTAGAAGTTGGGGAAGAGAGAGATGAAGAAAAAAGATACTAAGCCTGGAACAAAGTGAGCTTTTGATTTCTAGACAGTATTAAACTGGTACTAGTGTTTAAAATCCACCCTGGTTAAAGGTTTCTTTTCTAGGAGTTTTTGGAGCAGAAGGAATTGTGTAGGTGCACCCCCTCCCCCAGCTCTTCCTGTTGGAGCTCTCAGGACAGAAACCTGAAAATAAAAATGGCAGTGCCTGGATTCTTGGGAGATTGACATCTAATCCCCACAACTCAAGACTAGAAGCCATGGCAGTCCACTTCATGAAGATTTTTCCTGCACCACTGTGTGGTACAGAGGACGAGATGGTTGCATGGCATCACTGACTCAATGGACATGAGTTTGAACAAGCTCTGGGAGACAGTGAAGGACAGGGAAGCCTGGTGTACTGCATCCATGGGGTCACAAAAAGACGGTCATGACTGAGTGACTGAACAACATTGTGTCCTATATTCTTTTATGAGATGGCCAGAGGTACAGCCCCAACAGGAGACAGAGGGGAGGCTCAGTTCACTCAGTTCAGTGGCTAGTCATGTGTGACTCTTTGCGACCCCATGGACTGCAGCATGTCAGGCTTCCCTGTCCATCACCAACTCTTGGAGCTTACTCAAACTCATGTCCATTGAGTCAGTGATGCCATCCAACTATCTAGTCCTCTGTCATCCACTTTTCCTTCTGCCTTCAATCTTTTCCACCAATCTTTCCCAATGAGTTGGTTCTTTGCATCAGATGACCAAAGTATTGCAGTTTCATCTTCAACATTTTAGTTCTTCCAATGAATATGCAGGACTGATTTCCTTCAGGATTGACTGGTTTGATCTTGTAGCCCAAGGGACTCTTAAGAGTCTTCTCCAACACCACACTTCAAAAGCATCAATTCTTCAGCGCTCAGCTTTCTTCATAGTCCAACTCTCACATCCATACATGACTACTGGAAAAACCATAGCTTTGACTATATGGACCTTTGTTGACAAAGTAATATCTTTGCTTTTTAACATGCTATCTATGTTTGTGATAGCTTTTCTTCCAAGGAGCAAGTGTCTTTTAATTTCATACTGCAATCACCATCTGCAGTGATTTTTGAGCCCAAGAAAATAAAGTCTGTCACTGTTTCCCTTTTTTCCCCATCTATTTGCCATGAAGTGATGGGACCAGGCAGCATGATCTTAGTTTTCTGAATGTTGAGTTTTAAGCCAATTTTTCACTCTCCTTTTTCACTTCCATCAAGAGGCTCTTCAGTTCTTCTTCACTTTTCTGCCATAAGGGTGGTGTCATCTGCATATCTGCGGTTATTGATATTTCTCCCAGCAATATTGATTCCAGCTTGTGCTTCCTCCAGCCCAGCATTTAGCATGATGCAATCTGCATATAAGTTAAATAAGCAGGGTGAAAATATACAGCCTTGACATACTCCTTTGCCTATTTGGGACCAGTCTGTTGTTCCATGTCCAGTTCTAACTGTTGCTTCCTGACCTGCATACAGATTTCTCAAGAGGCAGGTCAGGTGGTCTTGTATTCCCATCTCTTGAAGAATTTCCCACAGTTTGTTGTGATGCACACAATCAAAGGCTTTGGTAAGGCAGTAAAGCAGAAGTAGATGTTTTTCTGGAACTCTCTTGCTTTTTCGATGATCCAGTGGATATTGGCAATTTGATCTCTGATTCCTCTGCCTTTTCTAAATCCAGCTTGAACATCTGGAAGTTCATGGTTCACGTACTGTTGAAGGCTGGCTTGGAGAATTTTGAGAATTATTTCGCTAGTGTGTGAGATGAGTGCAATTGTGAGGTAGTTTGAAGATTGTTAGGCATTGCCTTTCTTTGGGATTGGAATGAAAACTGACCTTTTCCAGGCCTGTGGCCACTGCTGAGGTTTCTGGATTTTCTGGCATATTGAGGGCATTTTAACATCATCATATTTTAGGATTTGAAATAGCTCAACTGGAATTCCATCATCTCCACTAGCTTTGTTCATAGTGATGCTTCCCAAGGCCCACTTGACTTCACATTCCAGGATGTCTGGCTCTAGGTCAGTGATCACACCATCATGGTTATCTGGGTCATGAAGATCTTTTTTGTATAGTTCTTCTGTGTATTCTTGCCACCTCTTCTTAATATCTTCTGCTTCTGTTAGGTCCACACCAGTTATGTCCTTTATTGTGCCCATCTTTGCATGAAGCGTTCCTTTGGTATCTCTCATTTTCTTGAAGAGATCTCTAGTCTTTCCCATTCCATTGTCTTCCTCTATTTCTTTGCATTGATCACTGAGGAAGGCTTTCTTATCTCTCTTTGCTGTTCTTTGGAATTCTGCATTCAAATGGGTATATCTTTCCTTTTCTCCTTTGCCTTTCACTTCTCTTCTTTTCTCAGCTATTTGTAAGGCCACCTGAGACAGTCATTTTGCCATTTTGCATTTCTTTTTCTTGGGGATCGTCTTGATCACTGCTTCCTGTACAATGTCACAAACCTCCATCCATAGTTCTTCAGGCATTCTATCAGATCTAATCCTTTGAATCTATTTGTCACTTCCACTGTATAATTGTAAGGGATTTGATTTAGGTCATACCTGAATGGCCTGGTGGTTTTCCCTACTTTCTTCAATATAAGTCTGAATTTTGCAATAAGGAGTTCATGATATGAGCCCCAGTCAGCTCCCAGTCTTGTTTTTGCTGATGGTATAGAGCTTGTCCATCTTTGGCTGCAAAGAATATAGTCAATCTGATTTCAGTATTGACCATCTGGTGATGTCCATGTGTAGAATCTTCTCATTTGTTGGTGGAAGAAGGTGTTTGCTATGACTGGTACGTTCTCTTGGCAAAACTCTGTTAGCCTTTGCCCTGCTTAATTTTGTACTCCAAGGCCAAATTTGCCTGTTACTTCAGGTATCTCTTGACTTCCTACTTTTGCATTCTGCTGCTGCTGCTGCTAAGTGGCTTCAGTCATGCCTGACTCTATGTGACCCTATGGACAGCACCCCACCAGGCTCCTCTGTCCATGGATTCTCTAGGCAAGAATACTGGAGTGGGTTGCCATTTCTTTTGTATTCTAGTCCCCTATAATGAAAAGGACATCTTTTTTGGGTGTTAGTTCTAGAAGGTCTTTAGGTCTTCATAGAGCCATTCAACTTCAGCTTCGTCAGCATTCCTGGTTGGGGAGACAGAGAGGAGGCTCAGGAAAAGCCAAAGTTTACTATACTCACGGGTCCTACAGGGAGGAAGAATGGTGTCTACACAGGCCATGTGGGAAAGATACCAGGGTGATCAGGAGGCAAGAGACCTTCAGAATGAGGGGGATGTTCAGGTCATGGCCTTTATTGGAATTCTATTGGAAAGGCAAAGCAAGGCAGGGTCAACTGTTTAGGACTGGCTCATCTAAATATTTTCAGTGGGCTTTGGACTTTAAAGGTGGTCCTTCATTGCCTGGCACCTGGCCCTGGCCCTGGAATGATTAAGGTACCCTTCTAGGGTGCATGGGCCAGGTATAGCTCTGTATTGGTTAGTTTACATGTCAGGGACACATTCCTGCCTCATTCCTTTGCTACTTCTAATAATTGGTAGCCCAGGGAGGGGCAGTCAAAAATTTTTTCAAGATGGGAAAACATCATAGTATACAGAAAATTATGAATAGTACACAATGGGCTTCCCAGGTGGCTCAGTAGTAAAGGATCCATCTGCCAGTGGTGCAGGAGACATGGGTTCAATCCCTGGGTCAGGAAGATACCCTGTAGGAAGAAATGGCAACCCACTCCAGTATGGAGAAATGGCAACCAACCCCAACCCCATGGACACAGGAGCCTGGCAGGCTACAGTCTATGGGGTCACAAAGAGTTGACACAACTGAGCAATTTAGCATGCACACATGCACATAATATGCAGTAGTCTTCTCCAGTTGAGACCACAGTCAATGAAAATACACCTAACCTCATCAGGGATGCCAAATCCCAAGGACAACAGAGTTCTATGCATAGCACCATGCCAGCAACGAGGCACATATAGTGTGCCGAGTTAAGTGCACCTGGGGATGGGCAGGGAGAGTCTTCCCAGAGGTGCCAGAGCTGATGGCTGATGGGGGGGTGGGTAGCAAAACCCACTTCTGGGGCTCAAGCCTTTGAAACTGGGGGTCCCAGACTTCAGCAGTCATATGAACTTCAGAGAAGCTAGAAAAATATGCAGTCATCTGTTAAGCTGCCCTTTCTTCATTTATGCCCCAGCTATCTTAGCTCCTTAAGAGATATACAATTTGGGGTTCCCTTCCAGGGGGGCATTGCAATACATACCATTTGAACCGATGCTTGTGCTTCTAATCTAATAATTATCATGCAGCCTTAACCTCTTAGATGCTCAAGTATGTTCATAATAGAGGAAGTTAAAAACAACAAAAGTCAACAGTGAAAAGTGAATTGACTAAAAACATTCTGTAGGTGTATCTGTATCTTCACAGAAAGAAAACTCTATGTATCAGAGCCCTTCTCTGCCTGCCCCCCACATTCCTGCCTTGACTCATAAAACAGGAGGCCCCTCCAACTCTGTGGCTTTCTCAACAGCTCTGAAGAGGACGCACCCAGCCTTGGCACCAACCGTCCACCCTGGAGAGACTGGCTTATGTCACAGAAGCCAGTGGCACAGAAGGTGATGGGGCCATTCTGCCTCAAAGCCCTGACACAGAGCCTCCCCCTTTCTTAGCCTCTCAGACCTCCTCCCACGTGGTTGGCAGCCTTGTTTCTTGCCTCAGAGACCAAGTCAGGCTCTTTTTTCCAGTCCCAGCATCTCAGGTTGATTTGGATGCGTGAAACAAAGGCAGGCTCATGTGGGGTCCGGATGCCTCAACTTGAGCAGTTAATAAAGCTGATGACTTTGATTCCATTTTGGCTCAATTCCCTATGTTTATTAGTGTCAACTAGACTCCCAGAGGGGAAAGGGTGAATGGTAAAATTCAGTCAACAGTCCCCACCTTGAAGCTTGGAATGCTTCAGGCAGTTAGAATCATTTTGTGTTCCATCAGGAGTGGGGAGTATTAAGGGGATCACTCCTGGCATCCCAGAAGTGGGGGCAAGGGCCAGAGATGCTGTTAAACAGCACCCCAGACTCAGGGCATCCCCACACAGCAAAGAATCATCCTCTTGTTGTCTGTATCATCCTCATCTACATGTCTGTAGTGCCAAAGGTGGGAAACCCTGGTCTTAATATTGGATACATATTGGGGGGGGGGGTGCGGGCAGATAAAATTGGGAGATTGACATTAACATATACATACTCCTGCTGCTGCTGCTGCTGCTAAGTCGCTTCAGTCATGTCCGACTCTGTGCGACCCCATAGATGGCAGCCCACTAGGCTTACCTGTCCCTGGGATTTTCCAGGCAAGAATACTGGAGTGGGTTGCCATTTCCTTCTCCAGTGCATGAAAGTGAAAAGTGAGAGTGAAGTCACTCAGTCGTGCCCAACTCTTAGCGACCCCATGAACATACTACTACATATAAAATAGGTAACTAACAAGAACCTACTGTATAGCACAGGGAACTCTACTCAATACTCAGTAATAACCTACATGAGAAAAGAATCTAAAAAGAGTGGATATGTGTATATATATATATAACTGATTCACTTTGCTGTATAGCAGAAACTAATACAACATTGTAAATCAATTATACTATAATAAAAATTGATAAAGAATACCCCCTCCAAAAAAAGGATACTTCTGAAATCTGACAACAAATTGTCTACTATTTTCTGTGTCCCCTCATTTTTCTGCAATATCTCTTTGTTGCTTCAGTAGTAATAAAAAATAAATAAATAAAAGTTACATAAAATGTCTGTATCACAATTAGGATTCATGGAATGGATGAATGATGGGAGGAACAATATGACTTCTGAGAAAGGGTAGCTAAGTCTATGAACTTCTTGGGGCAGGGACATCTGTATTTTGTACCACTTTGTTTTCTGAACACCTAGGTTGGTAGAGATACTAGGTTATTATGGATTGGTGGATGGATTGGACCCATCTCAACATCCTTGTTCTTCTTGTTGTTCAGTTGCTCAGTCGTATCTGACTCTTTGTGACCCATGGACTGCAGCACACCAGGCCTCACTGTCCTTCACCATCACCCAGAGCTTGCTCAAACTCATGTCCATTGACTCAGTGATGTCATGCAAGCATCTCATCCTCTGTCATCCCCTTCTCCTCCCACCTTCAATATTTCCCAGCATCAGGGTCTTTTCTAAGGAGTCAGCTCTTCACACCAGGTGACCAAAGTGTTGAAGCTTCAGCTTCAGCATCAGTCCTTCCAATGAATATGCAGGACTGATTTCCTTCAAGATTGACTGGTTTGATCTCCTTGCAGTCCAAGGAACTCTCATGAGTCTTCTCCAACACCACAGTTCAAAAGCATCAATTCTTCAGTGTTCAGCCTTCTTTATGGTCCAACTCTCACATCCATACATGACTACTGGAAAAACCATAGCTTTGACTAGAAGGACTTTTGTCAGCAAAGTAATGTCTCTGCTTTTTAATATGCTGTCTAGGTTTGTCATAGCTTTCCTTCCAAGGAGCAAGTATCTTTTAATTTCATGGCTGCAGTCACCATCTGCAGTGATTTTGGAGCCCGAGAAAATGAAGTCTGTCGCTATTCCATTTTTTCCCCATCTATTTGCCATGAAGTGATGGGACCAGATGCCATGATCTTCATTTTTTTAATGTTGAGTCTTAAGCCAGCTTTTTCACTCTCCTCTTTCACTTTCATTAAGAGTTCCTTTTCACTTTCTGCTATAAGGGTTTGAGAATACCCAAATGTCTTATGGTAATCATCCTGTAACAAATATATGTTTCAAATCATCATCTTGTACATCTTAAACAATGTTACATGTCAGTTATATCTCAATACAGAAAAAAATTTTTTAAAGATAAAGTGACTGAGGAACATCAAAAGTTCAGGTGTGGCCACATGTTTGTGACTATTTATTGAAGAAAATAAAAACATGGTTCCTGCAGACAGCTCTGGTCACTCCTTGGAAGGCCTCCTAGAACAACAATATTGCCTGGGAGGCGGAGAGATTGGGTCTGACAGAGTCCTCTCATAGATGTGCAGGAGTAGTGAAAAAACTTGGCACGTCAACCCATCCTTAGGGCCTAATGGATTTCATGGTGACTTTTTTCCTTTCCACTCAAATAAAGTAAATTTTTAGTCTCAGCCACTGCTGTACGGGTCGTGCAGTGCAAGTCAGGGAGCGTGTCGTTCTGTCTCCATAGGTTTGTTATGGCTGGTCAGTCCTAATTAAAAGGCTTTCTTTGTCTTGTCTCTGGGACTTCCAGACATGGCACCCGGGCTTTATTTTTGGCTCTGAGCATTGCTGCCATTTTCCTGTTGTGTTGCCAGATGAATAACGTAACCTGTGTAAGCTAAGGCAGCTTGCAAGGAATATTTTTCTCACCTCCTTTCTCATTCTCTAGGACAATTCTGGATGCAGAGCAGATCAAATGCCATGTCCTATGTGTTGGTATTTTTGACAGGCCTCAATTAGAGCAGTACAGTTAACTTCAGCCTGTCATTTGTGTGGGCTAAGCTGTTTGAAACAGTTTTAAGGGGTCAGCCACTGGTGGGAGGGTGATTTTCCTATAAACAAATGATGGAAACTCTGTGTCGGGAAGACACCAGCTGTGGTTTGGTTCCAGGAGCCTTTTGAGATGTCAGAACTGGCAGTTCCCTTCCTCTTTGGCTCCACACCTTGTCTCTGTCCCGGGACAATGCTTCTCCATTCCTTTATCAGGAGATTCTGATGGGCCCCTGAGATATTCGATTCTAGTTCCATTTCATCATCACTGGTGCTAAAGATGCAACATTTAATGCCCAGTAAATCCATGGAATAATTTACTTGAAGGGCTGCTGGGTATGAAGTTTTAAGTCCTTAGGAACACCTGGAAAAGTTGATTTCAATTTTATAATAGTTAATGGTTCACAGAGACCATGTCACTAAAACCACTTTGGCCATAAGATCATTTCACTGGGGCAATATTTATACAAAAGTCATTATGATTGGGGGAATGGAAGGGAAAACATGCAGATAACCAAGAGGAATTTAAATTAGGAAGACAGAAATGAAAATAGTGACGGAAAACCCAACTTTGTCTTACATGTCTTGAAATTTTTATCTTATCTCAGTAGATTATCACCAAAATCTTGATACTAGAAAGAAAGGCTTTACCCATTCACATATAAAATAATAGTCTATTTGCAAGTAGTCTACCAGAAAAAAACCACTCCAAGAACTAATAGATGAATTTATCAGGGTCACAGGATACAAGCTCATATTTTTTTAAAAATCAATTGTATTTCTATACTAGTAATAAAGAAATAGAAAAAAAATTTTTTTTAATACAATTTACAATAGCTCCAAAATGACATAATTATGTAGAGATATATTGTGTCATACTCACCAAGTCATGCTTGACTCTTTTGTGATTCCCTGGACTGTAGCCTGCCAGGCCCCCCTGTCCATGGGATTATCCAGGCAGGAATACTGGAGTGGGTTGCCATTTCTTCCTTTAGGGGATCTTCCTGACCCAGGGATTGAACTTGTGTCTACTGCATCTCCTGCACTGCAGATTCATTACTGCTGAGCCACCGAGGGAGCCATAATTATGTAGAAATCTAAGAAAAGTGCATAATCTGTATGCTAAAAATCATTAAACATTAATGAAAGAAATCAAGAAAGAGCTAAGTAAATAGAGAGACATACCACATTCGTGGGTTGAAAGACTCAACACAGTTAAGGTGTTAATTTCTTCCAAAAATGATCTAAGGATTTGACTAAATTCCAATCTCAATCCCATTAGGATTTTCTTTTGTAGTTATAGTAACACTGGTTCTAAAATTTCTATGGAAAAGCAATTAGAACAGTCAATGCAGTTTTGAAAAAGGATGATAAAATTGGAGAAATCATGCTATCTGATTTTAATATTTATTATAAAGCAACAGTAATTAGAACCATCAACATTTAAAACTTTTGTCTACAAAAGATGCTATTATGAGAAGGAAAATCAAGCTACAGATTGGAAGAAATATTTGCTCATCTTACAGAGAACTTATAACAGAATACATAAATTCTCAAAACTTGACAAGAAAAGAAACAATCTAATTTCAAAATGGTCAAACAATTTGAATCTCTCAAAAAAGAGATATAAAGATGGTAAGTAAGCACATGAAAAGAAGCAAAATATAATTGGTCCTGAGGAATTGCAAATTAAAACCACAGTAAGATATTACTATGCTATAGAATGGCAAAAAAAAAAAAAAGAAAGAGAGAGACAGAGAGACAATACTAAGGGTTGAAAAAGATGTAGGGTCCCTGGATACAGTGTTGTTGGAAATGCAAAATAGTATAGCCACTCTGAGAGATTGTTTGTAAGTTTCTCATGACATTAAACATGTGCTTAACACATGACACAGCAGACCTACTCCTGGATATTTACCTTAGAGAAATAAAAACATATTCACACAGAAACCTGATCACAAGTATTTTAACAGATTTATTCATAAACTCCCCAAACTGGAAATAACCAAGATGCTCTTCCGTGGACATTTGTGAACCACCCAACAAACCATGGTACAATCATGTAATGAAATACAACTGGTTGGCTGATGTTACAGAAAAACCCAAAGGAACTTTTAGGCCAACCCAATATTTGGCATTGAAGAAGGTACATGTAACAAATTAGATGAACCTTAAAGGCACCAAGCTGTACAAAAGAAGACAGTCTCAAAAGGTTACATATTATATGATGCCTACTAGACTACATTCTGGGAAAGTGAAACAAGAGGGAGGGACAACAGATTAGTGGTTGTTGGGGGTTGGTGAGAGGGTTTGCCTCTAAAAGAGTAGCGTGAGAGAATTTGGAGAGTATAGAATTGTCCTGTTCTATGATTGTGGTAATGGTTACTTTTTTAAATTAATTTTTATTGGAGTATAGTTGATCTACAATGCTGAGCTAGTTTCAGGTGTATGGCAAAGTGAATCAGTCACATATACATATATCTACTCTTTTTAAGATTCTCTTCCCATATAGGCCATCACAGAGTATTAAGTAGAGTTCCCAGTGCTATATAGTAGGTCCTTATTAGTTATCTTTTAGTTATACTAGTTCGGAGAAGGCAATGGCACCCCACTCCAGTACTCTTGCCTGGAAAATCCCATGGGCGGAGGAGCCTGGTGGGCTGCAGTCCATCGGGTCGCTACGAGTCAGACACAACTGAGCGACTTCACTTTCACTTCTCACTTTCATGCATTGGAGAAGGAAATGGCAACCCACTCCAGGGTTCTTGCCTGGAGAATCCCAGGGACGGGGGAGCCTGGTGGGCTGCGTCTATGGGGTCACACAGAGGCGGACACGACTGAAGCGACTTAGCAGCAGCAGCAGTTATACTAGTTAGTACTATTAGTCATGCATATGTGTGGTACTGGTTACTTTTATCTGTACTTGTACTAAAGTACATATACACAAATATCAATTTTATAGCAGGTTTGGATTTGGATTTGTACAAATTATGTTATATGCCTGAAACTAATATAATGTTATGTGTCCATTACATCACAATAAAAAAGAATAGGCTCAAGTACTCATAGAACAGTTCTATCTAAGCGAATGTTTGGTAATGAGAATGTTTTCTGTGATATTCAGTGCTGCGGCCATTAGTTACACGTGACTAGGATGCACTTGAAATGTGGCCAGTATGTGACACTGAATTTTTAAAAAATTATTTTAACTTTAAATAGTCAAATATAGCTAAGCAGCTAGTGTGTTGAGCAGCACAGTTACAGAAAACTGGAATTGCTATGTTGTGTTCCAAATCTCGTCTAACTTGCACAAACACAGAAATCAGGAATATCTAGAATGATGAAAAATAAAAAATTAATTGCATATATATTCGTTGAGAATGTACTATAAGGCCCAACACATACATTTAAAATAAAATGGTCAAAAATGTTTTAGTCAGAAGAAGATTTAGAAAATAAAGTAGATAAAACCTTTCAAGAAGTAGAACAGATAGAGAAACGTTTTTCTTAAATAATGATAAGAGCCCTGGGGAATCAATCTAGGAGATCCACCATCTGAAAATGGCTATTCCAGAGATTTGGAGAAAAGAGGGAAAGAAATTATCAAAGAAATATTAAAAGAAAAATTCCATTGTTGAAGAACATGGCTTGAAATTGAAAGAGGACATGAGTGGCCAGTACTCTGAGGTTCATGGAAATAAAGGGAAGAGCCTAAAATCTATCCCAGGGTAGGCGGAGGGAATGTCACTTACAAAGGATTAGAAGTGAAATTTGCTTTGGGCTAGTCACAGCAATATGTGTGCTAGAAGCAGCGAAGGAGTAGAGTTTCAACCAGGAATCTATATACAGCCAAATTATAAATAATTGTAAGACGAGAACAAAGACATTTCAGACACAGCCCTGAACTAAAAAATAATTGCTCTCTGTGCCCTTTCTTAGGAAGCCCCTGGAGAAGGCAATACTACGAAAGGAGGGAGTAAGCTAATCAGGTAGGAGAGGTGGGAATCCAGAAACGGGGAATCCAGGAAGGGAGGTCACAGGGGGATGGCAGAGAAGACGTGCAGATGACAGCTGTGCAGCCCAAGACTGTATCACACCGGCTGCAGAGGCCTTGCCTGGTGGCCCAGTGCTTAACAATGCGCCTGCCAACGCAAGGGACATGGGTTTGACCTCTGGTCCAGGAAGATCCCACATGCTGTGGAGCAACTAAGCCCATGCATCCCGACTACTGAGCTCATGATCTAGAGCCCAGGCTCTGCAACAGGACAAGCAATGAGAAGCCTGAGCATCAAAACTAGTGAGTAGCCCCCTCGCCACAACTGAAGAAAGCCGCAACACAGACCCTGCTACTGCTGCTGCTGCTGCTAAGTCGCTTCAGTTGTGTCCGACTCTATGCGACCCCAGAGACGACAGCCCACCAGGCTCCGCCGTCCCTGGGATTCTCCAGGCAAGAACACTGGAGTGGGTTGCCATTTCCTTCTCCAATGCAGGAAAGTGAAAAGTGAAAGTGAAGTCCTCAGTCGTGTCTGACTCTTCGCGACCCCATGGACTGCAGCCTACCAGGCTCCTCCATTCATGGGATTTTCCAGGCAAGAGTACTGGAGTGGGGTGCCATTGCCTTCTCCGAACACAGACCCAGTGCAGCCAAAAAGAAACAAATAAAATCTGTAAATAAAAAACAGAAGAACAGAGGGGTCTGGTAGGGAATCTTCAAAAGAGGAAAAAAAGGAGACTAGAGAAATTATCTAGTTTATTGTCTAGCCATGTTTGAGCTTTTGAGAAAAAAACTATCAATCAATGGATATTAACAAACCTGATGGAAAAGCCTGAACCATATTGCTGGAATAAACCTTATTTACAATCATAACCATATAAACAGTGATAATTGACTTAGCTAAAAATGATAGTGTTTAATTATGAGAAGAGAGAGAAAGGAAAAGGGGAGGGGTGTATAAAGGTTTTGTGTCTTTATAACACAGCAGGAGTCCACACACAGGATCAAAAATGAATAAATCCAGAAAGAGTATAAGCAAACAGAGATAAAGAGCAGAAGAAACAGTTGAAAGAAATTAAAGTGGGCCTTGGGCAGCAGGACTTGGAGGTATAAAGGAGTAAGGACCCTGCTACTTGAGAGTATTTTACTTAAATTTAAAATTATATCCATATATTTTATGGAAAAGAATAACTTTTAAAAGGGGAGAAGGGAATTACCGTTGCTGGGCTACAGATCAGAGAGAAAAGATTTAGTTGCTGAAGGGAACCATAAATTGTAGCACAAGCAACTTTCTAAAGGCTCCCTTCTGCACACACTACCCCCAAATGATGTGACGATATTACACAAGGGAAGAGAAGGAAAGACATGCCCAAGCTCCACCCTCCCTTTTGGGAAATTCTTGGCTCAGCTCACAACACTGAGTCTTTGTTTCATGATGTTTGCAAGACTGTACCCTTTTGGAGGTGAGATGTTTACTTTCCACAGCCAGAAAGTTTCCTACGTCCTTACCTGCCATACATGTGGCTAAGGAGTTGCACAAGCCTCAGCTTGCGTCCTCCAACACTGGTGTGTCAAGCCCTGGCCACAAAGTCTATGTAACATGATGCTGATGGTGCTTTGGAATGCTTTATGGACTGGCTCTGTCTTCCATTTCCACCAAGTGAATGGTTCATGATGTAACTAGGGATCTGGTTGGTAGGGAAATGACAACTTAACTTCACCGTACTTAACTGCCTCTGTAAAACTCTTTCCCCTGTCCTTCCTCCTAACCTCCCCGTCCTGTTTATCTTGGCCAAGGAGGTCTCCCATTCCCACAGAGTCCTCTGGAGATCTCACAGTTCCTCACGTTGGCAGCAAAGTAGCCATGCTGATGCCATGTGCAAACTCGCTCATGCTGTGCTGTGTTAAGTCACTTTGGTGTGAACTACTCTTAGCAACCCCCTGGACTACAGCCCACCAGGCTCCTCTGTCCAAGGGATTCTTCAGGTAAGAAACTGGAGTAGGTTGCCATGCCCTCCAGGGGATCTTCCCCAACCAGGGATTGAATCCGCATCTCTTACGTCGCCTGCCTTGGCAGGTGGGTTCTTTACCACTAGTGCCTCTGCCCTAAATGCTAAGACCTCCTTAGAATCATCCACTGTTATTAATGCACTGACATGCTGTTGCTACTTCCTCTCACTCTCCATTCCCACTGGATTTTATTTTTATTTTATTATTATTGTTTTGGCTATGCTGGATCTTCACTGCTGTGCATGGGCTTTCTCTAGTTGCAGTGGGTGGGCTTTTCCTTACAGTGGCTTCTCTTTTCATGGGGCATGGACTCTAGGCCCTCAGGTTTCAGTAGTTATGGCTTTTAGGCTTAGTTGGTCCACCACATGTGGGATCTTCCCAAACCAGGGATAGAACCCATGTCCCCTGCATTGGCACTTGGATTTCTATCCACATACCACTAGGGAAGTCCTTCTCCCTAGATTTTTGACAGTTCTGTCTTGTAAAGAAACCGCAAATCAAAAAAGTAAAGTCAGAGAAAGAACAAAAGGAGAGAAGCATCACAAATCTAAATCTCAACATCAGGACTTGTTGTTCAGATGTTTCTTTGTTTGTCGTGAGGCCTGTGGGATCTTAGTGCCCAATGAGGGACTGAATCAGGACTGCGAGTGAATTCCTGAGATGTCATAATTTTAAATAATAAGCTTTTTATCCTCCAATAAAAATAATAAGTTTTTATGAGTTAAATTCAAGAGATGGGAAAGCAGCAGTTAGTATTCCAAGAGACCACAGATTCTGCCAGATTTAACAATCAACAGTGCAAGCAATTGCGTAAAGAACCATCTCTTCGCTCAGCACATAGAGGTCAGAGAAACCACCTGTCTTCTATGCTTAGACTGAGGACCGTGGGTTTGGGTTTGGGGACTGAGGAGCTGCCAGCAGCCTTATAACCTAACCATCAGAAATAACCTCCATCAACATGACCTTACTATTCATTCCAGAATACTTTTGCCCAGTATATATCCCAGTGTTTTCCCAGGAGCTTCCTGAAAATCTATTTCTTTTTAAATAATGGACTACTCAACCAGCCCATTTCTCAGGTCAACAGATTGCTCCCTAGAAGAGACAAGACATCTCTTGCACCAGAATCCTTACCTTTCACTGTCCATCAGTCTCAAACTATTAAAGCATAAACTTTTTCCACTTGGAATCCCCACATTTAAAAGCCTGCCTTACACAAAATAGAAATAGAGATCAATGGAACAGTATTAAACACCCAGAAACAAAGCTATGCATGAATGGTCAATTAACCTATAACAAAGGAGGTGAGACTACACAATATTGAAAAGACTGTCTCTTCAACAAATGGTTCTGAGCTGTTTATAATAGCCAGGACATGGAAGCAACCTAGATGGCCATCAGCAGACAAATGGATAAGAAAGCTGTGGTATATATATACAATGGAATATTACTGAACCATTAAAAAGAATATATTTGAATCAGTTCTAATGAGGTGGATGAAACTGGAGCCTATTATAAAGAGTGAAGTAAGTCAGAAAGAAAAATACCAATACAGTATACTAATGCATATATATGGAATTTAGAAAGATGGTAACGATAACCCTATATGCAAGACAGCAAAAGAAACACAGATGTATAGAATAGTCTTTTGGACTTTATGGGAGAAGGCGGGGGTGGGATAATTTGAGAGAATAGCATTGAAACATGTATATTATCATATGTGAAACAGATTGCCAGTCCAGGTTTGGTGCATGAGACAGAATGCTCAGGACGGGTGCACTGGGATGACCCTGAGGGATGGGATGGGAGGGAGGTGGGAGGGGGGTTCAGGATGGGGAACATATGTACACCCATGGCAGATTCATATCAATGTATGGCAAAAACCACTACAATATTGTAAAGTAATTAGCCTTCAATTAAAATAAATAAATTTTTAAAAATGGTGCTGGGAAAACTGTATAGCCACATGTCAAAAAAAAAAAAGAAAGAAAGAAATTAGACCATTATTTAACACCATACACAAAAATAACCTCAAAATGGATTAGAGACGCAAATGTGAGACCAGACCCCATAAAGTTCCTAGAAGAAAACAGGCAGAACACTCTGACATATATCCCAACAATATCTTTTTCAATCCATCTTCCAAAATAATGGAACTAAAAACAAAAATCAACAAATGTGACCTACTTAAACACAACAGCTTTTCCCCAGCAAAGGAAACAAAAAACAAGTTGAAAAGACAACCACAGATTGGGAGACAATATTTGCAAGTAATGTGACTGACAAGGGAATAGTCTCCAAAATTTACAAACAATTCAAACAGCATCAAAACAAACAACCCAATCAACAAATGGGCAGGAAACCTAAATAGACATTTCTCCAAAGAAGATGTAGATATGGCCAAGAGGCACATGAAAAGGTGTTCAACATCAACAATTATCAGAGAAATGCAAATCAGAAGTACAATGAAGTATCACCTCACACCACTCAGAATGGCTCTCATAAAAAAATCCACCAACGATAAACACTAGAGAGCGTGTGGAGGGAAGGGAACCCTCCTACACTATTGGTAGGAATGTAAATGGGTGGAGACACTATGGAGAAAGTATGCAGGTTCTTTAAAAAATACTGTATGACCCTACAATCCCACTTCTGGGCATATATCCAGAGAAAAACATGATCTGAAAGAATACATACACCCTAATGTTCATTGCAGCTCTGTTTACAGTAACCAAGACATGGAAGCCACCTAAAAGTCCATCAACAGAGTAGTGGATAAAGAAGATGTGGTACATATATACAATGGAATACTACTCAGCCATTAAAAATGAAATAATGCCATTTGGAAAAATATGGATGGACCTAGAGATTGTCAAACTGAGTGAAGTAAGTCAGACAAAGGTGTGTAACTAAAAGTACATATTAAAAGGTTTGGGGTGGTTATTGTACAGCAATTGATAACTGAAAAAACCTACTCTGTGCATATGACACCTTATCTTTAAAATAGGAGAAGAATGGGGGAAAGGGATCGTTAGGGAGCTTGGGAAGGACATGTACACACTGCTATATTTAAAATGGATAACCAACAAGGACCTACTGCACAGCATAGGGACTCTGCTCAGTGCTATGTGGCAGCCTAGATGGAAGGGGAGTTTGGGAGAGAATGGATACATCTATACATACGGCTGAAACCCTTCACTGTTCACCTGGAACTACAGCATTATTAACCAGCTATACCCCAATACAAAATAAAATTTTTTTAATTAAATAAAAATAAAAGCCTGCCTTAAACCACTCAACACATATATCTAAGCCTCTATCCGTATATGCCCTTGACTGGTCTAAGTTCCTACTAAGACATGATCAAGATGGTGTTCTCCCTTACGGCAGTAAGTACTAAACAGCCTTGCTTGACTGATGGAGCACTGCCGTGGTCTTCTGGGGGACTTAGCAGTTGGCAAACCATGCAGGTTTCGATCGTATTTGTAGAGTCACAAGTGTTGACTTGGTAGTTTTGTTCTGTTGGCCCCTTTTCCAATTCATTTATTCATTCATTCAATTTTCTTTTTGAGTTCTGTGTACCAGGAGAAAGGAGGAGGTTTGGTTCTAATGTCATAAAATAATGAAGAGAGACACTCACCCACTAATCCCACAAATATAAATGACTGTAAACCATGCTAAGTGCTGTAAAGGAAGGCTGCGTGGTGCCAAGGAAGTGGTTAATGGGCCATCTGTGAGAAACCTGCAAAAGACTAGGCCCCCGGGGGCTGAGATAGGAGGGATGAGTAAGAGGTAAGAGGCTGAAAATGGAGATGGAAAACCTTGCAGGTTGAAGGATAAATTCATCCCTATCAGGCTAGGAATTCACTAGCATTTTCTTCAGGTCCTGTAACTTCAGGATCAGACAACTCTTTTGTTTCTTAGTGAAAAAGAAAGCCAATGTTTCAAAGAAAAAGAGAACCAAAGAGAAGAGATAACACACTTGTTTTCTAGTATTCTTTGGGTATAATTAAAAGTACATATTTCAAATGTCGGGCTGAAGTTTCCATACTGCATTGGTACAAAAACACTTGGAATTTTCTACTTCATTAGAAGATCAGTGAGATCAGTGTTAATGTCCACATTTTGAAGATGAGGTGTTGTGTGCACATAGTAGGTTGTTTCCGTCACCATTCGCTGCATAACTAACCACTCCAGACTTAGTTGTTTAAACATTATGTTACTGTTCACGATTCTGTGGGCTCACCTTTTAGTTCTTCTGTTTCACATGATAATGACTGAGACAATGGGATAACTGGAAGGTCCAAAGTGGCCTTGTCTGGAGCTCCCTGGAGGTCCCGTGGCTAAGACTCCATCCCCCCAGTGCAGCGGGCCTGGGTTCAATCCCTGGCCAAGGAACTAGATCCCGCACACCACAACTAAAGATCCCACATGCCACAACTGAGACCCAGTACAGCCAAATAAATAAAAATAAATATTTTAAAAGTGGCCTCATTCACGTAGCTATGAATCACGTAGTTGACGCAGGTCGCTGGTTAGTCACTTCACTGAAGCTCTCTCACATGGCCTTCTCCCATGGGGCTCTGCTGTGCTTCCTCCCAGTAGGACAGCAGGACTCCAAAAGGAATGTTCTAAAAGGAAGAAAACAGAGGCTTCCGATCCTTTGAGGCCTGGACTGAGATGTCCCGTGACTTTAACTGTGCTGCTTTCCATTGCTCAAAGCATTGACTGAGTTAGTCACGATTCAAATGGAAGAGGAAGAAAACAAACACGCACAGTCAGAGGGAAGGATCGCAGCCCTGCCTGGAGACCGTCTCTTACAGAAGTGCTCAGCGGGCATTTGTGGAATTAACAGACAAATGGCATACCCAAGGCCCACAGCTGGTCAGAGCAGGATGGGAGCAGAGGAGGCAGGCGGGTCTCTTGATCTTTCTCTGTGGTGCTGAGGATCAGCAGAGGGCTGAGGACACAGGGGCTCAAGCTGGATTCAAACAGGCTCTGCCACTATTTCACCTTGAGAGAGTCACAGTGCCTCTCTGTGATGGAGCAGCTCAGTTGCTCCATTAAAATAGATAGTTCCTACCTCAGAGGGCTGTTGTAAGGATTAAACTATTTAATACGTATAAAGTGCTTTTATTCTAAGAGTTGAAGTATACTTTCATATACTAAGAGCTATGCTAAGTATTAGCTGTGAGTATTCTGGGTTTCCCAGGTAGCACAGTGGTAGAGAATCTGCCTGCCAGTGCAGGAGACATGTGTTCAATCCCTGGGTTTGGAAGATCCCCTGGAAAAGGAATGGCAACCCACTCCAGTATTAGTGTTTGGAAAATGTCATGGGCAGCAGAGCCTGGTGGGTTACAGCTCATGGGGTCTTCAAGAGTCTGACATGACTGAGCAACAGACCACTCACACTCACGTGACCATCCTACCAATTTGGTCGTGGTACTGAAACAGGAGGGAAGAGGGCAGGACACAGCCAGTACAAGAGTGGCATGGCGAACTGGTTAGAGCTAACTAGGTCCAAGCTAAGTGCCACACCCATGGAAACCATGACAGTTTCCACACCAACCATCAGAGAGCAAAAAGTGGGCGGAGATCCAATTCCTGGAAATCCCCACCCCTTTCCCAAAATAGTTGGAATAATCGTCCCACTCACTAGCCTATGAAGTTACCCAGCCCATAAAAACTAACCACGCCATGTATCGGAGCCATTCTTGCCTTCCAAGATGGCCCACATGTCACACTGTGGAGTGTCTTTTTCTCTAAATAAATCCACTTTTTACCTATCACTTTGTTTCTCACTGAGTTTTTTCTGCGATTAGACATCAAGAACCTGGGCTTCATTAATTCCTGACACCAGGTGTGTGATCTCAGACTGTGGATTTGAGTCGCAGTACGGTTTCAGTACCTCTGATGGTGCCCGTACTTCCTGCCCTTACAGTAGGCGTCTGGCTCTTCCCCTGGGACAGAAGTATAGCATAGCAGGGAGCTGGTTCTTGGGGTGTGTACCACTTACTTGACTTCCAGAAAACGTTCCTTGAACCTTCTCAAAATAGGATGTACCAGACGTATCTCCCATGTAAAGAACATTCAGATTTTTGAGGCAGAGCATCTAGGGAATATATATGCTGCTGCTGCTGCTGCTAAGTCGCTTCAGTCGTGTCCGACTCTGTGCAACCCCATAGATGGCAGCCCACCAGGCTCCCCCGTCCCTGGGATTCTCCAGTCAAGAACACTGGAGTGGGTCGCCATTTCCTTCTCCAATGCATGAAAGTGAAAAGTGAAAGTGAAGTCGCTCAGTCGTGTCTGACTTAGCGACCCCATGGACTGCAGCCTACCAGGCCCCTCTGTCCATGGGGTTTTCTAGGCAAGAGTACTGGAGTGGGGTGCCATTGCCTTCTCTGAGGGAATATATATAATTGGTGTTAAAATAATTTATTCTTACTAAAAAGCAGTAAGGTCCCATTAATGGTAATTTAAAAATTTTTAGATAATTTGATTAAGAGCACACACAAAACTTTTATAACAATCTTGCTGCAGGAAAGGAACTATACCCATGTACCCAGCCAAATTCAAGGATTTATGCTTAACAGAGAGATTTTATAAGAAAAGAAATGGTTAGATAATTATTGTGATGATTGATACAAAAAGAAAAGAAAAGGAAAGGTCTGGCTAAAGATCTTTACTGACCCAACAGTTGAGAGTCAAACTGGAGGGATAAGTTTCTTAATTCCATCAGAATCCATCAGAAATTTGCTGAGGTAATTTATCAGGAACTGGGCTTCCCTAGTGGTCCAGTGGTTAAGAATCCACCTGCAGGGCTTCTCTTGTGGCTCAGCGGTAAAGAATCTGCCTGCCAATGCAGGAGATACGGGTTTGATCCCACATGCTGCAGAGCAACTAAGCCCGTGTGCCAAATCCACTGAGCCTGTGTTCTAGAGCTGGGGAACCACAACCGCTGAGCCCAGGAACTGCAGCTCCTAAAGCCTGTGTGCCCTAGAGGCCCAGCTCTGAAACAAGAGAAGCTACCGCAGTGAGAAGTCCAAGCATTGCAACTGGAGACTAGCCCTCCTTGCTGTGAAGAGAAAAAAAACCCTGGCAGCAACACAGACTCAGCACAGCCGAAATAAATACATTAATTAAAAAAAAAAGAATCCACCTGCAAATGCAGAGGACACCGGTTGGATCCCTGGTCTGGGGAGATCACACATACCTGGGGGCAACTAAGCCAGGGCAATGCAAATACTGAAGCCTGTGCTCCACAACAAGAGACGCTACCACAGTGAGAAGCCCACGCACCCCATCGAAGAGCAGCCCCCGCTCATCACAGCTAGAGGAAGCCCTCTCATAGCAACAAGGACCCAGCGCAGCCAGAAGTGAATAAAAGAATTAATACATTTTTAAAAATAATTTATCACGAATGTCAATTTCTTCCTATGAGAAGTTGTGCATATAATAACCTTCAAAAAATTTTCCATTCCAGATAAGATTTGGGACAAGTTTTTATTTTAAATACAAATGCACTAAAAATGATGGAGGGGAAAAAAAATGTTATGAGTATTTCTCAGTGATGGGACTGTAAGGAAATTTAACTTTCTTTGTGTTTTTAAAATTTTCTAGTATATCAGTGCATTACTTTTGGAGTTCCTTTAATAAGAAAGAGATGCTTTCCCACTATCATTTAAACAAGGAATTCCATTTCTTCATTGTAAAATGTTTGATTATGAAGAATGAAGTAAGAAATATGAAAGTGTGGTCTGGGAGTCTGTGGAGGACAAGCCATGTCTTCTCAACAGCAGTGAGCTGAAGAGTAAAGTGAGGTTAATAAAGGGAGACAATTCTTCGGGAGGAAAAGATGCCAGAGAATAAGGTGAATAGTGCCATGGCCCCTGGGGAAGGGTGAGTGCTGATTTGGTCTTAGTAACTCTCCTACATCTTTTGTGCCTATAATAACCAAAGATGGACAGATAGCAAAAGTCCACTTGAACATACAACAACCTGCCCTGTGTTCCTGCCTGTGAGCTTATGTGACCTGGACTGACACTCCTAGTCTTGAAAACAAAGACTCAGGATTTGAAGTCTACACATCTGAGCCCCAAGATGGGCCAATTTGCTGAAATACCTCTGCTCATCAAAAGAAAAAAGAATGTGGAGTGACCTAGCGTAGTCTGTGGCTCATCAGGTGCCCTAACTAGTTCATCTCCCAAGATCAAGTTAGAATGCATCTTTCTAAGTCAGCCTACTCCTTATGCTGTGGTTCAGAACACATTTTGTGGAGGTCAGAAAACATAGAGAAAAAAACAGACAACTTCTAGATTTTTAACATAGCAACTGAGGGTAAATGAGAACAGCATCAACCAACACGGTGGATTCTGGGGGAGGAGCAGGCTAAGGTCAGGGGATGGAGACATAGAAACTAAGGTTTGACATGTTATGAAAATGCTTTACTGGATGTCACCATGGAGATGCAAGTCAACAGTCTGGAGTTCAGGTGCAGTTCAAGCCATCAGACTCAGTAATATTGTCCGTGGAGACAAGAGGGCTGGGAAACAAGCCCCGAGACCACCAGTGTTCAGAGGGTGGAAAGCAGAGAGAAACCATGAAAAGATATGGGGAAAGAGAAACCAGGGAGGTCTGAAGAAAACCTTAAGGGTGAGCTGTGTCAGACTTCGAGTGAAGAAAGCTTTTAACTCGAAGTCTTCTGCTACTCCAGCTTATCTTTAAACAATTCTTTAAGGAATGGCTACACTATTCTAGCCCTACAACCTACCTCTCCCAGAACTACTGAAAAGATATGCAGTATGATTAAGTCTTTGGATCATGGCCCATTGTCCTCCCAGCCACCTATATGGTTGATTGTTTTCCTCCTCCTGCCCAGGGAAAGATCAGCCAAAACAAAGTCCCCCTGCAGGAGAGATTTATTCTCTGGCCTTTATGATATGAAAAGAGTCTTCCTTCATTTAACCCATCATTGACTGCCCTGTTCTAAAAAACAGGGTGCCTTCAATAGACATATTCTCCCCTCGAGAGATGGCTCTGAAGAGCATTCTTCTCCTGGGTGTGTACCAAAAAGCATTTTCCCTTTCCTTGCAGACACAGAACTGCTCTTACTGCCAAGAAGGTAGTGTTTTACTTGGTTCCACACACACAAAATGATCTAACTCAGATCAGGGATCAAAAACAGTGAGCAGCTCAGGAATTGGTTTCAGGAGCCAAAGTACCAACGTTACCACCACCTCAGTCTCACTGAGCCCTGGGCGTTGTAGCTAATCAGTTGGTAACATTGAAAGACTCCTTTTATGGAGGCTTCTCCACCATCAATGAACTCATTTTATATAAATATTTAGCCAGGCAATAAACTGGACAGCCTATATTACTCAACATCAGCCTCAAAAGACCCTCCCGATTTATATACACAAGCATCTTGGTGGAGCAATACATTTTACACGCATGACATGGTCAGCGATAAATATACCAGGGTAGGTCAAACCCTATTTGGTTCTCTGCTTTTAACTGTCTTGGGCTTTGTGTGTTTCTTTAATCAGTTGGATGATTTAGATAAACAACGTGTATTAGTCTTTGTAAGTATAACATGCCTTGAACTTTCTCCAGATATTCATTCCCATTCATCATCATAATAGTTGTTCCCCCTTGGCCATCATTAAGATTAGAAATGTCCTTGAACCATTTAATGATATTCCACAAGACTGGACAGACTTTTCATGCCTTGATGAATTGCGATCACTCAGCTTAGACCAATGAAATTGGATATCCTTTAATGTGCCTGATGACTCTAAGGAGTTTAGGGAAAGCAGTGCCTGGGAATCAAAATGGTTTCAACAGAATAACCATTCATTTGCGGGAACATGCATGAATTGAGTAAAATTTGATTAATGAGTTAGTATCTAATTCATAGCTAACTACAATGGAGATTTTTTTTCTTTGTTTCTACTCCTGAATATGACTTTACCTGCAAATGTCCCTTTATTACAGAACTCATTAGAATGCACAAATTAGGTACAAAATGATTTTTTAAGCCCAAATTAGAGTGTTAAAAAGAATGGGGTTCCTCCAAACAAAGTGACAACCTAAGGGGTGGGGTGGGGAGGGAGATGGGAGGGAGTTTCAAAAAGGAGGAGATATATGTATACCTATGGCTGATTCATGTTGAGGTTTGGCAGAAAACAGCAAAATTCTGTAAAGCAATTATCCTTCAATAAAAAATTAATTAATTAAAAAAAAGAATGAGGTTCCTCCAAGCAAAATGACTTTAAGATGTTCACACTGCTGATGAGGAAAGCATAAAAACAAAGCTGGGCTAGGAGTGCTTTAACTAACTTGCAGCCGAAAAAGACTACTTGCCTCTATTTTATGGGGCCAGGCTGCTCCAGATGGTCACTACGGGAATGTGATCCCCAATGTCTGTGTGATATGAACAAACAGACTTGGCCATTCAAGTCATAAATGTCTTTAATACTTTTACTAACAGAGAAGTTCCACCAGTCCTGAAACCATTGACATCATTGTGGTTTGGAACTGGCCAATGATACTGGCATGTTTAAATTAACTATAGGTTCTTCCACAAACCACGATCTGAGACAAGAGGGTTGGCAACAGGACTCTGAGTGGAAAGTGGGGAGAGTACTGTGTTTGGAGTCCTGGTTCTCTCACTGGCAATTGGACCAAAGTACTTAAAGGAGCATCAGTTTCTTCCTTTATTCATCAATTATTTATTAAGCATCTATAGTATGCCAGGTGCTATTCTTGGGATACTGTAAAAAAAAAAAAAAAAGAACAAAAAACAGAATATGGGGCCCACATTCCTTCACAGTTCTTGATTAATATAACTTTCTACCTCCCAGAATTGTTGTATGGGTCAAATCAGATGTAATAAGTAAAAGTACTCTGAAATACTTTTCTTCCAGAAGGAAACCCTGAGATGAGAATTTGAGTGCAAGGATTTTCTTTGGGAGGTACAAGAAACGCTGAGAGTGGAAACACATGGCAAGAAAGGAAATGCAGTCAATAAAGGCTGCATTAGTGAGGAAGTCACCCCCATGGGAAACTGGAAATACCACATGGACATCCTGGGCAATGGTGCACACACAGGTCTCACCGAACTCCCATCCCAAAGTGAGGCTAAAAACCTCAGCTCCTGACGATCATGCATTGAGGACTGCTCCAGGAAGTGTTCATTCCTTAGCACTCCTGGCCTGTCACAGGTCATTCTGGAGAGAACCCTTGGGCAGAGAGACGCAGATGCTGGTAGTTGGAAATCAGCTGGATCACACTGGAAATAGTGGTGTCCAGGGATATGATGTGCAAAGAATAAACTTCTCATCATTCCTCCACTGGCCAGATGGTGCCCGCCGGTCCCCCCCATTCATGTGCCCCAGTGTTTAACAGACCTACAGGCTAGCTTATATTACATTAAAAACTCCTCTCATTAGCCAACTAGATTTGGAAATAGTAAGCCCTGAGTTTCTCAAACTGGAGTATGTGGGCTCCTGTAAGTTTATAGATATTGCCTCCAGAACCCCCATGAATTCAAAGAATTTTGTAATTAGAAATGTTTTCATTTTGATGACAAACAAAAATAAATTAAAACAAACATAGTCAGGGTCACTTTGTAACTAATACATGAAAGGCAATTTTATTTGCATTTGAAGTTGTGGTAATGGTGACGCCAGACAAAGATTTCAGGTAGCTGGAGAAGAAAGGCATGACCAGGTAAGTTGCACGGAAACAATAGCCTGAGGGCTATTATTTTCATTGTTCAGGGTTGACCAGAGATAGTACATACAGCAGTCTGTGTACCAATCTTCGTCAGCAGTAAGTGCAGAGGTCAACTCTCAATTAGGAATTTTTCATGAAGCAGCTGCATCACAATTTCCCAGGGCGTCTTTAAAGTGGATTGGCTAGAAAAATAATGGGTAGGTAGTTAAAGACAAGTTTATTATCCAAAAGGAAGTGTAACGCCAATCATGTCAGACGATGGCTATCAAGTGCAAAAGCAGGAGTCAAGTCCATGAGTTCACTTTCCACATAACTACTTCTGTAATAACAATCTGCCTCTGGAAAGATGAAGTAGTACTTTCCTCTATTCCTTCCACTAAGCACAGCTGAAAAAACATGGGACGTTATCTATAAAAAATAAGAAGAAAAGCTGGAAAGGTGGAGCAAAGAAGTCAGAGCAGTTGGGCCCCTGAACAACAAGGCAGGAGCAGGCTGAGTGTTCACTTCGCCTCATGTGTCCAGACTGGGTGCTGGAGAAGCTAGTAACCCAGGGACACCAACGGGCACAGACAAAACACGCCCCGAGGAAAGACTGCTCTCCCCATTCCAATGGGCAGACAAGGGGCAGCCCAGCAAAACAAGAAAGTTTTAGATAATAAGTGCTCTGTGCCAGCCAAACTTCACAAGCTAAAGGTGCATCTCCATCCCACCCCTTCCAGTGAAGGTCAGGGGGACAGCCTAGACTTCTCCCCACATCAGGTTGTGACAGGCATCCCACAACCCCGCTGCCAAGTGATGTCAGAGAAGGCCAAGTGGGCACTAGAAACTTCCATCTCTTCTAGGGAGTACAGACAACATGTCCTCCTCATGACCCCCACCAGCTGGCATGGTGTCTGCAAAAACTTAGTGGGGCCCTGCACTCACACCCACCAGCAGTAACAAGAAGCCGTTCCCCCCGAGTGTCAATGCAGCTGAGTGGGGCATGCTTTCCACTTTCGTCTGGCAAGTAGTCAGGGAGCATTCCCCTTCTCCCACCAGAGTGCTGTCAGAAGAGTTCTGCTGAAAGATAAGGTTTAAATAAGATCCAGAGACTTCACACATAATATCCTACATATCCAGGTTTCAAACACCACTCATACCAAGAATCAGGAAGATCTCAACTAGAAAGACAAATCAACAAGTGCCAACACCAAGATGTTAGGGTTGTCTGATAAAGATTTTAAAGAAGTTGTTATAAACATGCTTCAACAAATAATTAGGAACATGCTTGAAACAAATGAATAAAAAACCAGAAAGTCTCAGCAAAGAAATATAAGCTATAAAGAAAAAACACATGGAAATTTTATCCATGCTCTTATATCATTGTTAAAATGAACTTTATTAATTTTGGATTTTGTTGTATTCACTTGCAAATCTACTGGGATTATGACTATATGCTGGATGCTTGGGGCTGGTGCACTGGGACGACCCGGAGGGATGGTACGGGGAGGGAGGAGGGAGGAGGGTTCAGGATGGGGAACACGTGTATACCTGTGGCGGATTCATGTTGATATATGGCAAAACCGATACAGTATTGTAAAGTTAAATAAAATAAAATTAAAAAAAAAAAGAGCTATACACGTAAGATGTTTCTACCTAGTTTTGTGTTTATACAAGTTGCATTATTTTTAAATAACTTATGTTAACACTTGGGAACTATGAATTTTTGTTTCCTTTACAAGGGGTCCTCATTCAAACAAGCAAATGTTTATTTATAAAATCTTATGTGTTGAATTAGGGACTTCTGTGGTGCCTCAGATGGTAAAGAATCCACCTGCAATGCAGGAGACTGGGTTTGATCCCTGGGTCAGGAAGGTTCCCTGGAGAAGGGAATGGCCACCCACTTCAATATTCTTGCCTTGAGAATCCCATGGACAGAGGAGCCTGGTGGGCTACATGGGGTTGCAAGGAGTTGGACATGACTGAATGACTAACACCTTCACTTTTTTTTTTCACTTCGCATAGGTTGACTTGTTCCCCACAACATTCATTCATATGTTGAAGCCTTTACACCAGGACCTCAGAAAGTGACCATATTTGGAGATATGGCCTTTAAAGAGTTGATTAAGGTAAAATGACATCATGTGGGAGGAGCTTAGGACACCACATTCAGAGAGGAAGAAAGAAAACAGCCGTCTACATATGGCCAATCATAAAGTCTGACCTAAAGAATGTTTCATGGGCATTTAAGAGAGTGTGTATTCTGCTACTGTTGGGTGAAGTATTCTAAACACGTCTCTAGATGCACATTATATATAGTGCTATTCGAGTCTTTTATTTCCATGTTGATATTCTGCCTAGTTGTTCTATCCATGCATGAAGGTCCTCAGTTCCTGAATCATTGTTGGAGGACAGCTGTCACTTGGACTTCATCTGTGTGAGAAAGCTTCATCATATTAAGACTTTGAGACTTGGGGGGTTATCTATCTTGCAGCCAGCATTGCCTTAAATAACAAGAGTTTCATGTCTTGGGAATCGATCATCTGCTGCTAGCCACTTAGTTATAAATATGAATCAAATGAAATTAAAGCAAAACATGGAAAATATGACCAGACACTGAAGCAATGGAAGAGATTTTGGTAATTGACACTGAATCCTTTGTCTCTGGTAAGAAGTCTGGTTTGACCAGAGCGTCTGATTTGGGCAGCTGCTCAAGAATTGGGCAGGGGAGCTAGTTGAGACCAGATCGCAGATGGTAACCCTTACTTCAGTGCCTCACGGCGGCCAGCTCTAAGGGATGGAAGAGCACATCTAAGAGCAAGAGGCCTTCCGAGAGTAGAAAGCGAGTAGTGACATTAACATGTTTTCTCTCATCTAGTCCTTTATTTACTCCATTCATTATCCTTAGAGTTGTTACCCTATGCTGCTGCTAAGTCGCTCAGTCGTGTCCGACTCTGTGCGACCCCATGGACTGCAGCCCACCAGGCTCCTCCATCCATGGGATTTTCCAGGCAGGAGTACTGGAGTAGGGTGCCATTGCCTTCTCCATTGATATTATTAATCTTTTTTCCTTATGTATCCTTCCAGAATTTATGTATGCCTACAAGAAGATATTTGTACATAGTCTTTGTCCTAATCCTTATCCCAAAGACAGAAAGTTATACACACCAATCTTTACTTTGCCCTTTTCGTCTAATACATCCTGAAGATCTTTCCACATCATCAAAAAGATAAACGCATCTTCCTCTTCAGCAGCTTAATATTATTCCATTCTATGGATAGACTATAGTTCATCTGACACCTTTGTCGTAAGTGTGGGTTATCGCTATGTGTGCCCTTAATTGTGTCCAACTCTGTGTCACTCCACGGACTGTACCCTACCAAGCTCCTCTGTCCATGGAATTTTCCAGGCAAGAATACAGTTTGCCATTTCCTACTTCAAGGGCTTTTTCCCGACCCAGAGATTGAACCCTTGTCTCTTCTATCTCCTGCACTGGCAGGTGGATTCTTTCCCACTAACACTACCTGAAAAGCCCTTCTGATGCCCAATAATCTGCTATTATAAACATGCTAAACAAACATCCTTGCACATTTGTCATTTTGGTATGTGTGCAGGTGTATCAATAAGATAGATTCCCAGAAGTATGTTTCTCTCTTAGAGGGCAAATGCATGTGCATTTTCCATAGATATTGCCAAATTGTCCTCGGAAGTGCTGTATTACCTACTTCTACCATCGATATTTGAGACTATTTCTATACGGTGTGCCAAGGTTTTAGACATTTGCTTAACAAACCAGCACACAAAAACACAGTATTCAGAGTAGGTCGTATAAAGGTGTGAAGGGGGCTGGAGGAACTGTGGCATCATAGGTCCAGTTTTTTAAAACATTCATTTACCTGACTCTGCCAGGTCTTAGTCGCAGCATGTGAGATCTTTAGTTGTGACGTGTGAACCCTTAGTTGCAGCATGTGGGATCTAGTTCCCCAACCAGGGATCAAATCAAGGTCCCCTGCTTTGGGAGTGCAGAGTCTGAGCCACTATTTTTTTAATTTATTTATTTTCAATTGAAGGATAATTGCTTTACAGTGTTGTGTTGGTCTCTGTCAAGCCTCAACATGAATCACCCATAGGTACACCTCCCTCTTGAACCTGCCTCCCACCCCTCTAGCTTATCACAGAGCCCGTTTGAGTTCCCTGAGTCATACAGCAAATTCCCATTGGCTATCTATTCTGCAAATGGTAAAGTACGTTTCCATGTTACTCTCTCCATACATCCCACCCTCTCCTTCCTTCCCCCCAAATGGCCCATAAGTCTTTTATCTATGTCCATGTCTCCATTGCTGCCCTGCAAATAATTTCATCAGCACCATTACTCTGGATTCCACATATATGTGTCAGTATACAGTATTTCTCTTTCTGACCTACCTCACTCTGTATAACAATGAGTCACTATTTTTAAGGAAGCTAAACTCTTACGGATCTTTAACTTAATTCAATTACCTTAGTTTAGCACAGGAGGAAACTGTGACCTCCAAGAACCTAAGCCACTTGTTCAAGATCACGTAGGAGGTTAGCCTGGCAGGGCCAGCCTGTGTTCTCCTGCCTCAGTTCACTGCCCTGCTGACGCTTCTGAAAGGCAGAATAATGGCCCTCAAAGACGCCCAGCTCCCCACAACCTGTAACATGTTTCTTGCATGGCAAAAGGGACTTTGCAGATGTGATTACAGTATGGACCTTGAGATGGGGAGATTATCCTGGCTTGTTCAGCTGGGCCCAATCAAATCAGAAGAGCTCTTAAAAGTGGAGATTTCCTCGCGGTAGCCAGAAGAGATCTGTTGGAAAGGAGATTAGTCAGGGATTCAAAGCATGAGAGGGACTCAACCCAGCTGTCACTGGCTTTGAAGACAGACAAAAGGGGCCAGGAACCAAGAGTGACAGTGAAAGCTGGAAACAACCCCGGCCAGCAGCCAGCAGGGACGTGGGAATCTCATTCTTACAGCCTCAGGGAACAGAATCCTGCCCACAGCCTGAAAGAGCTAGAGAAACATTCTCCCGTGGTACCTCTCACAAGGAATACAGCCCTGCCGCCATCTTGATTTTGAACCACGGGAGATGGAGAAAGGAACCAGCCAGGGACTTGTGACTTTCAGGACTGTGGGGTGATAATCTCGTGTTGTTTCAAGCTGGTAAGTTTGTGCTAATTTCCTAGGGGAGTACTACACCGCTGCACACCGGCTCTTCCACGTCACCATGAGGAGCCTTCATTTACCCATTTAACAATATTTAGTGAAGACCTATTATGTGCCAGGCAGTGTCTCCGGTGCTGGAGGGATAGCGTGAGTGACACAGAGATGCCGTTTCCAGGGAGCTTACTTTCACACAGAGGGAGGCCTCTAAACCAAACAGAGATGTCAGTTAGATGGTAGAGTAGAAAGTGGTGAGTGCCAGAGGCAAATAAATAATGCAGAAAGGTGATGGAGCAGGCTGCGGGGGAGAGCGTGGTGAGGAGGGTGCTCACTGAGAAGGTTGTATTTGAACAGAGTTGAAGGAGCTGAGGAAGAAATAAGCCATGTGGATCTATCTGGAAAGTGTTTTCCAAGGAGGGGTAAAAGCAGGCACAGTGGTTCTGAGATAGGAGCACGTCTAAGCTGCTCCAAGAACAGCAAGGAGGCCAGGATGGTCAGAGCAGAGTGAGCAAGGGCAGGCAGCATGCTGAGAACGACAGGCAGCAGAGCCTCGGGTCTCCTAAGGGCCCTGGGACAAGAGGTACTGGAAGGATTTGAGAAGAGGAGCGCCCTGATTGCATTTCACCTGCTGCCAGGTAGACAAGTACCCAAGGGGCAGGTGCAGACACAGGGGCCAGTGCGGGGCCCTGCTGCAATGGGCCAGGTCACAGACGGTCTGGATGGCTGCAGTGGCCTGGTGAGAAGTGGTTGGCTTCCAGATATACTTTAAAGGAGCGGCAATAGGAGGGACTTTCTTAGTGATCTAGTGGCTAAATGGCACCCCACTCCAGGACTCTTGCCTAGAAAATCCCATGGGCAGAGGAGCCTGGTAGGCTGCAGTCCATGGGGTCGCTGGGAGTCGGACACGACTGAGCGACTTCACTTTCACTTTTCACTTTCATGCACTGGAGAAGGAAATGGCAACCCACTCCAACGTTCTTGCCTGGAGAATCCCAGGGACAGGGGAGCCTGGTGGGCTGCTGTCTATGGGGTCGCACAGAGTCGGACACGACTGAAGCGACTTAGCAGCAGCAGCAGCAACAGTGGCTAAAACTCTGCACTTCCAAGGCAAGGGGCCTGAGTTCCATTCCTGGTCAGGAAACCAGATCCCATATGCTGCAATTAAGAGTTCGAATGCCACAGCTTAAAAAAGATCCCGAACGCTGCAATGAAGATTGAAGATCTTGAATGCAGCAACTGAGCGCAGCCAAATAAATAAATGTTAAAACAAAAAAGGAGGGCCAATAGAATTTCTTAATGGATTCGTTGTAAAATAGGAGAGAAAGCAGATTCAAGGATGTTGGGTGAGTGGCCCCTGTACATCTTGACTCTGGATTCATGCCCTTATGCAGCCCCTTCCTCTTGAATCTGGACTGAGCCAGGGGACTTGATGTAAGCAATAAATGTAGCAAATGTTGGGCCAGTCCTGAACTTAATCTTAAAAAGGCACGGCAAGGGAATTAATTCCCTGATGGTCCTGAGGTTAAGAACCCACCTTCTAATGCAGGGGACAAGGGCTCATCCCTTGGTTGGGTAAGTAAGATTCCCATATTCCACAGGCAGCAGCTTCTGTTTTTGTGCTGCTGGGAACCTGAAGGCACCACATCTTGTAGGAGACATGGTCTGAAAGGACCATGTCGAGAAGCCTCGAACAGAGGGAGAGGCCCTGAGCCTATATGGAGAAAGGATGCTCCGCAGCCCAGCCCCTATCTCACCCTCCAGCTCAGCTGAGCACCAGTGACTACCAGTGAAAGCACTGGAAAGCCACTGAGAGAGGCTGAGTCTCACTGACAGAGCTATAAGCAAATAAAAAAGCCATTGTCAAAGCTACTAGGGTTTGGGGGCAGTTCACTGTGCTGTGAAACACGGGAAAAAAAAAAAAAAAACAAAAAACCCAAGGATTTGGGTTTGACCATCCAGAAGAATGGTGGGAGCATTAACCGGACAGAGTGGCAGCTAGTTAACAGGCTTGGGGGGAAATCTTGGGTGGAAAGATTCAAATCGTACTGCTTCTAAATGCAAAAGAAACATTGATTTCCCTTAATATAGTAGAAGAACGAGATCTTCTGTTAAGCACTGCTGGATTTCCCAAACCCAGGAATGGCCGTTTTAGGAGCAACCCTTTGTATCTTCAGCATAATAGAGAAGCAGATGGTAAAGGCAGCTTTTTTCTTGGCAGCTTCTGAAGCTCTGTTGACAATTAGCGAACCCCCCATGGCAGTTTCAGGCAGATGACCCTCTCCCAGTTTTTCTGGTGTTGCCACCGTGGTTTCAGGGCTCTGGGGACGCCAGCACCTAAAGGAGCACCCACCGTGCTTGCTCTCCTTCCGGCTTCCACAGCTGGTCGGGAAGAATCGTCCTGGGCTTGGCGGACGGGCTTCTGGAAGCTGAGTGTGCAGCCTCGGAGCAAGGGCCCTGCCAGTTCCCCCGTTAACCCTTTCTGTGGCCGTCCACCTCAGAGCCGGAAAAAGAAACGCGACTTGGGCAACTCAGTCAGCCTGTGGGACTCTGATGGCAGACATCTGGGCGGGTACATCGTTCAGTTCCCCCAAATTAAGTGCTGGGGAGAGGCGGTGTATTGCTTAAGAATTCTAACACCCCAGAATAAATATTAATACGAAAGGACTACCTTCTGTTGCCCACCACCGCTCACTCACTCCCACCTGCAGCCCCAGAGCTATGCCCACCCACACCTCCTTCCCCGGCTCATCCAGCCATGGGGGAAGAGTTTCAGTTCAGTTCAGTTCGGTCACTCAGTTGTGTCCGACTCTTTGAGGCCCCATGGACTGCAGCACACCAGGCCTCCCTGTCCATCACTACTCCCGGAGTCCACCCAAACTCATGTCCATTGAGTCGGTGATGCCATCCAACCATCTCATCCCTTGTCATCCCCTTCTCCTCCTGCTCTCAATCTTTCCCAGCATCGGGGTCTGTCAAATGAGTCAGCTCTTCGAATCAGGTGGCCAAAGTCTTGGAGTTTCAGCTTCAGCATCAGTCCTCAGAATACAGCTAAAGGCAAACGAAGTCATCATCCACACAAAGGCTCATCTTCTGGGTTCAACCTTTTCTTGGACCAGTTTGGGGGCGGGGGACTTCCACCTACAGTCTCTCTGGAAATCCAAACCCCACCATGACCCACCACTGCAGCCCTAAGTAGGGCAAAAAGACTGGGCTTCAGGGCACAGAGGGGTTCACACTATTGAGCAATTAGAGGGCTCCTGTCAGAGGAAAGTTGATGGGTTTGACTCAAGAAATATATATATTTTTTAATGTTAGGAGGCATTGTTTAAGAATTTAACTATATAGTAAAGGGAAAAGGAAGAGGAGGGATACATTAGGAGCTTGGGATTAACTGATACACTATATAAAAAACAGATAACCAACAAGGACCCACTATACAGCATAGGAACTATACTCAATATTTTATAATAATCTATAAGGGAAAATAATACCTTTTTAGCTAATACTTTATAATACCTTTTCAGATTATATTTTTATATATAATGATCTCCAAGAATAGGTGCTGAAAATAGAGGTCAGTACTCTGAAGGGTTTATAACAGTTTTCATATAAAATATATGTATTCATATACCTATGTGAATTAGCCAAATCAGCCTTGTGGGAGGGGAAGTGGGTAATGAGGTATATGTAACCCTACAGGTTTGGACAGCTTTCCATAATATTATTAAGTGAAAACTGAAGGCTATATAACTCCATTTAGGGGTTCAATATAATCTGACTTGTGTGTTAAAAAGCACAGAAAATTCATGCATAAGAAGAATCTTTAAGAATAGAAACTAAAGGATACAAGCTAAAGTATTATAAACCATTGTCTCTAGGGAAATGGGTTTATGAATTAATTTTTTTTCTTGCTTTTCTTTATTTTTATTATAGTAAGCATAGATCGTTTTTGTAACAATGACCAGATTTTTTAAAATTTCACAATAATTAATAATTCTAGCACTTTTCTAAATCTTCCCTTCTTCACTCCCTGCTCCCCTCTCTCACACCCCCCATCTGTTGCAACAGAGTAATCTTGCTCATCTCAGGTACCCGGAATGAACATCACCACTCCCGAACATGGGGCAAGATGACAAAAGGCTTCTGAGCAACCAAGAGATGTCCCCATGTCAATAAACTAAAACACATCCATTTTGCTCACAGACAAACGTCTCAGACTAGTACTGATGACTTGTTTATGTATACTTAATCAGTTCAGTTCAGTTCAGTTGCTCAGTCGTGTCCGACTCTTTGCGACCCCATGAATCGTAGCACGCCAGGCCTCCCTGTCGATCACCAACTCCCGGAGTTCACTCACACAGCTCTAACAGACATTGGTATCTGAGTTCAAGTGCACATTTAGAAAAGGCAGTTAGATGATGAGAAAGTACCCACCGCAGGCAGACACACAGGAAACAGAGAGAGCTGGCAGAGGAGACAAGCAAGGACAGAGTCTAGACAAGACTTCCACGCCGGTAGGTCCACACAAGGACTCCTCAGGATACAGTGCACACCCTCTGCCTCCTTGCCAAGGGCAGAAGAAATCCCCGTTTCTAAACTCAGAGAGGCTCACAGGGATGGCTATATCCAAGAGAACCAGACGTCAAATGCCCAGGCCTTAAAAAGAAACAGAAAACAGGCCTGTAGTTAGGATCATCCACATTAAAAGTGGGCACCTTCAAACACAGCTTCAGAGTCTTGGTGACAGAGGCCAAACTTGGGAATGAGGTCATATTCTTGTTCCTTTCTACCTTTCCTGCTTTTGAGCGAAACAATGTTGATCTTATATCTGTCAGAGTCTTCTTCTCATTCCACTATCTTTTCTTCAATATCTGATCTTATAATTAAGGCACTTATACTACCCCCATTACTTTTTGCCTCCATGATCCTTAGTGTCATTTTTCCCCCTCTTGGTTTCACAATAGTCCTTATATTAAAAAAACCAACAACTAGAAAAACATTCTTAATGAACTGTTTTTGAAGGGGCTGTGCCCTTTTATACTGACCAGTTTTTAAACTCTTCATAAAAATGGTGTTTAACAAGCCCAAACTTTCAAATGTGAATGGGATAAAGTCAAAAGGAGATGAAAGAAATGGCATTCCTGGTGAAATAGGTCAGATGATTTTCAGATTCCAAAGTGTCCTGATAGTTTTATGTGATCCAATCCAGTTCCTGAAAAAAACACTGCCAACAGGTAACAGGTCTTTGAAAGCTTTTGAAGCCAAAGGCTCCCTACCAGCCAGCCGATCTCTTACGAAGTTCTTGGCCTCATTAAGAATGAGAAACAGATACCACGGCACCGACCTGTCTACAAGAACACAATGAGACAAACGTAATTGCTTGTATGAGGGATATAAGTCAGCAACTCCCAAATCATTCATATTTACACCCACTCCATTTTGGTTGTCTTTCCTTTATAATTTGGCCATACATCGATGTCAAGTGCATAATTTCATCTGGGGCTTTATCAGTTACTGCCCAGAGCCATGATTAAATGGTGGGAACTTCCTCCCCAGCACGTCTATCTTTAGTTATCTTCTTGATAGTTACCTCTTACATGTAAAATCAAAAGGAAAGTCTTGGTTTTCTTATGTGGCTCCAGAATCACTAAATATAACATTTAGAAGCAATTTATCAACTGAAACCATTGACTTTTCAGCTGCCATTGCCATTTCTCAAAGCAAAGTGTTCCTATTCCTTTCCTTCGTTTTTTTTTTTTTTTTTTTTAATCAAATTACAGTGGGAATTTTAGGGACTTCTACACTGATCACACAATCATGCACTAAGTTCATCTTCCATCTTGCTGGTGTCCAGTCTAATAACAGAGATAAAACTGGATTTTGAACAATCAGTAGCACAGCTAGAGGCATACAGGTATGATTTCTGGAAAAGTAACTTTTTACAAACAAAATAAAAAACAACTCTCCACTCTAGGATTCAAAAGATAATTTATTAGTCAGAGGAGAATCACACACTATATCCAGTAATATGCTTCTTTTATTTTTGTGCCTTTTATCTTAAAAATATATTTAAACAAGAAACAAAGATAATATTGAATTTTCCCATAAATTTTGCTTTCTTATTTACAGTGTTACATTGTAAATAACATTCCATTATACACAGATTAAGGACTGCATTACTGTATGTTCTCTTTACATATTCTTTCATAATACAGTACACACAGCTCGAAACTATGCAGGATTTAAGCTTAGAAAAGCTTGAGGAAGGAAGTACAAACTTTATCAATAAGACTATTATTTAAAAAGGTTCTGACCTTAATTCTCTGCTAGATTGTTTCACTGAAACCATTCTTTGTTAAAGAAAAATGCCCCATATGAGGGATGAGAACAACAGTTTAAGTCACCACAGGATCCACTTAAACTGGCTAACAAAAATACTTTGTTACTAGCACTGTTATCAGGAGCACGGCCACTGTCCATCATTGCAACAAGCAGATTTACTCTGCAGTTTCAGATACATTACATGTTACATCAACACAGTCGGTACTGCTTTGTGAAATCAACCACTTCCTGCAACTTTAGGTTTTACCTGTAAACAGTTAAAGCACGCATTTTGGGAAGATGATTTAATCATTCCTGGTCTGAGGTTACATAATAAGGAGGAGTTTCTAATTCACTGAAGAAGCGAGCACACGCGCGCACACACACACACACACTCACACACACCGCATCGCGCTCCCCGCCCAAGACCCGCGTGTTGCCAAGCGCTAACTACAGCAGCACTAGTGTCGCGAGGGGGCGCGAGGGGCGCGCGAGGGGCGCGCGAGGGACGCGCGAGGGGTACGCGAGGGGCGCGCGAGGGGTACGCGAGGGGCGCGCGAGGGGCGCGAGGGGCGCGCGAGGGACGCGCGAGGGGCGCGAGGGGCACGCGAGGGGCGCGAGGGGCGCGAGGGGCGCGCGAGGCTGCGACACAAGTTATGAAACGAGGAAGGCTAAACATCCAACTTCCGTTAGAACCCTGTGGAGCCCGGGTTCGGTGATGCCCTCGACGCTCCGGGTTCCGCTGGAAGGCTCAGCTCACCGGGCTCTCCAGGCGGCAGACGCCTCCTTCAATCGCCACGGACTGTCCGGCCACCGCGCCGGGAGGGAGTCTGGAAATATGAGTCTGCGGAGGAGGAGACGAAGACCGTTAGAGGCGCCAGCTGTGTTTTCTCCCCTCCGCGTGCGATGAAGGGGTAGAAAACACCAGAGAATCTTGGCTTCTCTTTGCTTCTGAGAATCTCCAGGCTGTGCTCGTGGGTAACTGAGGGGCAGACAGATGCTGTTTGTTCAAATATTAGGGGATGTTAACTGAACACCTACTACGTGCCAAGCACAGCACTGGCAGGGGGAGGATTCCGAGATCAGGACAGCACGGAGCCTAGGGTTTAGTCATACTCAGAACAAGAATGGTTTTCAGGCCAACTATACTGAGCATATTCCAGTTACCCGAAACTGGCAAGTGATATACATCTTGTCCTCTAAACATTCAAAAGTGAGGACACCTGATTCATGTTTATCCCCTCAGTTTACTTCTTAAAAGAGTTAAGCAGCTTAAAAAAATCAGACCACTCAACAACCTCGCCTCAGTGAGGGAATGAAAAAAAGAAAAAGAAGAACTTATAAAATAAGTTAAAGACAGGCATGAGTTCATACAAAATCAAGCCTGAGCTCTGCCCCCGTGCTGGAGGCAGAGGGCTGCCTGGTCTCCCAGCTTCCCGGGGGGCAACGAGCAGACAAGGGTCCATGCGGTAGAATGGGATCACATGGGCCAACCACTCAAAGGAGAACACTTCCTGGCATGGAGTCCAGGGAGCCACTCCTCTTGCAGGGCTTTACCCGCAGCAGGTACCGCATACAGCGGGAGGGTGAAGACAGCAGCTGGAGAACAAGGGGCTTCGTAAGGCTGTGTATTACAGCATCAGGCAAAGGAGGTCAGCAGGCAAATTTCTTCCATGAGGGGTCAGCCAGGAATTCCTGCTTTTTTTTGATGATCTCTCTTAATCCAGGGATAGATAAATGTTGGAGTTTCTAAGAAGAACAGAGGGATTGTATATCCTTCAGATAATCCTCTCTGATTCTGCTTTTCCTAAGGACTGAACAGAGGGGAGCTCAAGTCCCAGAGTGCAGTCGCTGGATGCAGCGGGGGAGGTGGCCAAGCCTGGGGCAGGGGTGACATCCTCTTGCGCAACCAAAGATGACGCAAGCACATGTGTTACCTGGAACAACACAGAGGCTAACTGATTTTAATTCTTAGGTATCATTGCACAACTCCTATGAGAGAAACTGACATAGTCAGGAATTTGGAAAGTTCTGGAAAACAGAAAATGTTCTCTGGGTACCTAGTGTTTCTGTATGCAAGGCAGGAAGCCATCTGTAACCTGCGGGACAGAGGTCTGCTAGCTCTGGGCATGGCAGGCCCTGTGCCATCTCCTGGGAGGGGGGTATCACTGAGCTCACCCGCCAGACCCATGCCTCTGGCACCATGTCCCAGAGTCTGTCCTCATTACTGCTTGCATCTGAGGGTTGTACCTGGGGGTATCTAATAAGTACGGATGTATTATACCGGGAAGTCCACAGTAAGACACACTCGTGGATCGCTGTTTCTTGTGATGTCTCATAAACCTCAAGGGAGGAGTTTGAAGACAACGTGTCATTTGAGTCTGCTACCCAGCAGCCCTCATCACATCCAGCCGCCTAAGGCTCAAACCACAATTCCCAGGGCTCCGTGTTGTGGGGCCTTTTATTCTTTCAGGAATTCATTAGCATGAAGCCAAAGAATTTTTTCCTCAGGCATCATTCATCAATTAAAAAGAACAGTCTAACCAAAGACAATCCCTGAGAGAGCAGAAGCCCCTTAGGCCCCTTCATCCCTTATTACCCTCTTCAGCCAGGAAATGGTCACGTGATTACAACAGGGATCAAGAAGGTGGAAAACTATACAGTGGTTCCTCAATAAATTAAACACAGAATTACCATATGATCTAACAATTCCGCATCACAGTATATACCCAAAACAAGTAAAAGCAAGGACTCAGATATTTGTACACAAGGCTCATAGCAGCTTTATTCACAATAGCCTAAACGTAGAAGCAAGCAACCCAATGTTCATCAAGATATCAATGAGCAAAACATGGAATGCACATACAAGGGAATTTTCAGCTTTAAAAAGAGTTGACTTTCTGACACATGGCACAACATGGGTCAGCTCTGAAGACACTAAGCTCAGTGAAATAAGCCAGACACAAAAGGACAAATATTGCATGATTCCACTTGCATGAGGCTCCTAGAAGTCAAAATGCAGAGATGGGAAGCAAGATGGTGGTTGCCAGGGGCCGGAGGGAGGCAGAATTAGGGAGTCATTACTTCATGGGCGCAGAGTTTCAGTTTGAGAAGGTGAAAAGCTCTGGAGATGGAGGGGGTGATGGTTGCACAACAAGATAAACGTACTAAGTGCCACTGCACAGGACACCTGGAACGGTTACAGTGGTCAATTTTATGCTATGTACGCACGTGTGCGCGCGTGCTAAGTCGCTTCAGTCATGTCCAACTCTTTGCAACCCTATGAATGTTATATATATTTTAGCATAATTTTAACAAAAGAAGAAAGCAGAAATGACAATTTTCTTCCTGGTCTAGAACTGCATTCTATAAGATGGCATTAAAAGAAGGGGTTAGCTGGAATGAATCCACAGTGCAGACCCCAAAGGAGAAACATTAACACCACATCCATGAAATTAAAGATGCTTACTCCTTGGAAGGAAAGTTATGACCAACCTAGATAGCATATTCAAAAGCAGAGACATTACTTTGCCAACAAAGGTCTGTCTAGTCAAGGCTATGGTTTTTCCAGTGGTCATGTATGGATGTGAGAGTTGGACTGTGAAGACAGCTGAGCACTGAAGAATTGATGCTTTTGAACTGTGGTGTTGGAGAAGCCTCTTGAGAGTCCCTTGGACTGCATGGAGATCCAACCAGTCCATTCTATAGGAGATCAGTCCTGGGTGTTCACTGGAAGGAATGATGCTAAAGATGAAACTCCAGTACTTTGGCCACCTCATGCGAAGAGTTGACTCATTGGAAAAGACTCTGATGCTGGGAGGGATTGGAGGCAGGAGGAGAAGGGGACGAAAGAGGATGAGATGGCTGGATGGCATCACCAACTCGATGGACATGAGTTTGAGTGAACTCCGGGAGTTGGTGATGGACAGGGAGGCCTGGTGTGCTGCGATTCATGGGGTCGCTAAGAGTTGGACACGACTGAGTGACTGAACTTAACTGAACTGTTCACAAATAGGTTGAAAATTTCCAATCACATTACTTAAGATATCTGTCCCTAAAAGAAAAGTCCAGAGGAAAATTTATCCTCACATTTCCTGGAGATACAGAGAGAACCCAGTGAGACTTCCTGGCAGTCCAGGCACCAGAGGCAACAGAGAATAAATTAATTTGTAAAAGATCAGAGTGACCGTGTGTCCAAGCAGACAGCCTGTAACTTGACCAGGGTGATGTCTGTCTTAAAGCAAATGATTTTCTTTTGAGCATGAAAAAGACCCAGAATTAGAAGGAAGAAACCAGGAGGCCAGGGGACTTGATAACAATCTCTTGAGATCTACAAAAACACAAATGGCCAATTCAAACTCACTTCTAACACTCCCAACCCCACCAAGTTTACGACAGAAAAACATCTAAATAAACTGAGCTAAACCACAAAGTATCAAAGAGAGTTAGGAAGGAAGATAAAAAAGAATTTGAAAAGATGACAATGGTCTTGAGATATGTATTAATGGTACATGGGCAAAATACTTCAAAAATACATTGAGATTTGTATAAATTGAGCTGTTTGCCTAACAGAGAAATGCTCACTCAGACAAACAAGTTGTTAAGATTAACTTTTCAGGATTATCTCTTCCCTAAATTATCACTGAGTCAATTACAAAACACACTGGGCATGATTTTGGTGTTGAGAGGAATAAAATGATTAATCGTCCAAATGTATGTCAACACTTCACCAGTTTCATCCATCAACATGATCTTCAAACCCATCAGAAAATATGACCTTGGCCTGGAAAAGTTTGAACCAAGATGTACTTGATGCTTTCTGTGGAGATTTCAACGGAGCATCAAATCATAAACAGTGGGGCTGTTTGAGAGAATATTTTATATGAGTGTTTATCTCTAAAAGTTCTTCTGGAGAAGTGGGTTTGAATTCCTCGAGCCTAAAAATAGACCACTGTCTACAATGAACCTGCATGTCAGCATTTTAAAGTGCAGTGAAGTATTGTACACTGAGTGTATAAGGACTGTGCAGACTCGAGCGTGTCCTACAAGCATAAGAACTTAACATGGTATCTTTAAAACCAAAGTAGCAAAGTACTGTACTGGAATTCAGAATTACGAGAAATACACGTGAACACAGCAGATGCCAGAGCTGCAGCATTTTGGGTCTTCTCCCTCCATTCCCTGGGAACGCCCCACTCACACACCGCTCTAACAAGGATTCCGTGACTCATGGCTGCTTCAGTTCTTTCTCCAGGAAAGAGCACCTTTACTGGACCCTCCCCTCAATATAGCAGCTCTTCTTCTCGCTCCTACAGCTCCCAGCTGAGCATTTCATGGTTTTCAATGCAACTGTTCAGGTTTTGGTTTGTTTGGAATTCTGAGTCTCTGTAGTTGAAAGCCCAGTGAAGGCAAGAGTTAGTCTTGCACACACTCCTCTACGTTCCCTGCACTTGTCAGAGTGTTTGACGCAAGCATATTCTAGAAATGTTCACTGAGTGGAGAAGTGACTAGAACATACCCTTCGGGGCTCTGTTTATGTACAAAGAATCTCAAGCGTTTTCACTCCTGTGACCAGTTTGGTTAAAAAGTCAATCACACTAATTTGTTACAGTGAAGATTGTTTTTAAATAGATTTTTAAAGAAGCATGGACTGGTTCCATTTCCCCACTTTGCAAGTGATTATGGTGTTAGAATGGAGATAGAACCTTAGATTCTGAAGATGCTAATGTTTCCACACCAATGGAACCCAATGGCCTTGGAGTTAGAATTCTCTGCTTTCTTAATAATTCCCTTAAATGGCCAGACAGATCCTTGAGGTTAACACTCCTAGAAGAACTGTCACTTTATAAATTAAACTGTCTAGTCAAAGCCATTAATCTTAGGTTTGTATTTTTTTTTTCTATTAAAACCAAAAGCATCGTATAATAACATATTTAGCCTGAAGACTTCAAAATGAGAAAAAGAAAAATATAATACAGAAGTTATATAATTGTTTGGTTTCCTAATCACTAAGCAGTAGCTGAGACTTCCTATCATTCATACTCAGGTCTTTAAATCTTTTAAGACCACCTTAGTGACTGCTTTTTTGTGGTTTCCAGGAAAACTACAAGCACACAATTTAATTTTGAGAGTCTCAAAGCCTTTATTTGGTGGTTATATTTTAATCCATCTTTCCACTTGCCAGAGAGTTGCTTGAGATCTGACACAACAGTCAAGGGAAGAAGATTACTGTCCTCCTTTGGTGGGGGTCAGGAAAATAAAATATAGACAGGCATATTAATAGCTAAAAAAAAAATAAAGCTCTTGGAAATGTTTTACATTGGTTTCATAATTCTGAGAGTTTGGTTTCTGTTTTTTTAAGAAAATAAAAACAAGTTTTTTTCATCAATCACTGACTAGGAATCCAGAGCACCTTGGCTTCCAGGCCACTCTTCTACCTGGACACAGCGCTGGACCACATTTCCCAGCCTTCTTTTGCAGGTACTTCATGTGTGGCTTCATGATTGCAGTCAAGCTTACAAACCCATCAGGCTTCATCAATCTTATAAACCATTCTCCTGTGCTTTCTCTGATGACCTGAGGCCTATGTGAGGTAAGGAGCCTGGAACCCCGAATCATACTTTGGAAGAGAGCCCTCTGCTAATCAGAAACTCCAAACTGTATTTTATGTGAATGAGAAACACGCTTCTCACTGTGTGTAAACAATTACACATATATATTCTGGGGTTTCTTGTTATAGCAGCTGGAGCTACCGTAACCAACAATGATTCTAGCCAGGCTTTGGCACTTATGTGCTGTGTAACTTCCGCTGGTTACTTAACTTCTTGGGCCCCCACCTCTAAAATGGGGATAGTAACATTGTCATCAGGTTGACAAGGTCGGTACGCAACACTGATGCAATGAGAGCACAGGCCAGTAACTGTTAGATTCTTATTATTCAAACACACACAGCACTGTCAGACACAAAGCATCATACAGGACAATCTGACAGACTGTTTGACATCCCAGAATTAGGAAATACTATTTGAAATGTTTGATATTCTTTAAAAATAGGATGAGATATTTTAATGAAAAATTAGCTGCATGCTAAAAGGTAACATTGAAGAAAATGGACACTGTTTGGCCAATATTCTGATGCTGCTGTTTTGCTGTCACTGATACAATTAAAAATTGCTGAGTATTTAGTAACTACTCAAGGCTGTATGGCAACCCATTCCAGTACTCTTGTCTGGAAAATCCCATGGACAGAGGAGCCTGGTAGTCTGCAGCCAACGGGGTTGCTAAGAGTCAGACACGACTGAGCGACTTCACTTTCACTTCTCACTTTCATTCGTTGGAGAAGAAAATGGCAACCCACTCCAGTGTTCTTGCCTGGAGAATTCCAAGGATGGGGGAGCCTGGTGGGCTGCTGTCTATGGGGTAGCACAGACTTGGACACGACTGAAGTGACTTAGCAGCAGCAGCAGCAAGGCTGTATATTGTCACCCTGCTTATTTAACTTCTATGCAGAGTACATGAGAAATGCTGGGCTGGAAGAAGCACAAGCTGGAATCAAGATTGCTGGGAGAAATATCAATAACCTCAGATATGCAGATGATACCACCCTTATGGAAGAAAGTGAAGAGGAACTAAAAAGCCTCTTGATGAGAGTGAAAAAGTTGGCTTAAAGCTCAACATTCAGAAAATGAAGATCATGGCATCTGGTCCCATCACTTCATGGCAAATAGATGGGGAAACAGTGGAAACAGTGTCAGACTTTATTTTTTGGGGCTCCAAAATCACTGCAGATAGTGACTGCAGCCATGAAATTAAAAGACGCTTACTCCTTGGAAGGAAAGTTATGACCAACCTAGATAGCATATTGAAAAGCAGAGACATTACTTTGCCAACAAAGGTCTGTCTATTCAAGGCTATGGTTTTTCCAGTGTTATGGATGTGAGAGTTGGACTATGAAGAAAGCTGAGTGCCGAAGAATTGATGCTGTTGAACTGTGGTGTTGGAGAAGACTCTTGAGAGTCCCTTGGACTGCAAGGAGATCCAACCAGTCCATTCTGAAGGAGATCAGCCCTGGGATTTCTTTGGAAGGAATGATGCTAAAGCTGAAACTCCAGTACTTTGGCCACCGCATGTGAAGAAGTTGACTCATTGGAAAAGACTCTGATGCTGGGAGGGATTGGAGGCAGGAGGAAAAGGGGACAACAGAGGATGAGATGGCTGGATGGCATCACTGACTCGATGGACTGAGTTTGAGTGAACTCCGGGAGTTGGTGATGGACAGGGAGGCCTGCTGCTGCTAAGTCACTTCAGTCGTGTCCGACTCTGTGTGACCCCGTGTGTTGCAATTCATGGGGTCGCAAAGAGTCGGACACGACTGAGCGACTGAACTGAACTGAACTGAAGGGCTTTGTTATATACCAGTCTGCTCTATCACTAATCTTCTAAGGCTCAAAAACAATCAGCTTAACATGCTTGGGTGCTACAGAGGAAACCAAAGTGATAGAATACTGGAAAAGGGTTTACAATACTCCAATGTGTGTTTCCCAACACCAGCAAGCAATTAATTCAAGTCTGAGGATATTGGGGGCTTCCTAGGTGACGAGGGGCTTCTCTGATAGCTCAGTTTGTAAAGAAATATGCCTGCAATGTAGGAGACCCCACTTCAGTTCCTGGGTCAAGAAGATCTGCTGGAGAACGGATAGGCTATCCATTCCAGTATTCTTGGGCTTCCCTTGTAACTCAGCTGGTAAAGAATCCGCCTGCATTGCAGGATACCTGGGTTCAATCCCTGGGTTGTGAAGATACCCTGGAGAGGGAAAGGCTACCCACTCCAGTATTATGGCCTGGAGAATTTCATGGACTGTATAGTCCATGGGGTTGCAAAGAGACACGACTGAGTGACTTTCACTTTCAGGTGGCGAGAGTGGTAAAGAATCTGTCTGCCAATGCAGGAGATGTAAAAGACACAGGTTCAATTCCTGTGTTGGGTAGATCCCCTGGAGGAGGGCACGGCCACCCACTCCAGTATTCTTGCCAGAGCCTGGTGGGCAACAGTCCATAGGGTCTCAAAGAGTTGGACACACCTGAAGTGACATAGCACACATGCAAACTGTGGATATTGTCTCAATCTTGACACTGTCTACCAGGAGATAAATCAGTCCCCATGGGTTAAGAACTCAGTCACACAAGACTGCCTCCCCGCAAGTCCAGATGCCAATACCAGGTCCAGATTGTCACCTGCACTTCTGGCCCCCAGCTATAAATCGGCTATAAGTAGGAGATTCCCACCACCCTATCCTCGGGTTTGATTAATTTGCTAGAGCAGCTGACAAAATTCAGGAAAATCGTTTACATTATTGCAAAAGGACATAATTCAGAAACAGCCAGATAAAAGAGATGCATAGGTAAGGAAGGCAGGCAGAGGCTGGAAGCCCCCATGCCTTCTCTAAAGACACCAGTGTCCCCAAATCTCCATATTCATATTCTCAGAAGCCCTCGGAACCTTGCAATTCTGGGATTTTTACAGAGGCATCATTACATAGGTATGATTAATTGAATTATTGGTCACTGGTGACTGAAGTCAACCTCCAGCCCCTCTCCCCTCCCCATAGGTCAGGGGGTGGGGCTGAAATTTCCAACTCTCTACCCATATGGTTGGTTCCCCTGGTAACTAGACCCCAGCCTTAGGTCATCTTGGGGTTTTCCAAAAGTTTATTAAAATAAACTCAGGTGTGGTTGAAAGGGTCTTGCTACGAATAACAAGATACTCATTTCAGCTTTATGTCTCTGAAGTGAGACTGAAGACTAAAGGTCAAATATTATATATAACAAAAGATACTCCTATTGCTTTTTTCACTTAGAAGTTCCAAGGGTTTGGGGAGCTGTGAGTCAGGAACCATGGAGGAAGAACAAACATGTACTTTTTACAATAAATCACAGTATCACAGATATCTTGCCACAAACATTGCAGGAGGTCGAGAGAGAGGCCGGATGTGGACCAAGGAGGTGGGGCAGACTCTCCAGGGGCCACGGCACTGGAAGGCAAACAGGACAGGACAGCGGTGGGACACGAAAATGATGTCTGGAGCCTGCAGAAAGGAGAGCTGACTCGTGTGTCTGGTTTGAGCCACGTGGTATTTCCAACTTTTCAAAACTTAATAGAAAATATTTTAAAATAGGGAACTTACACACAAGCATCTTGATTTCTAGCTATTCTTGAAAACCTGGGCAACCCTTGCATTTCCTCACCAGAGTAAAGTCACAGCTACCTTCTTTGGAAGGGCATTCCTGGTCGTAGTTTTCTGCTGTGTTCTGCCTATGGCGTGTGCTCAGATGGCGTGAACGTCTGTGGCTGTCTCTCAGCAGGGCTACTACTATTGGTCCACTGGGGTCAGACAGTGGCAGCCTGATCCTTCCATCATACGGCTCTCCCTTCAACCTTTGCCTAGTGGTTTTGCAACCACAGAACTAGCTCCAAACTGGCCCTGTCCTGTTTCTAACAAGATACTGAGTTATTTTCCAGGGACAACAGAATGAAACCTCAAGTCATGCAGCAGAAGCATGCAGGAGATTTTTGATCTCAGACAACTTGGAACCAAAGTTGTCCCCCCTTCCCGACTCCGTCCAAAGGACCCAACCTGGTGAACTCTAGAGCCCTCTGAGAAGCAGAGGGTCTGCCGTCCAGGAAGATCTGGTGCTGAAGCCCCCTCCCACACCCTACCACGAACGGCCAGGCCCCAGAGCCCTCTGATCACAACCTGCCCCACCAGGGCTTCTGCACACCAACCTCCTCCCCTCCCTAATAAAAGTGTGACCAAACCCCAGATGGGGGGACAAACTTAAACCATGTTTTCTGGCCCCTTGCCTGTCGACCTTGCAACAAGCTTTTCTTTTCTCAGAAGCTGGTGCCATAGCATTGACTTCTATGTGCTTCAGCAGTGAGTCCACTGCTTAGCCCGTCTGAGTAGCCACTGATAATCACTGCCTAGGCCCCGTTATTTTGAGAGTTACTAACAGGTGGTTTCCTGATTCTGTTACTGTCAATACAGAAATAGCTGGAATTCTTCTGTAAAGAACTTCCTCAACTTTTGGTTCTAAAACAAAGTGTGTATGAGAAAGGGAGGATAAACACTAGATTCTTTCACTTCCTCTTCAGGGTTCAGAATAATAAACCTCCAAAAGCAGCCAAATATCTCCTCCTCATCATGTCCGTGAATTTAAGAAGGCAGTTTTGTTAAAGAAATTACAGAAAGAGATTATAGAGGGAGGATGGCTTTGGGTGGGGAAAAGGGAGGGAAATAGAAGGAACAGCATTTTCTCCATTCACACCAGCCAAAGGTCAACTCTTCTATCTTAGAAAAGAAAAAATCGGAGAATTTTAAGAGTTGTTTTTGAACTGTCAACGAGAATAAGACTGGCTGGACTGACTTGATAGTTGAGTTTCGGATGACTAACTTTTAGGTTCTCCTGTTTTAGGTCAAAGATGGGACCTGCAGAATGAGTTAGCTCCTTTGGGGCTGACACAAAATGACTATTGTTGACAGTTAACCTAGTAAACTTTGCTCAAGATCAGTTTTACTGTTTAGCAGAATGTTCTCTTCATATAGATAACTGAGGGTGAGGACAGCGTATTAGTCTGCCAGGGCTTCTGAAACAAAATTATTTTCCTACAGTTCTGAAGGCTGAAAGCCCAAGATCAAGGCGTCAGTAGGGCAGGTTTCCTCCGAGGCCTCTCTGCGTGGCTCACAAGGAGCGGTCTTCTCTCAGCATCGTCACCTGGCCTGTTCTCTGTGTGTGCAAATCTCTGGTGTTTGTGCTTCTTAGGAAGACATCCTGTTGGATTAGGGCCCCATCCTTAAAACTTTGTTTGAGCTTAATCACTTCTTTAAAGGTCCTGTCTCCATATATAATCGCAGTGCGGGGTAGAGCTTTCAGATAAGAATCTGGTGGGGACAGAATTCAGTGCATAACAGATACAGACTAAATGCAACAATGCCCCACATGTTGCAGGCTGCATTTGTTCTCTGAGCTGAAACCCTCCTGCGCTTCCCTTGGCTCATCCTCTCTGTCTCCACTTGCCTCCCTGCTGTTCCTCAACCACACAGCACATTGCTGCCTCGAGGTCGTTGCATGTGTGGTTCTCACTACCCAGAAAGCTCTTCCCCGCAGTGCCCGAGTGGCTGCCTTGTTCACTTCTGCCAGATCTGTACTCAAAGCTGCCTTTTCAAGAAGGGTTACACCGGCCACTCACTGGCATTTTCATGACCAACACCATTTCTGCCTCATGTGTCGTGCTTCTTACCATATCTACACTTCCCTGATGGCTCAGCTGGTAAAGAATCCGCCTGCAATTCAGGAGACCCCAGTTCGATTCCTGGGTTGGGAAGATCCACTGGAGAAGGGAGAGGCTACCTATTCCCCAGTCTTCTTGGGCTTCCCTGGTGGCTCAGCTGGTAAAGAATCTGCCTGCAATGCAGGATCCCTGGGTTAGGAAGATCCCCTTGAGAAGGCAAAGGCTACCCACTCCAGTATTCTGGCCTGGAGAATTCCATGGACTGTATAGTCCATGGGGTCACAAAAAGTCGGACACGACTGAGTGACTCTCACTTTCACTTTACCATATCTACCTAGCCATCCACTTTGCTCCTCTCTCCTCCTCTGGGACAAAATCTCAGAAGGGCAAGGAGTTTTATCTGTTCACTGCTCTTCCCTCAGGACCTAAAAGACACCCAGGCCCATGGAGGGGGCTCTGTATATTTGCTTAGCAAATAGAGGATTTTTTTTTTTTTTTTAATGAGGATTTGGGAAATGAAAGAGAACAAAGTACCAATTAGACATTTTAAAGTTCTTAATTTTATGTTTTGTAGTTTTTGATTATAGCTTGTAAGTTTGTTATACATTTTTTTGCAGAGATGTGCTAAGGGCTTTTGACTATAGCTTGTAAGTTTGTTATAATCATTTTGAAGAGATACGTGTAAATGATCAAAATGACATTGAAGTTGTGAACCTTAAAACTCTGAAAATAAAAAAGTCTATGTACTTCCCAAGATGGACACAGAACGTAGAAGTCATATAACCTGACACCATCTGCGCACTCATCTTACGCAACAGCCGCACGCACACCATCCTCTCTGGGAGAGATGGCCGAGGCGGCGGCACCAGAGCCGGGCGTGGGCTGCGGGCCTGCCACGTTCTGCTGCCCGAATGACACTGAGCAGTGCAGCGGACGATAGGAAGGCTACCTTGTTTGTAGGGCATTTTCCCTCCTCAAGGGCAGGACAAGGGTGTCTCACGTTCAATTTTATAACTTATCATGAAAATTTGAAGAGCCCAATATAACTTTCCCACCCATTTTCCCTTATTAATTCTGCCTTATTTTTCAAATTGTTGAGTCCTAGGTAAAATATATTTTTCAGTCTATTAACAGCATCACATGAACTTCCTTAATACGACCCAGAACAATGTGTATATTGTATAGAATACACGATGGCTTAACTGCAGGCCCAGCCGGCCTTCTGCCTCATCACTGCGCTGCCCAGGACGCGGGGAGCTGCGGCAGGAGCCAGCACCCCGGCTGAGCACACCCGTGCCCTTACATGGAGAATTCCTACCTGAGGTGATAATAGTCGCTTTTTGCTTCTTTTACTGGCACGAACGTGGCAGACCTTAAGTGACCCATGCCCGGGAGGACAGCTGAGGAAGTGTGTTTGGTTGATTTTTATTTTTTATTGCTTTGTTTCTATTATGGGCTTTTTTATTCCCCCTGTTAATGAGCAGAGTCAGGAGACACTACTCCCACCCCTGTCCTTTTCCCAGAAGTTCCCTCCCCATCGCTTTCAAGAGCTGTCTTTCAAGGAGCCACAATTTGTGAATAAGAATATTCTGTCTGAGCATTCTTTGTGTGAGGCATCAAAGCTTGGAATTTAGTTTAAGGCTCTAAAAATAGAGTTTGGTCTTCAGACTTCATCCTGAAAGCAGATGTACTCAACTAGTTGACAGTTTCACATGAAACTGCTTAATATAATCCAGAATAACGTGTATATTTTATAGAATAAAACCCCACATAACTACAGGTCAAAAGATGTGGGTGCTCACTTCCCTAACCCGTCTGATATCAGGAAAATCAGTGAAAATCAAGGACTCTGGGTTGGACAGTCTCTAGAGAAACCTTGCAAAGTTTTCACATTCTCTGACACTGACCTCCTTTAGGTCTTGTATACACTGTGAATGAATCTAAAAACAAGCATTTTACTTCTATCCCAATCACTCACTCTCTTAAACTAAAAGTAAGAAATATGCCAGAGTAATCTGAAGATGTAATTCTTAAGTTCAACCTCACAAATCAGAAATATCGACAGATGGAGGAACCGATGCCACATGTTAATCATCTTAGTGTATGTTGCCCCCTACCTCATTTTCTACATTTAGAACAAGGACGCCATAAAAGACTGCTGACAAATGTGGACAAAGCACAAAGACAGCACTGTAGTAAATTTCATCATCAGTCCTGAGACGAGGCTACATAATGGGAAATGTTCTATTGTTCTCACGCAGGAATATCATGTTCAAGGAAGCTCCAAATAAGATGAAAATGCAGTCTTATGAAAACAGCATGTTGTTTCAGGCTCCTGGCAAAGTGTGTTACTTCTTTTACCACCGCCGGTCAGTGGCAACATCACCCAACACTGCCCCTTATGGTTAGCTTAAAAGCCCTGTGAAGGCATCCACATAAACAGGGTAAGCCCACAGGACCTGTTATATCACCACTCACATGGAGACTTATCATGGATAGTCCATTCTGCTAAAGGTGATAAAAGCTCTACACTGTATCACAAATACTTACTCTCTACTTATTAGGAGGGGACAGAAGAATGAAACACATGGATCTCACTCTGAAGGCAATTAGGTCTTTGTAGGATGTGGAAGCTAGTTCCTTATGAAACTAGTTTCTTGTAAAATCTTAATAAAAATATGAAGTGCCTAGATTTGCATAATGCTTTAGTTTCCATAGTGCCTTTGCATTGATGAGACCACCTCAAAATAGGCTCTCAGGTAGAAAGATGTATAATATACCTATTTTTCAGGTGGAAAGAAAGCCAGGCTCAGAATGGCTATGTGGTTTGCTTACGGTCCCAGAGGAAGTGGAAAAACTGAGCCTTGAATGAAAGCCTTTGGACTCCAAATTTAGGGCTCTCTTTACTCCCACAAAGCCTTACCATGAAGGATTCTAAATTAGGCTCTGTGAAGAGACACAACTCTCACTACAGAAGGTTTATGACTAAGTAGTTTTTCAGGGTGAAATAGGGCTTGCTCAGAAAAGCTACTGCCACACATTTTACGTACAAATTTCAGTTTGATTCTGGGATTCAGAGAACTGGATTTGAGCCTTAACTCTGCTGAGGATGGACTAGGGCAGGGGGTAGGCTCACTAGATCTCTGGGTTTCAGTATCTTTGTAGCCCAAAATGAAAATTTTTACTCAATTATATCAGGGGTTCTTTGTGATTTGAACATTTTAGACTGTTTTGCATTAGAACAGCCCTCTAAAGGCTGTTTAATTTTTTTTCCCAAAAAAAACAACATTTAAATTTTCCTAGAATTCAGTTATAGACTTTTTTTTTTTAAACAGTGCTTGTAAGAAGTAATTGAAATCCCAATTGTACCACCTTTCTTTTAGATCCAGCCTAACTTAAGAGTGGACCTCTTAGACAGTGGTGTTAGGGCCATCTACATCAGAATATCTGTGGGTGGGGGCCAGGAAGCTGGATTTCCACACCTAGGATTTGAACCCCCAAGTCTTCAGGAACAAAGCCTGCCTTAGGTTACCTCTTGGATAAAGAGGAAGGCAGTCAGGGAAAAGGGACAGTAGACACATCATACAGACGAAATGGAAACACTGCTGACACCATCATGTTAATCGTGCATTCTGACACTTTACTCTGATTTTTAAAACAGTCTTCATTCTTCTTTAAATGTTCAAATAGGAACATGACTACCTTTCTGTTAAAAATTCATTTTAAAAAAAGAAGAAATCAGAACAGGTCATTCCACGTAGTCCAAATGATCACAACTGTGTAAAAAAAAAAAAATCACAGCTGCGGGAGCTGAAGGAAATACACGAACACGCTGACAGTGGCTAATGTGGGGCGGCTCACTGCACCCCAGGTCGTTCAGGGCCAGGATCACCTTTCTCTTTCTTTCTTCTGTATTTTCTTAATTATGTAGCAGAGTGATTTAGTTGGCGTTTAATGCGGCAGCATGACCTATTGAGGAATTAACCTGTGTCCTTTCTTACTGTTGGAGACCCACTGCAGGAGGCATGACTGTGTCCCCAGTCCACTCCTGACCATTGCCGAGAAAGAACGAACAAAATAACTGGGACCCACACAGAACCCATCGACAGCATCTTCTCCTTGATATACCCCCTCCTTGGTTTCCAGGACCCCAAACTCACCTGTTTCTCCTCAGCCTCTGTGGCCACAACTTCTCAGTCCCCTTTGCAGGCCCCCCACATCTCCAAGCTAATGGCACCAGAGCTCCCGAGGACTCAGGCCCCTTCTCTCCCATCTGTGGTCACTCCCTTAGTGATCTCATCCAGTCCTTCATTTTATGAAAGCACTTCTATGCTGAGATTCCCAAATATACATCTCCAGCTTGGGCCTCTCCTGACAATGACCTGTTTAGAAGCTTTGGTTCTGGGGTTCAGACCGCCTGGCCTGAATCTTGGCTCGACCTCTGGTAGCTCTGTGGCCTCATATATGTAACTTCGTATTTCAGATATTTCTTCCAATGGGAGGAGGAAGTGTTGAGCTGAGCAGAGGAGATGTGGCCACGCCTGGCAGGCCCCTGGGCAGCATGGAGGCTGGGGGGTTGCCTCTGCTTCTGTCAGAGGAATCTCTGGGCCACCATTTCCTCAGTAAAAACCAGCAGGTGGCCTCTTCTTGGAGACCCTGACGAGGCAGCCTCAGCACCTGGATGACGTGTAGTGAGTGAAAGCCCAGAATGGCAGTTATGGTCTTCTGCTTGGTAAGCTGACAGATAACACGGATTTTTTTTTACTATAGCTTGAAAAGACTATCTTGTATTTGAAAAGAAATGAAAGGCTAATGTTGAAACTATCATAAAGAGTGAAACTACTATTTGTCTAATGGAACTACTTCCTGAGAATTTCAGTTGATCTGTCAGTGAGGAATTAGGGAGTGGCAAAAATAAAAACCACCAACAGACTCTTTGAAGAAAATTCTCCTCATCGAAACCATCTGCTCCCTGACTTATTGATCTGACCCAAAGAACTATGAAAATGTTGGAATGAGAGAGGGCAGGGCTTCCTGGGCTGGCTTCTGCTGGTCCCAGGAGTGGCTCTCTGGAAAAAAGGGAGCCTGGCCGAATGTCAGCCCAGTCCATGTTTCTTAGAGCCGGGCAGGCACCTGAGCAGGTGAAGGTCAGACACCCTCCAATAAAGGAAACTGTGGATGCCATAAGCCAGCTCATCCTAGATGTCAATGGAAGCCACCCTTCACTTCCGGCTGTACGGGAACCTCCCTTCTCTTCTGCCCTAACACTGAGACCTCAGATCCCTTTGCTGGTTTTCCTTCACCTCTCCAAACCACTCGGTGTTGGGGTACCCCAGGACTCAAGAGTTGGGCCACTTCTCCTCATTTTGTAGAGAAACATCTGTGAAGTGTTCCGGACATAAAGTGAAGCCCCTGGTTACACTGGAGAAAGAGGACAGAGAATAATTCTCCAGACCCAACTCCCCTCCAGCTGCCACTTCATTTCTTTTCATTCCCAGCAAAGTTCTTTAGAAGACTTGCCTGTTCCTATTTCCTCAGATTCTGTCCTTCCATTTCTCTCTAAACCCTCTCCACTCGGGTTTTTTGCCTTGACGACTGCACTGAAATGGCTCTTTCCCAAGGTGAGCCGTGCCTTCCAAATGCTAAATCCAATGGTCTGTCCTCAGACCTAACCTCATGGGCCCAGACTGCAGGAGCTGATAAAGCTGGATTGCCCTCTTCACCTTGAAATATTGAGACTTTCCCTCCTGGGTTTCTATGACACTCCTTTAGTTCTCCACCAACCTGTGTGGCCATTTCTCAGCCTCTGTGCTAGGTCCTTCACTCCTCTGACTTATGAACACAGGACCTCCTTGGAAGTCTTTTCTCCTGACTCTGGTCTCTCTTAGTGATCTCGTCTATCCCTGCAGTTTTGTTTGTTTGTTTGTTTGTTTTTTAGCATTTATATGCTGAGATTCTCAGACAGGCATCTCCAGTTTGGTCCTCACTCCTGACACTCTCAGGCCTGCTTCCTCGCTCCTCACCTTCCTCCTCACCTTGGTAAACGGCAGCTCCATTCTCAGCGCTGCCTTCTCCGGTTCCCTCATACCTCCACCCAGCCCAGTGGCAGACCCTGCTGGCTGCATCTTAAAATGGGTGCAGAAGCCAGCTGGCGCTCAGCACCTGCGCACAGCTTATGTTCTAGTCCAGCTCATCACTCTTGCTCACACAAGTGGCAACAGGCTCCCCTGCTGGCTCCGTTTCAGAAAGCAGCGGGAGTCACCTCTTCCAACGTGAGTCAGACACTCTCAGTCCTCTGCTCCCTAGCCTTCAATGGTTCCCATCTCAGGCGAAGAGCCCAAATTCTAACTATGACCGATAACAACCCACAAGGTCTAGTCCCACTAAGACTGTGACATTAAGACCAGGCTTGTCACTGAGCCTCCATCACATCGGGAACGCCCACTCCCGCCCAAAGGCCTCTGCTCTTGCTGTTCTTCATACCTGGGATGTTCTTGCCTTGCTCCCATAAACCTCCCAAGACTCTCACACTGGAAACCTCATACTTCTTAAAATCCTCCCAGCTTGACACATCTTTCTAGCACTTACCACAAGCATAGTCTGTGCCTTATTTATCTTGTTTAGTATTTTCCCCACTAGTGTGTAAGTACAGGAGTACAAGGATTCTTGGCTTTTTTGTTCACCACTATGTTCCCAGGAAAGCACTTGAATATAATGGGCACTCAAACAGTATTTGTTTAATAAATATTTCGTTTTAAAAAATGAGCTGCTATATTTCATCAAAATTCTACTCTTAAGTAAACTGAGTTTTTTTAATAGCTAAAATCTTAAAGCCAAGGAATCAAGGCTTCTTTCCTAGTTAATCATTATTAAATACGGTAATAAATCCCAGATTAGCTCTACTACTGGTTAACTGAGGTTAAGAAGAAATGGATTTTTGTCATCTTTGATGGTGAAAACCTTACAGATTGTATTTATTTCTTTTCTGCCCCAATTATGTATGGCCTAATGAACAAAAACATAAATTGCAAGATTCAGGAACTTGTGCATAAGAGGTTATCACATTAAAGACCAGGTCCTTCCTGTCTGAACTGGCTTTGCAAGTTTATAGGAATTTGGGTTGGAAGCATGTTTTATTCAGGGGCTACTGGGGCTTATTACTAATGGCCTAGTAAGAGCTTGTTTTGCCAAGATCTTCCATTTTTAACGGAGCAGGTTCTAACTGTTGGCAGGTTCTAACTGTTCAGAATTTTACCATAATATACACAAGACCTATCAATGGAAGAAGTCGGGGGATTATTGGGCTTTTCATCCCTTATAGGAAGCACATTTAAAATATAATTAATTTTCAAGTGAAGAAAAAGCTGTTTCCAAGTACTCTGAGCATCTCCTAATAACAAAGTGTTAATACAACCCTCATTCTACATTTCTTTTCATCTCTTCAACACTGCAGCAGACAGGACAGTCCAGACATGCACAGTGCGGCGATGACAGCTCAAGAGCATAAAAGCAGATCGCCATCTGTAGCGCAGAAGCATTCGAAGGGAATGTAAATAGAAAGAGTAGCTCAACCATATCCAAATGTCCCAATTAGTTATTACTAAAATGTTAAAATTTCACCAATTTACAGCACTGCTTTACTTACAAGACATAAAAAATTATACATAATAATCAGCAGAGAAGAATTTTAATCCTTAGGATTAGACAGAATGGACACTCCAAGTTGAAGACTTAAAAAAAGACAGAAACTATATTATTTGAATGAATGGTACTAAAATAAAAATGCATTCTAGCAGTTAGACTTCACTTGGGGTTCAAAATCTACAACACAGGTCAGTTTCTGATGTCTGTGAGTGAAGCAGGCCAGGCATAGGACTGGCAGAGTGGAATGTCCAGGCCCCACCAAACAGGAGGCCACCACTTGGGACCAGCTAATCATGGCTATGTAGGGAGTGGGTCCCAGTGTGGCCAAACATACTCTTAGGAGAAAACAAGTCAGGAGGAAGAAAACTGTACTTTCACAGAAAACTTAAAACATTTAAATCTTGTATAAAAATTTTATACAAAATTTCTATTTTGTATAAGTTCAAAAATTTTTTAGGTAATATTTTCAACTTTTTAAAAAAAGCGATGTGTTGCTGAAGCCAGCTTTTGAGCTAAACTCTGCAGGTTACAGGGAAGGAGGGACAGTGAGGATTAAAAAGTGTATCCAAACAACCATCTGGCCTCAAAGTCTCACCCTCAACTTCAACGTGGAGCCACTCGTAGAAGACATCTCTATGGAATGAATGCCCATGTATGCAGGGTCTTGCAGGGCCATTAGAACCTCCGAGTACACTGCATGCTATAAATTCAGTTCCTCTCACTACTCACCTTCTTAATAAAATAATGTAATGAGAGTTCTTACAACATATAACCAATGGGTGACACTGAATATTTACAACCAAAGAAACCAATGCCACGCTTTAAGTTAGGAAGGTAACGTGAAATAAGAATGGCATGACCAAGATTATGGCCTTTTTTGTTTTAGGATCGAAAAAAACAGGAAAAGATTTCTTTCCTCATTTGTCCACTGCTTTTGAACCAAGAGAAAGAAAAGGCCATCCTGTAATCACTTCTTACTCACTGTGAGTAATCAGGCCAATAGTTCTCGTGAATGCCTGTTTCAGCTCCATCTCACAGCTGTGTGTTGTCCTGTGGGTAAACAGCAGGCGTGTGTCTGCTTTGGAAGGTACCCATTTACCTAAAATGTGGGGTACTAGAGGGTAACAAGGTGACATTCCAGTGCTGCGTTCACACCTGATGTGAACTATGTAAACTGATGACGATGCACGTACACAGAGGCAGGAAAATTAATGTTTTCATGACTTCCATGCTGCTACAGTAAAAAACAAAAACGGCTTGCTCACCACCTTGCAACTAACATGGAGTGTCTACAAGTCCAAGCAATAGACATATTTATCTTTGCAGAGATCCAACCCTACACCACGATTAAAATGAGATTTATTTGGATAAATATGGTTAATAACTCTGAGAAGATTTATGCTCTTGCCAACATGGTGAATTCCCTCTTTGTGTTTATTCTATTTATTGCTTTGGAGCTTTGTCAAATGAATCATTTGGAAGAAACTGATGGCATAAGGCTAATTAGGCAAGAAAAATAAAGCTAACAACTCTGAGAAGCAAACTTGAGGCTGAGGAAACTTCTGTCTTAAAGTTTGTTTTTCACATATTCAACCTTCTACAGTCTTCTCCTGTTTGTCTAAAGGACTTTCTAAATAGACCCAATAGGATCCTCCTGGCAGTCCTAAGAGCCTGGAAAAGAAATACAACTTTCTATATTTGAAATTCTGGGCAAGCTCAGAAGGTACAAGTAAAGTCACTGATTAGCCACTTTTCCTTCTGCTCCATAAGCGCACTTGCCAAATGTAGCTGTCTGGGATGTTTCCCTAGTACAGAGCTTGCTGGCGGCGCCTAACACCATCCCAGGGCAGATGGCCTCCTGCCAGGGATCAGACTCTTTCAGCTGTTGAGTAATATGGGGACTAGACTATCAAAAGCAGCTAATATTTGGCTTAGACCAAGGCCAACTTGTATCTAAGTGGTTCTTCATAAATCTAAAATATGGTCCAATAAATCCACCCAGTGGCTGAATGTCACTGGCCACTACCATGGAACTAAAGTCCCTTTTAAGAATTCACGGTCAACCCACCTAAAGATGTTCCACTGTCTAGAGCTCAGGGGAATCTGAGAAGATTGCCTGCATTCGCCCAAGATACACTCAACAGTAGCCAGTAAAGAATATTCTTCTCTCTTACTTTTAAAAGCAAAATTATTCAGTTAGGTGAGCTTAACTGGAATGCTACAGGCAACTTAGGTTTCATTTCAAAACCTGTTTGTAAGGCTGTCAAGTTGGTAGACGCCAGTCAGAAAGCTTTGTAAAAGGGCTCCATTACCACCATACTGGCCTGAACTGCAGGGTTGAGTGTGTGTGTGTACGTGTGTGTCCATTCTTGTAGCTTCAAACAATTTTATTTTTCCTCTTCTGGAATCTCTGAATTCACTTGTCAGTTGTTTTATAATAGAATATAATATAACAGTTTTGTCAAAAAGGAATAAGTCTGACCATCTCCACCAGGGGATCAGCGTGGAAACCTAGGAGGTATCAGTCTTGCGGTGGGAGATGTGGATGCACCTGTGGAAGCACAGTTAGCGTAAACGAGGCTGCGGAGCTGCACGGCGCCAGCCCTGAGAGACTCTCAGCACTCCTGCCGTCTCTTGGTCCTCCCAGCACCATTACCCATCACAGCACATGTATAAACAGCTCTATTATACGCCCTGTGGTTTTGTTTTCAATTAATATTCAGAATACTATGAAAGCATCAGTAATAGTCCCATTTTAAAAGATAAGGAAACCAACGGTTAGTGTTGTAACCTGTCCCGGGTTATAAAGCAGGAGCCTCAGGAGTGAAATTCACCTGGCTAACTCTGAAGCCTGTTCTCTTATTATATCACATTGTCTCTTTGTACACGGCCTTGCTGACATCTTTTAAAAACCCTCCTCATATTGCTCTGCCAGGAATGAAGCAGTCAGAGCTTTTTTCTTTCCTAGGAAAAGTCTTACCTCTTTCTGAAGTTTAGTTCATTTAAATTTTTCTACTATACTCAGCTCTTTGGATAACTTTTAAAGCCCATGACTTTATAGTGTATCCAGCTCACTCTCATTATTGGAAATAAGAGCAACAGTCTCCTCTGACTTTCTTCATCCTAACTGGAAGTGGAAGTCTTTTTCTCACTTCTCTTGGTAACTCCCTCTTGTGTTGTTGTTGTTTGATCGTTAAGTCATGTCTGACTTTTGCAACCCTACAGACTGTAGCCCACCAGGCCCCTCTGTTCACGGGATTTCCCAGGCAAGAATTCTGGAGTGGGTTGCTATTTCCCTTCTCCAGGGGGTCTTCCCGACTCAGGGATTGAACCGTGTCTCCTGTATTGGCAGGTGGATTCTTCACCACTGAGCCACCTAGAAGTCCCTGTCTTGAGTTCCTCATGTTTATATTTAAGTCTTCCTCCATACCTTTCCTTGAGAGGCAAGTTAAGCCTAGTGAAAAACTCTCAGAAACCTTATCTGTGCTATCCCTTCTACACAGACATTTACTGAGATTTTTTAAAAGACACAGAAACTATCTTCATAAAAACAAATGATAGTAGATACTACATCTGGGGTTGCAAAAATCCTACCAAAAACTGAATAGCAACATATATGCTAATTAATCTGGAATGCAGAATTTAGAATTTTGCAGATGGCAAACAAGTATCTAGGAATGAAGGGCCATAACATATACAATATCCATAATATACGAAGGACTTAACTCATCTGTATTCAGACATAAGATTTTGTTTCCTTGTTCCTATCAAGTCTGACCCAGGAAGGACTTAGGGCAGAGTCAGGTTTTCTTGCTCTCATTTTACTCGTGAGGCCTCTGAAATCCAGAGAGAGAGAGTGACCACCCAGTCATACAGCCTGCAAGAGGTGGAGGTGGACCCAGGATCCGGCAGCCCAGTGCTGTACCCATTCCAATGCTTGTTCAACTGCAACACTAAGCGAAGGTGCCATAATAGCCAAGGGTGATATTTTTAAAAAAACTTTATTTGAAAATAATTCCAAAAATATACAGAATAGTTCAAGGAACACCCACACCTCCTTCAGGCAGGTTCACCTATTGCTAACATTTTACTTCATCTGCTGTGTGATCTACCATCTGTCTGTTCAGGGCTTCCCAGGTGGCACAGTGGTAAAGAACCCACCTGCTAATACAAGAGACGTGGGTTTGACCCCTGCGTGGGGAAGATACCCTGGAGAAGGAAATGGCAACCCACTCCTGTATTCCTGCCTGGAAAAAATCCCATGGACAGAGGAGCCTAGTGAGCTGCAGTCAACGGGATCACATAAGAGTCAGAAACGACTGAGCGACGAAGCCACACACACACATCTGTCTGTCCATCCATCCACATAACAATATTTTCTGAATCACTGAGAAGACATTGTATAATTATGGCCCTTTACCCCTAAATACTTGAGTTTATATTCCCTAAGACTAAGAATATTTCCCTACAAACTACAGTACAAAGATATTTTAAAATGATAACATCTTCTACTACCTATATCCCCTTTTGTTCACTGACCTAAGAGTACATTTTTAGCGTTTTCCCCCTACCATCCAGGGTCCAGCATAGGATCAGTTACCACATATGCTAGTTGTCACTGCCCTTTAATATTATTTAATTTGGAACATTTCCTCAGCCTTTGTCTTTTACGACATTGACATTTTTGAAGAATATAATCCCCTTTTCTTTCTTCCGAGAATGATCTTCATTTTTTATTTCTCTAATGTTTCCTTGTGATTAGGTTCAGATGGTACACTTCCAGATGGGATACTGAGAAAGAGATGCTGTGTCTTTCTCGGGTTCTCACATCCAGAGGCACGTGATGTCCATCTGTCCCTCGCGGTGACATTAATTTTGATCACGTGGTCAAGTTGTTGCCTGGTTTTTCCATTATATACTTATTATTTTTCCCTGAAACTAATAAGAACCTTGGGGCAACACCTTAAGACCATAAAATAGCTTGCTCCTCCTCAAGGATGAATTTTTATAACAGTATTTTCACTATGTTATAAAAAAAAAAATGACCTCTACATCGTAAAAGAAACCTAGGTTTTACTTATTATTCTCGAATAAGTTCCATGCCAATTTTAACATCTGTTTTTATTACATTAGTCCATGTACACTAGGTGTTTATTAAAAACCATTCATTAACTGTCTGCTATCTTGGGTAGGATACTGGCAATTTGATTTTTAAATTCAGCTGGTATCAATGCCCTAATTTGGGCTCAGTTAAAAAGAAATCTCTTTAACTTATGCAACAGTAGGGATTTAGAAATTAAATTAAGGTATATAACTGCAAAAACATTCTATTTAAAAAAGAAACATAAAAGAACTTACTCCTATTTGTTCAAATTACGTATGGATTCTGGTTATAATGGTATTAGTTATTATCCAGCTTTTTCTAAATAGTACTATTTTGGGTGAACTTTAATTCAAGGTCTTAACTTGGATTAAATATAATTAGCTTATATAAAATGTTTGAATGGCCAAGTGATTTTAGTTTCTGAGTTTGGTAACAAGCAGAAAGGAGGTAATTTTTGGAAGGCAGAGTAAATTAAAAAAAAAATTTTTTTTTTCCATAAGTTGCTTTTAAATTAAAAAAAATACTATGGCTATTGTTTTAGTTTTTAAAGATGCCTCCTTTCTCATTTTGCCACCACAGTTTGCAACATACATGAGAGCATGTTTCACAAACTGTCATCATGCTGAGTGGGTATGCCACTAATTCAATCATTCTTTCATAGAAATAAGGAAACCAGGGCCAGTAGGCCAAAGGCTTTCTCTCTTAAAAAGAATATAAACTTTGCTATAGCCCCTCTTTTCTTTTTTGAGCTCCATCTCTCATCTATAATTTTGCTATACTTGTAATACAATAAAATTCCAGCCTTTATGACAGAAGAGATATTTTTTTTGGTTTTGTTGGTTTCTTTGTTTTTTTTGCCTTTTTTTTTTTAAATCAATAGAATTCAACCAAAGCTTTAGCGTTTCGGGGGTTTTTTGTTTGTTTGTTTTTTGCTCGGGGGTTGTGGGGAAGCATCTGTAGCCATGGGAGGAAGAAAGGGAGAAGCCGGAACTCCCGGCAAGGAGGCTCAAACATGCGACTGACGAGTGGAGCGAAAGCAGCGGCCCTGTCTGCTGGCCACTGACACCACCAGCTGCAGAATTTACCACCGTTATAGAACCACGTCCACCAGATGTCACGCAATGCAACTGGAAGCCAAGTAGCTCTGGGCTCAAGGCACGGCTCTCCATGCTCTTTCCTCCTATGTTTCATGTTAAATAGCAAGGTGTCTTCAGGGGGCCACCAGCAGGGACAACAGAGACCGTATAACAGGATGACAGGGATAACACTCCACATACAGGGCTTAATGACATGACCGTCCCCACCAGACAGGCTTCAGTACTGAGGCCCACCTCTTCCAGGTCTTTTTGTTGATGTTGTTAAGAAGCGATCTTAGCTCAGATTCTACGTGTCAGGGGCAGGAGAAGCTTAACTGGCCGCAAGCCAGTTAAGGATTTTTGTGGCTTACCTGGCTTATTATAAAATAATAATAACTGTTTTTGCCATTGGGAAGAAAAGAATATTTTCTTTTTGAATGCTTGAAAATATTTAAAGTCACTTTTCCACTCATTATTCTTTCCTTTATTTTTAATTGGAAGAGAACTGCTTTACACTGTTGTGCTAATTTCCACTCATTGCTTATACCCATTCTATTCAATATGGTAGCCACTAGCCACACATGGCTATTTACATAAAATTTTAAATTCTGTTCCTCAAGCACACCAGCCACATTCAAGTGCTCAAGGGCATCTGTATCTAGTGACTATCCTATTGGACAGCACAATATAAATACAAAACATTTCCATCAACACAGAAAATTATTTTAGTGTTGCTCTAAACTCATCAACTTTTTTAAATGAGCCATTATAATTCAATTCTCCTTATACTATGGAACAAAACAATCTTCCTGCATACTCATACGAAATAAATATATGGATACAATCCAAATACTGTATTAGGCAGCGGTGAGACAAAGGTGTTCTTTGGAAGGACTGATGCTGAAGCTGAAGCTCCAATACTTTGGCCACCTCATGTGAAGAGTTGACTCATTGGAAAAGACTCTGATGCTGGGAGGGATTGGAGGCAGGAAGAGAAGGAAACTACAGAGGAAGAGATGGCTGGATGGCATCACTGACTCAATGGACTTGAGTTTGAGTGAACTCTGGGAGTTGGTGATGGACAGGGCAGCCTGGCGTGCTGCTATTCATGGGGTCGCAAAGAGTCTACACGACTGAGCGGCTGAACTGAACTGAACTGAGACAAAGGTGGGGGTGATCTCTATAACACTGTCACAAACACACGCTGTCCTCACAAAGCCCTGCGATGCTACCAACTTGCTGGATAGTCAGAGGCCTGCCTGGATGGGTGTTCCACGACAGAGAAGCAAGAAACTATTCTTTCTTACGCGTCACCTTAATTTGTTAATGATGCCACCTATATCAAACAGTTTACATCAGAAGTTTCCTTACTTGCATTTTCAAATGTGTAAAATAAATCATGTCCTTTGGAAAAGAGGCTGCCCAGCTTCGCAGCTTTGTAATTGAGGTACTTTAATGCCAAGTAAACATCGTAGGCCACAGCTGTTTCTAAAAAATTTTATGAACAAGAACAGGAGGCCGGTATAATATAAATCCACAAATGATGCTTCTGACTCCCAGGCTCACCCGCTGTGAGGGCAGGGAGGCCAGGCAACTCAAGAGGAGCCGTGTGGGCTTCTCTGCCACACCGTAACCCCTGGGGGACGGCGGGGTGCAGGCCACACGGGGTGCAGACCTTTGGCCCTGCCCTGAGGATGCCGTGTCAGACCACCCGGAGCACGAGATAGGCAGCCCTTGCACACACGCGGCTGCCTCTGCCCTCACACGTGCAGAGTGTGTCCAGGTGCTGGGCTAACTCTGCCTCAGCTTCCTTGAGGTCTTCCCATCCTCCCTGCAAAACCACCCAGCCCCATCAACCCATTACCCACTTTCTCTTCCCCAGTCCCAGTTTCTTCTTATTCACAACAAAGAAGAACAAGGTGAAAAAAAAAAAAAGGTTTTTCCTAATTTCCTCTGCTCCATCATCAAAAGCAAAAAAGGATCTGCTATTTTTCTTTGGGATTTGTGACTGTTCTTTATCAGATTCTCATAAAGATCATAGAGCTACCACCCAAGAGAAGCTAAAAAAAATTCCCTGTGTCCATCTGGCCAGTTGGAGGCTCCCGCGCTGTCTGTAAGACTTTCTGCTCGTTCCCCTCCCGCCCTCTCCTACCCTCTTGCACCCAGCTCTCCCCACTTACCTTGGCCTTCCCATCCTGGGCGGACATGTAACCAACACACATGCTCTCGGTCGTGTGGCTCCACAGAAACTCCACTGCCAGGGAAGGGAATACAAATAGGCACATTCAGATCACAGATGGAAAATAAATCTCTGGTTTTTAATAGAACAGTTAAAGATAGCTTTATATTTAACACACTCGGCTCCCCACTTTCCATTTGCTCCTTCATAAACGTCAAGATGATTTAGTACTCAAAACTGTGTAATGCCATTTACTGTGAAATGAAAAATGTATTTCTTTCTTGTCAAAACTTATGATTATTACATGTAAAATCAATGCTCCTCTGTTTGAAACTTGTAACATTAAACACACACACATGCACACATGCACACACACTCATGCACACGGTATACAATGATTTAGTAAACGTAATATTCCATAATGTAGTTTCCTTTAAAACCCACACACTCTCTAGGTCAAGGTTTTTTAAATGTCATTCTCTATGAAAAGGAACCAGGGTTCCTTGGAGAAATGTTGATTCCAGGGCCTGGGCAGAGAAAATATTAAACGAATCTGGAACATCTTTTTGTGCCAGAAGATGAGGAAGTCCTCGAAGAATGATGAAGGCTTGGGAAAGGGCCCACGGATCAGCCTGAAGAGACCCCCAATTGGCCATATCTGTGTCAATCTAAGTATCAGAATAAATAATAACAGTAAAGAATTATCATCACTGAACAAAATTAAAATCAACGAGCTCATACAAGACCTAGGTCCCAGGTCTCAGCCTGTCTAACTAATACAAACAAATAGGAATAAGTAAAATGGGGGAGAAGAGAAGGCACTTCCTTGCAACTGAATGTCAATGAATAAATGCAGAAGAAATGATAGAGTTAGAAAAGCATCACACTTTCAAAAACCAGGAAAATTTGAAAAGGAGTATGCTTTTTACACAGTCTCAATGGAATCTCTCCAGAAAATTCTTATGAAACACAAAGGGGCAAAGGGTAAGTTCACTGTGGAGACCTGCGATGGGCCCCACTTTAACCAAGGGGTGGACGCTAGTATCACCGAGTGGGGGCAAATCAACGCAATGCGCCTCCGGATCAGGCAGCCGAGACTCACACCACTTCTGCAGTGTTCCCGCCAGAAGCACAGGTTCAGAATGGCAGGAGGAAACGCCACACAAACCTGATACAGGAACACTAATAAACAACCAACCTGAACTCTTCAAAAGATGTCAAAGTCAAAAAATATAAAGAAAGTTGAGACACTGTTCCCATTTAAAGGCGACGAATGCATCCCAGGGAATTTCCTGGTGGTCCAGGGGTTAAGATTCTGTGCTTTCACTGCTAAGGGCCTGGGTTCAATCCTGGTCAGGGAACAAAGATCCCATGAGCTGCGCAGCATGTCCAAAAGTAAATAAAGAAAGAAAGAAGACAAAGACGATATGACAACTAGAGGCAATGTGTCCTTCTGGGATGGAGCCTGGATAGGCGTGGGGGGTGTTTGAAGGGACATTCCTGAGACAAGTAATGGACTTTGAAAACGGACTATGGATTAGATAATAGTGTGGTATCAACATTAAACTCTGTGATTTTGCTAACTATTCTATGATTACTTAGAAGAACCTTGTTCTTAAGAAATATTCACTGAAGTATTAAGAGTAAAGACTCTCCACCTTGCTCTCAAGTCTTTCAGAAAAAAAGAGTACACATTTAAATGTGTGTGTAAAGGGAAGAGGGATGGAAGGAAGAAGTAAAAATGGATGCTTGGGGCTGGTGAACTGGGACGATCCAGAGGGATGGTATGGGGAGGGAGGAGGGAGGAGGGTTCAGGATGGGGAACACATGTATACCTGTGGCAGATTCATTTTGATGTTTGGCAAAACCAATACAATACTGTAAAGTTTAAAAATAAAATAAAATTAAAAAAAAAAAGAAGTAAAAATGGAAAAACAAACGGGGGAAATGAAAACAAAGAGCAAACGCGTGTAATCACAGGTGACCCCTGATCTATTCTCAAAACGTCTGCATAAATTTGAAATTATATCTAACAGTTACAGAAAGAAAAATCCTGAGATACACATGAAACTCTGTCACCTTCAGGCACTTACTTGCAAAACTCTATGCTGTTTTAAAGGCATTTTTAAAGCTTTGATGAACTTTTACAAAAATTTCACAAGTCCCGGGTAATAAAACTGCCTCGCTCAACACCAAGCCTCCGGGTCCTGAGCCATCCATCTCTCTCTCTGAGCTAATTAGGCCTGAAGACTGTGTGGGCTGAGACAGGACTGTGGGCTCCGCCGTCCTGACTCTGAAGGCCTTGCCAGACACGTGGGGAAGGCAGAGGCCTGAGAGCCAGCTCTGTGCGCCTCACATAGCAGCTCACTCTCTCATCACTAATAGCTCGCAAACGGCCGACCTGTTCTGTAGCGCTCCGCCTACCAGTGCAAGAAAACAGCTTCAGGCAGTGAAGCAAGCTCTCTCCACCAGATGCTTTCTCTTCCTCACACATCTGCTTTGAACTTCAAAAAGCCTGACGTCCAGAGCAAGGTCTGGGATATCCTAAATTGCCTAATAGAGCAAAGGCATTCAAGTCTTACCAAACTTCCCTAGTGTGGTGCCAATGCAATTATATTTAAATACAAAATTCAGGTATTTCCAACACTGTGACCTCTCTTTATTCCCTAAACGTTAAGGTGGTAACTGTTCATGAATTAGCCAAGAAAAAAATGCATGGAAATATAGTCAATTTAATCATGAAAGTAAAGGATAAAAACACTGTGCATTATTTTTTAAGGCACAATTTTGATGATTTCAAACTACATTATTCTCTCTGAAAATATAGCCTACTTTAAGGAAATGTAACACACACAAAAAATGAGACTCACAAAGCAGGGTAAACTGGGTATAATGATTGACCACATTAAATATTTTTCTATTGAACGGTTATCAATAAAGTGTCTAGATATAGAGTTTAGGAGTTCTTAAAGTAACTCAATGTCTAGAAATTCAGTCTTCCTTCACTCTTTTCACAAATAAACAAAAAAAGGAGGTGCATTTACTGACACTTTTTTTTTTGCCCAACCTCGTGGCATATGGGATCTTAGTTACCCGACCAGGGAGGGAATATGTGCCCCATGCAGTAGGAGCATGGAGTCTTAACCACTGGACTGCCAGAGAAGTCCCTGACACACTCTTTAATAACAACAATTCAAATCAGTTACTAGTTCAGGATAGCTTGAGACTCTCAGCAGGAATTGTCTACTATTTAAATCATAAAATGCTTTTGAAAAGAAATCTTATTTTAGTGTATATCTTAACTCAATAATTTAATACACTATTAATAGTAATTTAACAAATTATTTCTTGTTGGAGGACTTCAGGGAGGCAGGAGAGGAACTCACAGTGATAATCTTTCGTTTGCCAAGCATTGCTTTTCATGGCAGAACTCAGCAAAGCCTGGATGGGGAACTGGGGCTCAGAGAAGGGAGGTAACAGTCTCATAAAATAATGGTGGGAGTATGACCATTTGAAAATACATTGCTATAATTTGTGGTAGTTATGGTCTGCAAGTTTGCCATGAACACTGAATTAGCAAACACTGAGCCATTGCTCCAAAGGGAAATACAAGGTTAAAGTCCTGCAAGCCTCTGGTCACAAAATTTTCAAGAAGTAACCTCATTTGATGTGTATTTTCTGTTTAGAGACACCTTATATAACATACGGTGGTTTAGTTGCTAAGTCATGTCTGACTCTTGGACTGTAGCCAGCCAGGCTACTCTGTCCATGGGATTCTCCAAGCAAGAATCCTGGAGTGGGTTGCCATGCCCTCCTCCAGGAGATCCTCCGAACCCAGGAATCAAACCCGGCTCTCCTGCACTGCAGGCCGATTCCTGCACACAGGCGCGTTCTTTCCCAACTGAGCTACAAGTGAAGCCCCTGTAGCATATACTTTTATAGATAATTAACTTGTCTGATGTTTCTTTATAATAATACACTAGCCAAGAAGAGGTCAATACTTTCTTGACCCTGGATGCCCTGCCCACAAATTTCTCTGGCTTTCAGTCTCACAGTAACGCTGTCCCTCATGCTCTTTTAACCAGTTGTCATCTCCTGACTCCATGAGTTCTGCTACTTTTCCAGCTCAAATTTTCCCCAACCCTGCTCATGCCCACAAATGACTGGGAAAGTGCTGGAGTACTGGTCTTTCAATTACAAGCAAATTTCATCAAGCAAGAAGAGTCACAAATTTTCATGAATCTGAAAATAATGAGGATAGACTCCTTTTATTAAAATGACATACACTTCGAGCTAGCAATTCTACTTTTAGGTAGAGTGTACAGATATGCCTTTGTATGTATAAAATAACATCTTTACACAGATATTCACTGAAGTAATTTTAATTAGGAAGAAACTGGAAATATTAACAGCACGGCTGCCTTTTGGTGAGAACATATATGAACAACTATGGTACCCTATTCAATGGAAAACTATGCAGTAATTAAAAAAGAGAAAGGTCTATGCGGATGATATGGAACCATCCACACTAAGTGTTTTTTCAAACGTTTTGCCAGGAACCACAGTAAAACCAAAGCAAAACAAAAAAGCCCCCTACACTGTCACTGAATACGTGGGCTCTTTATATTCTGTGGGCTCTTTATATTCTGTGTGCTACAGGGAAAAGATTCTGCTCTTGACTCACTAAATTAGACCTCATTAATGTGACATGCTACAGTTTGGGGGAAAAAACACTAATCTACAAAATATACAGTTTATCTAAAACAAAAGACAAGGTGAAGAAAGATGGAAAAAAAATGATACTGCTCATTTCTGTGAAAGAAAATAAAAGGGCACCATGGATGACTCATGTTTGTAAATACATGGGATCTCTCTGGAAGAACATCAGAGGAACCAGCAACAGTGGTTATCACGAGAGAGAGGCAACTGGTGATTCAGGAAGCGGAGGGGGGGCAACCTACTTTTCACCACACATCCAGCAGCTACCATGCAGCCTTCCCGTGCAGAGGGTGCAGGCTCGACCCCTGGGCAGGGAAATGAGATCCCACTTGCCTTGCAGCCAGAAGACCAAAACCTAAGACCGAAGCAGTATTGTAACAAACTCAATTACATCGAAGAAAAGCAAAGACATAAGTCCTACTCAGTAAAGGAGCTGTATTTCTTACCACTGGTGACACCAAGATGTCTGTAACGTATTTATGGATTTTAGGGACTAAAATGTCTTCTACGCTAAAAAATTGCATTTTATGGTAATAGCATTAAAAATGATTCTAATAATAATACAATTAATTGGGCAGATGCTTTATCCAAGTACCAGGAGTTTTCCATGTGTAATTATTACATGTACGGGAGAGACCACGAACTCCAGTAACATGCAGGGTTAATGAGTGGCCTGGAGTGGCACCTCTGAGCCTGAGAGTGTGTTGTCTGAAACAGCATTTTTGGTGTGGTCAAGCTCAAGCTGATTTCCGTTTAAAGAAGCCTCTGGCCTCTTGGTAAGGATCATGCTCCTGTGGTTTTGTTATGTAGGTAGACTAGGGAAAAGGAGTCCAAAATGGCGGTGGATAAAGGCAAGGAAGGGAAAAGCCCACGAAAATAGAACAAAGGGAGGTCAAAGGAAGGTCCGAGGACCAGAGTGAAGACTTCAGGTAGAACAAACAGCACTCCTGGCTAAGCCCAATTTACATAGGACAGGCCCAGGTGGAGGAAAAAAACATATAAAAGGAGGAGCCAAAGTGCTTTCTTATAGACTCTCTCTCTCTCCCGCATGCGTGTGCTCTTTCTCTCTCTCATGCTATCTTCTAAATAAAATAGAGCTGTAACACTGATTTGCCTAAGAGCTATAACATGGTTTGTCCAAGACCTGAGAGCTGTGACGTGCTGAGGGCTTTAATGTTCGTCACTCCAAATCTTTGTTGTGACGAGACAAAGAACCGAGGAACATACAATAGCATGACAGTTTCACACCTCAACTACTGATTTGAAAAAAGCTTTTGTGTTTAAGAAGGCCAAAGCCCAAGGGATGGTGTTGTTGTTCAGTCACTCAGCCACATCTGACTCTTTGCAACTCCATGAACTGCAGCATGCCAGGATTCCCTGTCCTTCAGTATTTCCCCGAGTTTGCTCAAACTCATGTCCATTGACTCAGTGATACCATCCAACCATCTCGTCCTGTGTCGCCCCCTTCTCCTCCTGCCCCCAATCTTTCCCAGCATCAGGGTCCTATCCAGTGAGTCAGCTCTTCACATCCGAAGACTACTGGAAATGCCTAGGTGATGAAAAGACCTTCATCAGAAAACGCTAAGAACACCTAAAGCCAAGCTACCTTTCTGAATGGGTTTAAGCTATGAAAGATGGACACAGGGATTCAGTAGGATTCTTCTCCACCAAATGACTGTAAATACATCCCAGCAAAACAGCACGATGTGAAAAAAGGTCAACACTACTGATCCTGTTCCAGTGCTGGAGAATGGATGAGGCGCGGACGTCCCATTCATGTGCTCCTCAAGGAAGACAAGCTAATGGCCTTCTGGGGACAGTTGGAATGGATTTGTACATAATCTCAGAGGCCAGACTGTCTGAAAAGTTGTTTTGAATGCATTGGAACAGACGAATTCACCTGCAGTATAATGTCCAAGAGCAGCTGGCCTAGAGCTTAGGGCCCTCCACTGCCTGAGACAGCCTTCAGCCCCCATGCAGGACCTGCCTTTTAGTGACGGTTAAGTCAGCACCTTCCCTGGTTAATACAAGGAATATAAACCACCCCTTAAATGATGCTCCCCCTAGGATACCTCTTTCTCTTTCAAAATGATTCACATGTCATCCTGTTTAAGTAAAACAAAGTTTCCTTACCAGGGTTGCGAGCAAGTTTTTTCTATTCAAACAGATTCTCTTTTCTGACCAGAAAGAAGCCCTCAGCTACTTTTTTTTTTTTAAGTTGTTCTCCAATTGTTGTTAACACCCCCAGCTGCACTGGCTCCCACACCCATTTAAAACCCCTCTGCCTGGCTTCATATCCCAGACTTTCTTGCAGAGGAAACAGAACTCTAAAATCAGAACCGTCTTGGGCTGGGCAGTTGCCAAGTCAGCTGCCGCTCCTTAGCCTTAGGTCAAACGGCTTACCCTAGGACATTCTGCACAGTGTTTAAGTTACTCCTCATTGAATAAAGATAAACTCATTTTTTAAAATGGGAAGGAAGAGGAACTGTAAATAGAATAATCTCATCTTATCTCTATAGATTTCCCCCCAGGTAGTGAGGTTCTTTATAACCCAGTAGGGAGTTCATTCAAGGATGCTTTCCTGTCCTGACACGGAATCCTTAAGAGTCATAAAATGCATGTCCCATGATTACCATGAAGTAACCTTGAGTTGGCTTGCTTCCTTGAAAACCTTTCACCACTGAACTGTCTTGGGAACTATGGGGCTGGAGTTCTATAGAACTCCCTCTACGCCAAGCCAAGAAAATAATTCCTCTCTCTTTTCAAGGCTCACTCCATTTGTTCAAGACTAAAGAAAGATGTTGACTGAAAGAGGAAGAGAAGGATGTGGGTCAAAGAGTAAAACAAGCCCTGAAGGATATTATTCAATTCTCTTTCTGTTTTATCATTTTATTGTATTAGAAACTACCAGAAATAAGGGGCCAAAGGCTGGAACTTGGAAGTTCTCTGCTGAAAAGGAAAGCATTTGGTGAAACAAGATATACTGAAACATGATTTCATTCATTCAACAAATATTTTTTTAGGTTTTATTTCATGCTAAAGGTGATCTCTATTACTCTGTGAGCGGATAAAAACTGACTATAAAAATCTTTCAAAATGTTTTTCTGAGAGTTTTAAGAGAACCAAAGTAATAAGAATTATATAGTCACTAAAATTTTAAGTCTTTGTATTCTTTATTTCAGATGGAAAATTTTGTGGTCAAAAGGAAAGACACTATATGTTTAGATTATAGCTAGAAGCACACTACTCATGATGGAGGAGAAAATGACAGATGAAAATAAGTCTATTTCCAATTTTTTAAAGTAAATTAGCAATATTTAACAGTAGAAAAGTTCTGTGCTAAAGCAAATGATAGTTATTGATGGTCAACATATCTGTCCTTTAAAAATGAAAGCCATATCTGAAAAATACAAACTGTGGAGCACTACCTCCATAGGTTAACGCAACTGAGTTGCTGAAAAGTTTTTAAATATCATGTCTGCTTTATTCACTTTGCATCTAGGAATAAGTTATTTAATTTGCTCCTTTCCATCTCATCCTTAAATAAGAACCAAAATGCCAGTCTATCTCTTACGACTACAGTGAAGATGAAATAATCCCAAAACATTGCAGAGGTGCAAAAGAAATAAGTTTCCAACCATGATACTGGACTTGCTTACAGAACAAAGTTTTAGTTACATTTTTAAGACAAGGTATTAACATCAGATAACCAGCCATAAGTACTTCTTTCCCCACTACCAGTCTAATGACTAATTTGCCTTTTTTTTGAGGGTTGTTTTTATGATCGTGTGAGCCCAGCAGACTGCCTGGTCACAAGTGCTCGTGGTGGCATGTGCCATGAAATGGAAATAAGTGACTCTGCCGGGCCCCAAGAACGAAGGTCCTTTGAAGTACATGTGTTTATATGTGCTCACCAGAATTTTAATGCCAGTAAAAGCAAAAGGCAGTTGGAATTTTAATTTACAGTAAAATGACCTTTTATCTTTTTAATGTTCCAGGAAGCATCAATCTAACATTTTTTAAGTCACGGCAAGTTTTCGTAACAGTGACAAGAAGAGTACTCAATAAAGAACATGGCCTGTTTTGGAAAGAAGTGGGAGAGAATGCCACATTTCAGTTCTAATTGGGAGCTGAAGAACAGTTGATTTCAGAGAGCAAAGTCTAAAGTGATAAAGCAACTCATTACCCTTTCGAGTAATCAGGTAAGAAAATTCAGAAATTCTCAGAGAAGAAAACACCTGCTGCACCATTTATATAAAGTTCAGACAGGCCCATGTGGGGGCTTCAAAGATAAGGGTAAATGGGCAGTTTCTTAGGCTGGGTGGTGGGTCCACAGGTGTTCATTTTATTATAATCTTTATAACTTACAAAGTTATTACAGTCTTCTTTTAAAAATACATAAAACATTTCACAATAAAGATGAAAAACAAGGGGGGAAAGTAGCTGGTCAAGCAGAAATAATATGTACAAAATTTAATGATCAGCACCATGAACATTACTCTCTGGGTGAGGTGAAGGTGACTTGATGGGAAAGGAACAATTATCACGCGTGCTCATCAGACAACCAGCCTTACCCTGAACTGTGGGCCTTCCATCTGTTTAGGAAGAGGAACTCCAACAGACAGGCTTGGTGGAAAGACTTCTGGCTGAACAGGCAGCCTTTTCACCCCTACTAGCCCCTGTGCCAATGGCACCCCACTCCAGCACTCTTGCCTGGAAAATCCCATGGACAGAGGAGCCTGGTAGGCTGCAGTCCATGGGGACGCGAAGAGTCGGACACGACTGAGCAACTTCACTTTCACTTTTCACTTTCATGCATTGGAGAAGAAAATGGCAACCCACTCCAGTGTTCTTGCCTGGAGAATCCCAGGGATGGTGGAGCCTGATGGGCTGCCATCTATGGGGTCGCACAGAGTTGGACACGACTGAAGTGACTTAGCAGCAGCCCCTGTGCCTACTATCCTGAATTGCTTAAGGTTTTCCTCAAATATAAGGAGTTTGCTTCACACTGCTCTTCACACTATTGCTTCCTGTTAATCACTCTAAGGTAAGACCCCTGAACTCCACAGGATCTGCCAGGTTCCCATCAGCATGGAGAGGGTAGGCTACAAGAGAAAAAATGCACCCAAACAGTGTGATTTGTTGTTCACGCTATACATTTGCATATATTCTAATTACTTGTATTGACTCAAGCTTAAAATGGAAAAGAACTAGTATTTTCCACTGGAAAGCTTGATGTGCCTTTGTTTACACAATTATAAACCATATTATACTATACAGAGCAGCCTCAATAAAGTACTTCTGTAGAGGCCTGGAAAACACATGGAATTGTACATTAGCAGGTAAAAATATATTGGTTTTTTCCCTCTAAAAGCAGAGAGAAAATTAATTATTCTCAGCTGTTTCATTCCAGGGACAAGCATTTGCTTTGTGTTAAAGCAGTGATTTGTAGGCTGGGCTTTGCCAACATATCCTGATCTGGGGGGTGGGAGGTGGTGGGATGGATGTTGCAAACACATTCACGTCCAAACTGTCCTTTTACAAGGATGTTTGCAAAGGCTGTCTCCTGGGATCCGTTTAAACTGTCTCCAAATATCCTTGTTCCTGGACACTCGTCATTATCCAACATTTCCGACCCATCTTGTTTGTTTTTTAAGAGCATGGCAGGATATTTTATGTGACATTTCATTTTTCTGGAAGAGTGGTCAATTTCTTTAAAAATTTCTGCTATAGAATCAGTAAAGAAATTCCATGTGGCACTTAATTTATTCCTCCAATAGTTACTTGGAGCCTACAATGTAGGGTGGGGACAAAGGTGGATTTGACACAGTCCTTGTGACATTGTACAGGAGACAGGGATCAAGATCATCCCCACGGAAAAGAAATGTAAAAAAGTAAAATGGCTGTCTGGGGAGGCCTTACAAATAGCTGTGAAAAGAAGAGAAGCGAAAAGCAAAAGAGAAAAGGAAAGATATAAGCATCTGAATGCAGAATTCCAAAGAATAGCAAAGAAAGATAAGAAAGCCTTCCTCAGTGATCAATGCAAAGAAATAGAGGAAAACAACAGAATGGGAAAGACTAGGGATCTCTTCAAGAAAATTATAGATACTAAGGAAACATTTCATGCAAAGATGGGCTCAATAAAGGACAGAAATGGTATGGACCTAACAGAAGCAGAAGATATTAAGAAGTGGTGGCAAGAATACACAGAAGAACTATACAAAAAAGATCTTCATGACCCAGATAATCACAATGGTGTAATCACCCACCTAGAGCCAGACATCCTGAAATGTGAAGTCAAGGGGGCCTTAGAAAGCATCACTATGAACAAAGCTAGTGGAGGTGATGGAATTCCAGTTGAGCTATTTCAAATTCTGAAAGATGATGCTGTGAAAGTGCTGCACTCAATATGCCAGCAAATTTGGAAAACTCAGCAGTGGCCACAGGACTGGAAAAGGTCAGTTTTCGTTCTAATCCCAAAGAAAGGCAATGCCAAAGAATGCTCAAACTACTGCATAATTGCACTCATCTCACACACCAGTAAAGTAATGCTCAAAATTCTCCAAGCCAGGCTTCAGCAATATGTGAACCGTGAACTTCCAGATGTTCAAGTTGGTTTTAGAAAAGGCAGTGGAACCAGAGATCAAATTGCCAACATGTGCTGGATCATGGAAAAAGGAAGAGAGTTCCAGAAAAAGATATATTTCTGCTTTATTGACTATGCCAAAGCCTTTGTGTGGATCACAATAAACTGTGGAAAATTCTGAAAGACATGGGAATAGCAGACCACCTGACCTGCCTCTTGAGAAACCTATATGCAGGTCAGGAAGCAACAGTTAGAACTCGACTTGGAACAACAGATTGGTTCCAAAAAGGAAAAGGAGTACTGTATACTGGCTGTATACTGTCACCCTGCTTATTTAACGTATATGCAGAGTACATCATGAGAAAGGCTGGGCTGGAAGAAGCACAAGCTGGAATCAAGATTGCCGGGAGAAATATCAATAACCTCAGATATGCAGATGATACCACCCTTATGGCAGAAAGTGAAGAGGAACTCAAAAGCCTCTTGATGAAAGTGAAAGAGGAGAGTGAAAAAGTTGGCTTAAAGCTCAACATTCAGAAAATGAAGATCATGGCATCTGGTCCCATCACTTCATGGCAAATAGATGGGGAAACAGTGTCAGACTTTATTTTTTTGGGCTCCAAAGTCACTGCAGATGGTGACTGCAGCTATGAAATTAAAAGACGCTTACTCCTTGGAAGGAAAGTTATGACCAACCTGGATAGCATATTAAGAAGCAGAGACATTACTCTTCCAACAAAGGTCCATCTAGTCAAGGCTATGTTTTTTCCAGTGATCATGTATGGATGTGAGAGTTGGACTGTGAAGAAAGCTGAGCGCTGAAGAATCAATGCTTTTGAACTGTGATGTTGGAGAAGATTCTTGAGAGTTGCTTAGACTGCAAGGAGATCCAACCAGTCCATTCTGAAGGAGATCAGTCCTGGGTGTTCTTTGGAAGGAATGATGCTAAAGCTGAAATTCCAATACTTTGGCCACCTCATGCGAAGAGTTGACTCATTGGAAAAGGTCCTGATGCTGGGAGGGATTGGGGGCAGGAGAAGAAGGGGACGACAGAGGATGAGATGGCTGGATGGCATCACTGACTTGATGGACATGAGTGTGGGTGAACTCCGGGAGTTGGTGATGGACAGGGATGCCTGGCGTGCTGCGATTCATGGGGTCGCAAAGGGTCAGACACGACTGAGCAACTGAACTGAACTTGCCCTCAAATGACTCACAGTCTGGTGGTGTGATGCTCATGTTAGGGGAAACACGGACCTAAACTTCTCATCCTGGCCAGGCAAGATAGTCGCTACAAGCAGGGTTTATCTTACTGGTAAGGAACATGAAACTAACAAGCGACCACCAACCGGAAGAAATCAGGAAAGGTGAGGAGAGAGGAGACCCAGTCCATTTGTCCTTCCAATCTCCCAGAACCCTCCTTGCTGGAATCTATCTTAGCTGAGCGATGCACCTGCCACCAGGAAGAACCCTGAGTCAGAGCAACTGGCCAAAGACAACCTGGAGACTAACTCAATTGTCATAAAACCTGAGACTGCAAGCCACATGGCAAAAGCAGTTCTTCTGGGTTCCCTTACCCTGCTGCTCTCCACCCAGCCTCCCTTTCCCAGTAAAGTCTCTTGCTTTGTCAGCGCATGTCTCCTCAGACGATTCATTTCAGGAGTTAGATAAGAGCCCACTCTTGGGTCCTGGAAGGCGTCTCAGATGCAATGGATCCTTCTTTAAGCTATTTCCAAGCCCTGTACCCTCCACATGAACCACTGGGGCTCAAAGACCTGTGCTCAATTCCACTCAACTGAATTTAGAAAAAAAGATTAAGAAATGCTGGCCTAGTGGGAACGGCAGCATTCCAGTACATGTCTAGAATGTCACAGTGACTGCTACAAAGGTTGGAGGTTACACACTGCAAAAAGTATACAGAGAAGGGACAAATCACCTGGGGAGAGGGCTTCCAAAGGATTCCAGGCGGTTTCTCTCTGGGCTGGGTCTTAAAGAAGGAGTTTCCTAGCACAGGTAATAACAGCATGTGAAAATTAATGGCAGAAAGATACAACCCTTGGAAGAAGACAAAGCAATCTGGAGTTGCCAGAACTCAGGTCAGTGGAGACGAGGAGAGGAGGAGTGCAAGCAGGAGGTGACACTGAACGCTGCTCCAGCACCAGATCGGGCTGGGCTTCCCCTGTCAAGTTGCTTTCCATTTCCCATCTATCTTCTAGGGGAAGAGGACGGAGTGGGTGTGAGTGTGTGTGTGTCCTCACTGAAGAATTAAAAGTAGGAGCATGGGAGTAACAGTAAGGGACACAGGTTTTGCTTTATTTTAGGATACACAGAAAGTTATTATATAACACAGAAACTTATTTCAACGTTAAGCTTAAACAAGCAGTACACCAGTCACATATACTTCTGTGGTTCTTTTTTGACCACCATCTCTCTAATGCTGGAGTTGGTGTGGCTCTCTAAGACACAATTCAGTCAAGTTCTTGTTTTTGCCCTTTCTGCTTCAGCACAGTCAGCTTCTGTGTTTCTGAGCCATGGTAAGGTTCCCTGTGTCATAGAGGGACAGAGGTCTGGAGGCAGGATGGAGGTGGGAGATGGATAGAGGTGGGGAGCCTAGAGGTTGCAGAGGCTTAAGAAACAGTCTGGGAAAGAGGGATTTGGGCATGCAAAGTAAGGGGGCACTGATCACCTTTATCCAAGCAAAGAAGTGGAATCCACTGATACAACTGGAAGTCCTGTGGCCTGAGCCGCCTAAAGATGCAACAGAACACCTGATTCATCCCTGTAGTTCTTTAGACAAACCAGAGGACCATTTGGCAGGGAGAGCGTTTTAAAGGTTGATTTATTATCTATCACTGCATAAATTACCCCAAAATGTAGTGGTTCAAAACGACAAACATTTTATTATCTAAGTTTCTGCAGACTAGGAGTTCAGCAGTGCCTGTGCTGGGTGGTTCTTTTTCAGCATCTTTCATGAAAAGACCCTGATGCTGGGAAAGATTGAGGGCAAGAGGAGAATAGGGGACAACAGAAGATATGATGGCGGGATATCATCACTGACTCAAAGGACATGAGTTTGAGCAAACTCCAGGAGATGGTGAAGGACAGGGAAGACTGGCTTGCTGTGATCCATGGGGTCACAAAGTGTTGGACACGACTGAGCAACTGGACAACAACAACAACATGAGATTTCAGTCCAGAAACCTGCCCAGATCCTGTCAACTGCAGGCTCCCCTGGGGCCAAGGCTGTTGGCGGGAAGCCCCAGTGCCTTGCTGGCGGTTGGAAGGTGGTCACGGTTTTTTGCCACAGGGACCTTTCCGTGGTGCTGCTTGAGTGTCCTTGTGACATGGTAGCTGGTCTTTCCTGGAGTGAGTAAACAACGCCTTTTCTGACCTTGCCTTGGAAGTCACAGACTGTCATTCTGACATATTCTTATGCATTGGCGAGTCACTGGGGAGGGAATTAAACTCCCTCTCTCTCAAACAATTTATGGACAAAGCACACATAACGAAGTCATGCAAGAGGACTTTGAAAGTTGCTCCATAGCTGGGATTCTCCAACTGTATTCCCGAATCAGTAACAAAGGCCAAACCTTGAAAGGGCCTGTTCTTGAGCCATCCCACCCTTGAAGCAGCACCTGGGGCTCTTGTAATTGATGTATTTGTCAAGAGGGGTAGCTGGGTAATGGCTTCCTGGAAACTCCATCAAGTGGCAATGGGGTTTGATTCAAACTACATTTGTGGTGTAATGGAAATGCTATTAATGATTTTCAGAAAAGAGAGTCAATATGGAAAAAGATGAAGTTTGAGATTATTTTGATTATACTATATTCAAAAAATTATATAAATTAGTATACAAATATACTAAAAAGTATATATATTATACAAAAAATATATTGTATATATACTATACAAAAAAGTATATGTATATTGTATTTAATTGTACAAAAAAGTGATACATACAGCAGTTAAGTGTTTTTTTTTTTTTTTAATTTTGGGAATTGTTTTGTTTTGTTTGGATGTATAGGAAAGAAAGACTTCTCAGCCTTCCTGGTTACTTGATATTACCAAACATTAAGGAGCTATGAGTTGATGAAGTTATATTTTCATGAGAATTTTATACAGTGATAAATGAGAAGTCATGGGCCAAACATGAAACAAATTACGTTGTGGCCTGATCTGGAGCAATTAACGTGGTAAAGCATAGAAGAACCCACTTGAGCTTGATGTTTGAAACATTCTCCTTTTACAGGCAGGGGCTTATGGCAGATACTTCCTTTCTGATGGGTCTAATCTTCTACTCCTGAGATCTGCAGTGAATAATATTTACACAATCATGACACTACCAATGCTGGTTATTAATTGTCACTGTTTGGAATCCAACTCTAATCAGAGTGCAGAAAGCAAGATGGCTGTAGAACAGAATGCAGTGTTACTATGGCAACAACGGCGTGGTTGCTAGAGGTTGAGGTGAGGGTTGGCAATCGTGGAGGAAGAGGGAAGAAGCTTACGTAGTCCAAGGGGTGAGGGATGGTTGGAAGAGATGATCAAAGCTGATGAGTCAGGAAGTAGTGCATTAAAGTTGCAATAAAATTAAATCTACAACTTCAGATTAGAGTTCTCACAAAAGTCATGAGGAAAGGTGACAGGGAGTGGTATGAGCTGTGCCCTTAATTTTTTCCCCTAAGAGAGTCACACATTACTGATTAATGGAGAAACAGAACAGGAGCACATTCTACAGAATGAAGGTGAATCCCACGAGAACAACCAGGAACTGGGTAGCAAAGGTGACCTTCACATCTTCTTTCTATCCTTCTGTACACATTTACTTTCTCACCACATACTCAACACGTGTAAGTTTCTTAAAGCAAAATATGTAAAAACCCACATCACTGGTAGAAGCTGATAGGAGCCTACGTTCACCAGGTTTTAAACTTCACAAACAAATGGCAAGACTTCACTTATTCCATAAAGCAACACTTCACATTTTATTCTTCTCCTTGACATGGAGAGTAGGAACCAGTGTACGAATGACTACTTCAGTGATAAAAACTAACATGAGCTAAAATTCTATGACTTACCTTTAAGTATACCTTTAACTCCAATAATGAAAGGACAAGTGAAAACAAACAAACAAAACTCTTACAATTTCCAGGATTGACTTGAATGGGTGAAAGCCCAGGCTCAGTGAAGAACAGAAACTCCATTCTAGCAGCAGACTATGAAACAGTTTCAATAACTGTCCCCTACCCTGCCTCCCAGGACTAAAGACTTTTTCTGAGCTTTTATGGAAGGCTCAGGAACATCCTCTGCATATGTTATTTGATTTTTTTAAAGGTCGTTTTTTAATATTTACTTTTATTTATGTGTTTATTTGGCGCGCCAGGTCTTAGCTGTGGCACATCAGATCTCTGATCTTTGTTTCAGCATGTGGGATCTTTAGGCGCAGCATGTGGGATCTGTAGTTGGGCCATGCCAACCCTTAGTTGTACCATGTGGGATCTAGTTCCCCAACCAGGGCTTGAACCCGGACCCCCTGCAGTGTGAGCTCAGAGTCTTAGCCACTGGACCACCAGGGAAGTCCCTCTCTGCATATTTTAAAGACAAACTCCCTGCTACCTAACTGTGGAAGATATTCAAAGGTTTCAACAATGATTAGGATACCAAAGAGGCAAGTTAACTATTTGCCTCGGTTTAAATTTTATTTTATTTTTTTTGGGCTAGGAACAACCTGGGTACTAAGTATAGTGGGTGGAAACAGGAAGAAAATAAATATAGCAAGAAAAATTATGAAGTTGGTGATCAGGTGGCAAAAGAATCATTTTCTATAAAAGTGTGGTGTTTCCCCACCCCCCCAACCTTTGGCAAATGAGAGGAAAGATTTTTATGGAAGTTCTTCAGGCTTCTAAAGAAAAAATAATTTTTATCCTCATAAGAAATGCTAATTTTTCTATTTTATAGACTCATAAAACTTCAAAATAGGAAGGGACTTGTACTACAGCAATTCACAACAATCATACAATACAGAGCAGGTGTCAACCATACTTGATAAAAGGAATTTTACACAAAGAGCTGAACTACCACAGCCCTGAGAATGACTTGTAGTGCTTATTACAAAAATATAAAAAAACTTAGAGAAGAACGGATAACCACTGAGTAGTATCCCCATACATAATGGACTACTGTATAGCGATGAGAGTGGACTAGCTACCGTCACAACACAGAAAAAGTTAATAGGCGTAACATTCACTGAAGACATCAGACACCAAGGAAACATATTCTATGATCCTATTTATACAAAATACAAAACCAAATAGAACTAATCAAGGTGTTAGAAGTTTGAATGGTTATTAACTTTGAAGGGGTAGAGACTAGGAAGGGTTATATGGGAGCTTCTGGGTTACAGTAAAGTTCTACTTTTTATCTACATGCTGTTCACAGGGGAGGGTTCAGTTTGTAATATTTTCCAAGTAGTTGCAGTTATAATGATTTGTGCACTTTTCTGAACAAACATACAATTCGATTAAAAAGTCAATTAAAGAAAAATAACATATAGGGGCCCCTGCTAGCTTATGTGGCACATTCATGCGGATTTTTTAAATGCCCCTCGCTCTGGATAAATGACTTAGGAAAAGGCACCTCCATGGGTAGAGGCTCCCCCACAAGTCTGTGCCTTGTCAAATGCAGGGTGGGCTGGGTGGGCTGGGCTCCATCCCCACTGGTGTACTTTGTCAGAGACAAAGCCACACATCTGGGTGGACATCTGCAAATCTGCAAAATATTCATGGGACCCTTCCTCACCACAGCTTTATGAGCAGGCAGGGCGGACATCCTTCCAATGTGGAGGAGGAGGTGGCACAGAACAGTGAGACTGATGCGTGAAGGCATCACAGCTAAGAAGCCACGAAGCCAGGGTGAACTTCTAGGCCAGTAGGTCTTCACATGATTCTGATTCCTTTCGGGGAGCAGAATAGGAAGAAGCTTCTCTCTGTGTTACTGTGTTTACTGCTATGGGTCATCTCAAATGCTCTGTCAAATAAGGCAAGGGATAAATACATGGTCCGATATTCTTAATATTGGGCTTTAGTAAAGGTGTTTGGTTCTCAGTCCATTTGGAAAACATGCTATAATCATATACCCTGAAATAAATATTTACCTTGTAGACATTAACCTAGGCAGAGAGGTCAGTGGAATAGAGATATGTATACCTATCAATAGAACATCCAGGCCCACCCACAGGTTAAAATGATCAACGTAAGGATATAAATCTGTGTCTCAGAAAAAAAGGAAAGAGAAAGACACCCACATGATGTGCAAGTTTAACTTACCCAGAAGTGTCTGCTTATTTTGGGAAGAGTTAGGCTCTGCAGAACACCAGCAGGACCGGAGGACAATCACCCCTCCGAGCACGCCGTCTTCGCTGGCCAGGAAAGGTGAGCCTAGGCACAAACGACCGGTGGTCATTTTCAGTTCATTTTACTCTTTTCACTCCCAATTTTCATTTGATTATGGGAACAAATGTGTGGGATGAGTAAGATTTTGAAAGATGCCTATTTTCTGATACTCGCTGTTTTTCATATCTTGTCCAGGCTGGATCATGAAGGCAGGCTTGAGCCCTAACAGACAGAGACAGTGCCAGATGCTGCCAAGGAGACATGAGCAGGGGTGGAGCGTGCATGACCGTATTCAGAATGGAATTGGAAACACTGCCAGATTAAAGGCCCAACACACAAATACAGCAAAAAATGTTCAGCAGCTCCCTTTGATCAGCTCTTCGGGATCACTTACCAGGCTCTCCCTGCTGTCAGGGGCATGCCACCAAAAGCTTCCATTTACTACCTTAAATTCAATTTTCAACAAAAAGCCACAAAGTTTATAACAAACTTTTAAGAATGCTCCTGATGGTTTACACAAATAAGGGTGAAACTGTATTTCTATTATGAGAGTCTGGTGGTTAGAAACGGCCGTGCTTCGGAGAGATCTCACACAGTGAACCATTGTGAGCATTTCAGCAACACTGCGTTTTAAAGCCCCTCCTTTTTCCTCCCCAAGGACATCTTCTTCGAACATCTGGCACAGCAAGTGAGCACGTGGGGAACAAATGCAAAATTAACCCAAGTGCTATCAAAGAAAGTCATAAAAATAAAACCCAGCCAAATTGGATTTGGGGGGAGCTTCTGGTTAAACTTAGCAGATTAAATACATGCATTTATCTCCAATCCTTTCTCAAATCCCAGTAAACTGGGGGAAAGGGAAGGGGAAAGAAAAAAAGGGCCATGGCCCAATAAGGACAGAGAAAGAGACGAGGGAAAAACAGAAAAACAGACCTTTAGAAAAGAGAAAGCAGACAGACAAGGAGTTGCTCACCTAGCGGACCTGGGAAAGCTTCCATGGGGTGGAGGTGGGGAGGAGGCAGGAAAAAAGGCTGTTTGGAGTTGGCGGACATCTATAAGAAGCTACCCCAGTTTTGTCATAAAATCAAAAAAAGGAACAGAAATTGGAGGCTTCAAGTTCTGGAGGCAGGAATACAGGGTGCGCCTGAAATAAAGGTAGTTGGTTGAGAGTGTCCAAAAGGATCTTCTAGACCAGGGTGGGTAAACTATGACCTGTCTAATTTACAGCCTATTTTTGTACTGTCTGTAAGCAAAGAATGTTTATTTTATATTTAAAGGGTTTTTTGATTTGTTTGCTTTGCTTTTTTAAGAGAGAGAGAAGAAGGAAGAGGAAGAGAAGAATCTGTGGTAGAGACCAAAGTGTTGCCCACAAAGTCTAAACTCTACTCTCTGGCCCTTTACAGAAAGTTTGCCGACACTTGATCTCAAGTCCCAGATTCCTATCTAGAGAGGAAGTTACTCCTCCCCAGCCCTAGAGGAAGCAGGATATTTACTCTCTAGAGAGACTGAACCAGAGGGACTGGAGGTTCGGGTCACTGGGCTCAGCCCAGAGCAGGAGGGAGGCTCCACTCTGAAGTTAGGGGCTGAAGGGGAGCCCTTATGTGAAACAACCAGCTTCCTTCACCCACAGGCTCCACGGATGTGAGAACGCTGATACCCTCCAAGCAAGACTGGATCACTCCTTTTCAGTCTCAAGAGTATTTCCAGTCTCAATTCAAACCAATTCAAGACTAAGAACCTACTTGAGAGAACCTACATCACTCGTCCTTGCTTTATGGGGATGGCTTCAAGATAACAAGTGTGACTCACATACAAAGGGTTTTCAGCTCAGATTCTTGGTACTTAAAGAGCACAGCTCAGCTCAGTTCAGTTCAGTCACTCAGTTGTGTCTGACTCTTTGAGACCCCGTGAACTGCAGCACGCCAGGCCTCCCTATCCATCACCAACTCCTGGAGCTTGCTCAAATTCCTGTCCATTGAGTCGGTGATGCCATCCAACCATATCATCCTCTGTCATCCCCTTTTCTTCTCACCTTCAATCTTTCCCAGCATCAGGGTCTTTTCCAATGAGTCAGCTCTTCCCATCAGCTGGCCAAAGTACTGGAGTTTCAGCTTCAACCTCAGTCCTTTCAATGAATATTGAGGACTGATTTCCTTTAGGGTGGACTGGTTGGATCTCCTTGCAGTCCAAGGGGCTCTCAAGAGTCTTCTCCAACACCACAGTTCAAAAGCATCAATTCTTCAGCACTCAGCCTTCTTTATAGTCCAACTCTCATATCCATACACGACTACTGGAAAAACCATAGACTTGACTAGACAGACCTTTGTTGGCAAAGTAATGTCTCTGCTTTTTAAATGCTGTCTAGGTTGGTGATAGCTTTTCTTCCAAGAAGTAAGCGTCTTTTTATTTCATGGCTGCAGTCACCACCTGCAGTAATTTTGGAGCCCCAAAAAATAAAGTCTGCCATTGTTTCCACTGTTTCCCCAACTATTGCCATGAAGTGATGGGACTGGATGCCATGATCTTAGTTTTTTGAATGTTGAGCTTTAAGCTAGCTTTTTCACTCTCCTCTTTCACTTTCATCAAGAGGCTCTTTAGTCCTTCTTTGCTTTCTGCCATAAGGGTGGTGTCATCTGCATATGTGAGGTTATTGATATTTCTCCTGGCAATCTTGATTCCAGCTTGTGCTTCATCCAGCCCAGCATTTCTCATGATGTACTCTGCATAGACGTTAAATAAGCAGGGTGACAATTTACAGCCTCGACGTACTCCTTTTCCTATTTGGAACCAGTCTGTTTTTCCATGTCCAGTTCTAACTGTTGCTTCCCAACCTGCATACAGATTTCTCAAGAGGCAGGTCAGGTGGTCTGGTATTCTCATCTCTTGAAGAATTTTCCAGTTTGTTGTGTTCCACACAAAGGCTTTGGCATAGTCAATAAAGCAGAAATAGATGCTTTTCTGGAACTCTCTTGCTTTTTTGATGATCCAGTGGATGTTGGCAATTTGATCTCTGGTTCCTCTGCCTTTTCTAAAACCAGCTTGAACATCTGGAAGTTCACATACTATTGAAGCCTGGCTTGGAAAATTTTGAGCATTACTTTACTAGTGTGTGAGATGAGTGCAATTGTGCAGTAGTTTGAGCATTCTTTGGCATTGCCTTTCTTTGGGATTGAGTGAAAATTGACCTTTTCCAGTCCTGTGGCCACTGCTGAGTTTTCCAAATTTGCTGGCATATTGAGTGCAGCACTTTCACAGCATCGTCTTTTAGGATTTGAAAGAGCTCAACTGGAATTCCATCACCTCTACTAGCTTTGTTCGTAGTGATGCTTCCTAAGGCCCACTTGACTTCACACTCCAGGATGTCTGGCTCTAGGTGAGTGATCACACCATCGTGATTATCTGGGTCATGAAGCTCTTTTTTGTACAGTTCTTCCGTGTATTCTTGCCACCTCTTCTTAATATCTTCTCCTTCTGTTAGGTCCATACCATTCCTGTCCTTTATTGAGCCTATCTTTGTATGAAATATTCCCTTGGTATCTAATTTTCTTGAAGAGATCTCTACTCTTTCCCATTCTGTTGTTTTCCTCTATTTCTTTGCACTGATCTCTGAGGAAGGCTTTCTTATCTCTTCTTGCTGTTCTTGGAACTCTGCATTCAAATGGGTATATCTTTCCTTTTCTCCTCACAGACAACCTAGAATCACTAGCTATTTCCATTAGGCCTCTGGGAAACACAGAGAGCAGAAAAGCAAAAAGGTAACAGAGGGAAAACTTAGGCAAATACTTTGAGCAGAAGAAAAAACAAATTTAAAGGTGGGGGAAGGGGAAAGATTCCCTGGCAGTCCAGTAGTTAGGACTTGGCACTTTAACTGGGAGGGCCCAGGTTCGACCCCTGGTTGAAGAACTAAGATCCTGTAAGTTGCAACCCCCAGAAACACAAGAAAAGAAAGACAGAGGTAAGACATGAGAGAGAAAAAAACATTTTTAATCAGAACAGGCCAGAAGATCCAATAGTTGATTAAAAGGAGTTTCAAAGAGAACGAATTTTATAAAATGAAAGGGAACAAATTTCAAAAGAAATAAAAAACAGTTCCAAGAATTGAAGGATGAGTGTTCAGACTGAAAAGGCTCATAAACCTCCCAGCATAATTCATGGAGGGAAAAAAAAGCACCATGAAGATGTATCACTATGAAATATCAAAATACTGAGAAAACAAAGGTCTAAAAAATTTCCAAATGGGAAAAAATGACCACTGGAAAGGCAAGTGGATTATAATGGCATTGGATTTCTCAACAGCAACTCTGGGATCTAGGTGATTAGGAGGTAACATTTTCAAAATGCAGACAGAAAATTATTTCCAACCTAGAATTTTATCCTTGGCCAAAATGTCAATCAAGCATGAAAGGAGACTGAAGCTGGACAAAGTCTCAAAGAATTCACCTCCCATGCACTCTTTCTCAGAAAGTTGTAGGACAACTGTACCTTGGCAAAATTAAGGAATTAGGGAAACAAAGAGAAAAAAATGAAGATCTGGGAACAGGGGCTTTAAGACAAGAGAAGACAAAAGTATTCCTGGGTGACGCACAGCTACAAACAGGCTTGGAGATCCAATGAACCAAAATGACAAGACAGCCAGAGAAAGCTGGAATGGTATTTCCAAATGGGAAAAAATTTAAACTTATAAGATACATGCTGAGTTTTAAATTATTGAGAGGAAATGTCTCACATTTTGAGGGAAGACAGAATAAAAGAATGGTTTAAAAAAGAAAAAGTGAGGCAGATATTAACTGCAGACAAAATTCAAATTTCTACAGAAAATGAAATTAGAATCACAGCACACTATGTAGCTCAGATGTCAATGGCTAAAGTAAAAAATATAAACTTGTCCATATGGATGAACTAAAAAACAAGAATATAATACATTAAGAACAGAAAAAGCCTACGTGGGTGAGTGTAGATTGGAAGTTGGAAATATAAAGGAACTAAATCCTTGCCTTCCCTGATGTGAAGACAATAACATCTAAATTTGATATCCAAATAGTATTTAAGATTTAAAAATCAAGAAATAGTAGTATAGGCATCTTATGTTGAATTACAGATGTAAATTTTAGAAAAAAAAAAAATAGTTAAGAGAGTTAAAAATAAGAGTTTCCGGGGATAGAAACTCAGTGGGGTATGGAGGGTCGGGACAAGGAACTACCTATTTTCAGGATAAGCCTAGGGGCACTGCTTGTCTTTTTAATTCGTGTGTGTGTGCCCATGCACGTGCGCATGCACACACGTGGGCAACACACACACACACACACACACACACACACACACACACAGCTTTGCAACAAAAAGCAACACATATTTAAACTGCGGAACCAGAGTACAGTTTTTTCTCCTCAGCCCCTCAGAGAAGAGAGAAGGGAGACGGAATTCACAGCCACCCAGAAGCCATCCTAAGGCCCTAGATCCATACTATCATGTTCTGCAGTTTTATTTCCAGAACCAGAATGAGAAGGCTTTTTATGATCATTTTACAGATGAAGAGCCTGAGGTTCAGAGTGGTTCCATGATGTGTTACAGCCATGCCAGAGCTGGGGAGGAAGGCTTCCTCCCATGTTTCTCTGAGCCCACGATTGTGCCTGCTTTGCAGCAGAGCCTCTCGGGGAACAGGAAATTTGGGATAAGATTACATCCCACCACACCTGCATGAAGGCTCTTGGCACCTCTACAGCTGTTCCTTTCCCACCACATCCAGGAACTTCTCCTAGGGTCCCCATAACTCATCTGTGTGCTTAGTCACTCAGTCATGTCCAACTGTTTGTGACCCCATGGGCCATAGCCTGCCAGCCTCTCTGTCCATGGGATTTCCCAGGCAAGAATACTGCAGTGGGTTTCCATGTCTTCCTCCAGGGGATCTACCTGACCCAGGGATCGAACCTGTGTCTTCTGCATCTCCTCATTGCAGGCAGATTCTTTACCACTTAGCCACCAGGGAAGGTCCATCGCTTACCCAAGCATAAAACCTACCTCTTCCCTCTCCAAGGACTCAACTGTTCAAACCAAATCAAGTCCTGTGAGTTCCTTGTGGTTACACCTGCTCCTGCCATGTCCTTCCCACCAATAGGACCCTTGTTCACTCTCCTTGTCCTTCCTGCTCCAATCATGCACCACTTAATTAATAAATGAATGTGTACAATGTGCCAGGACTCATCGGGCACTGGGGATACTGCAGTGAACAAATGAGGTTCCTGCCCACATCCAGTTGAGCAGCTTGGGAGACAAGTAATAAACTCATACATCAACAAGGAACCCACCCAGTTGGTAGGAAGTGCTGTGAAGAAAATATATCCAGGCAAGTGTTGACAGGTGTGACTGGGGCTAACACTTTAAATCAAGTGTCAGAGAAGGCATCTTTGATAAGGCACCAACCACGTGAAGATCTGTCAAAAGAACATTCCAGGAGGATGAACCAGCAAACGCAGATACCCTGAGGTGGGGAGGAGCATGGATGTTCAGGAAATAAAAGGAGACTGGAGTGGCCAAACTAGATGATGGAGAGGAAGGGAGGGCAGAAAGGCAAGGCCACCTCATATAAGGTTACAGGGGGCTTGTGAGCCCAGCAAGAAGTTTGGATTTTACTCAAAGTGTGGTCAAAGATGACAAAGGGCTTTAACCAGGTCAGTGGTAGTTATCATTTACATTTGTATAAGGTTACTCTGCTGTGCAGAATAGATCAGCAGGGCAAGTGTGGAAGCAGGAAACCACTGAAAGAGCTTGGTTATGAGTTTCCAGGGGCTTGGGTGAGCCTGGTGACAGTGGAGACAGTCAGCAGAGGGTGGGTCTGGGGTACATTCTGCAGGCGGAACCAATAGGGTTGTTCATAGAATAGACGTTGGCATGGAAAACAGACATCAAAGTTTACTCTAATAAGAAATATGCACCCCAGCTGTGATTACACCAGTAAACCACTCAGAAATGTTCAATGACTCCCAAGTGCTCATGGAATAATGTCTAAACTCCTTAGCCCAGACCTGCCTTCCTCGCTCTTCCCAACCTTACATCCCTATTTATTTTCACACATCACTCCAGCCAAGTTGGACTTCCTATATTCCATTTCCTTAAAATTTCCCCCGGGCTCATTGTTGTGAACTGTGCTTCCCAGCTCCTTATCCCCATGAACTGAAATCTATTATTTTTTCTTTCTTTCTTTCTTTTTAAATTTTGTTTACTTCTTGGCCAGGTCATGTGGCATGTGGGAATTTTAGTTCCCTGACCAGGGATCAAACGCGTGCCCTTGCAGTGGAAGTACGGAGTCCCTAGCATGAGACCACCATGGAAGTCCCGGAAGTTTATTCTTTAGCTCCAATGCCATTTATACAGAAGGTGAGTATACTCTCACTGCTTTAGGGTGAGAGTATCTGACTCACCTTTGAGGCCCTCTTAGTGACTAACAAAGTTCATGAACTTATTCACTGCCTTCCCCTATCCCTAGCTCCCTGCCACAAATACACACACGCCTGCCCACAGCACTGCCGTGTGCCACGGGTGCTCGGAAAGGGTACTGGGTCCCCTGGGTACCATGGAAGCTCAAATCAGGGCTCTTCACCCTCAATGTCCATTCATTCAATGATCTAATGAAATAATGATTAAAGTGCTATATTTGAAGATTCTAAAATTTTTATGAAAGTACTCAGATTTCATATAATCACCGTGGTGTTTTTTAAAAAAAGCAAACCAATACTGACTCAGACAGAAGACCCTGTTTTGACTCTCAAGGTAGTAACTGTGTGGTCTTAAGCAAGAGATTTTTTTTTTTAATTTATATGCTTCAGTTTCTTCAACTATAAATCATGGATATTATAAAACACCTTTCTGAATTGTGGTGAGGGTTCAATTTACATATATGAACTTTGTAACCTCAGAGGTGCTACTTAAACATTTGGTGGTAGAAATCCTAATGGTAAGAACAGACTTCACCATTTTGCTCATCCTCAAAGATTACCACGTTGAACAAGATCTATTTCTATACCTTCCTGATTAACCTTCTACAGCAGCTGCAACTAGTGCTCAACTGACATTGGGTGACTGGATGGCGGTGGTGACAGGGTATCAATTTCCCAAGTTAAAATATTAAACACTGTTGTATAAAAGGTAACAACATTCTTATTCTTCCCAGTAAGAAAAATTCACTTCAGGTGAATGCTGGGCTCTGTGATATGCTTTCTATAATCAAGTAGGGAATTGGGAGGCAAAAATTAACTAAGACAATTCAAAGTTCCATATGTAAGTAGCAGCATAAAGTAAAGAAGATTAAAAGAAACAAAGAAATAATAAAAATTAGGATTCATTTACACTACTAAAATATCTCAAATTGATTCTCAAACACCCAAATCTATAACTACTATGCAATGAAATTATAATTACAGATGCTAAGAAACACATTCACTCTGATCAAATGTGTATAATCTGTATAATCATTAAGATTGTAAATCCAGACTGTACACAAATGAGACACCTGCTAATTGTATTTGTGCCATATCTTTAAGGATGAAAAATTTGAAGAAACTTAAGGAGAAAATCCCTGTAAATATGAAGGCAGAGAAGTTAATGGAATGTAAATCCATATTCTTTTCACTGCTAGTGCCAGAATCCCAATTAGAATGATTTTAAGTAAAAAGGTGGATTCACTGGCTCATAAAATCCAAGAGGAAGAACAAACAAACTCCTAGAAGTATAGGGATGTGAGGGGTGTCAGGGACAGCTAGAAACAGCTTCTCCCGTGCAGGTACAGTGGCCATCTACAGAGAGCTCCAGAGCAGTGTGCATGACACGACCCTCGCCACCAGAGAGACCCCCCCTCCTTGTCAGGTTTCCCATTCTCAGACGCCACCAATCAGACCTCGGAAGACAGGAAATCCGACAGGCCTGGGTTGGTTAGGGGGTAAGCCTAGAGGAGTGGAGTCATGGATGGACAGACAAATCCACAGACATCCACAAAACACACATGGATAGAAGACTGGGCTACACAACAAGGATCCCGATGCTGTCTACTTGAACTTGGACAAGCCATTTTATCGCTCTGAACCCTGCTTTCTTCCCTCATTGGAAAAACTGAGAGACTAGACTAGTAAGTCTAATGTCTTTATCAGTTCTAACAGGTAGGAGTATTTTCGGTTTTAAAGATTCGTGTCTCCCCACCAGCAGCAACCAGACATTATCTGAGGCCAATAAGCCAAAGCATTAGACCTCCTTTTGCAACACTTGATACAACACTTGGGATGCCGCTGTGGAGCTGATTAAGAATCTATTCTAAAGCCAGAAGGCAGCTCCTACTGTTCTACTCTCCTGTCGCATTTCACAAAGAAATTCTGTCTTTTCAATACAATTCTGTGCATTGCTTTTTTCTTTTTAAACTCTAGATGACAAACCACTTGAATGGTATTTTCTTTTCCAGGAATTACACATATATCAAGAAAAAGAGATATATTGATAAGGGTGCAGGGTGGCGGGGGTGAGTGAGAAGGTGAGAGAGAGAGGGAAGAATGATGATGATGATTTGTTTGGCGGTCCAGTGAACAAGAAAATGGACTTGGAAATAAGGAATGATCCCTACTGAAAACACACACCTCTAACTTAAAAGAACTAGAGAGATTATAAATACTCTTTAGACCCCAAAACAGGCTAATAGTTCATACTTCCTGAAAGACCAAGGACTTCTCCTCTAAAGATGCATTTAAGTTAGTCAACATAACTCTCACAGATGTGAAGTACAGCTGAATGACATGAAGACCATGTAACATAATGAGAGGACTGATCACTAAGTTCAGAGAGGACAGCTCCGTTAATGAAGAGCCACTCTATTCTTCTACTTTTGAGATGTCGTCAAGATTGTCACCATCATCCTATGAGACAGATATTAACTGCCTTCTCTCCTTTCCTGCTCCCACAAAAATCCCAATGGAAGGATCATTACTGTTGTTAGGCAGGTGAGAAACTGAAGGAAAGAAAGGCAGATGCTGAGGCACAGGAAGGAAAACGACCCCCGGAAGCACTGAGGGGGACGAGGCGAGCAAGGCACCACATGACTGGTCCAGATATTCTCATGCGCACCCGAGGACACACCTGCTCCTCAGAACCCCACCTCCACCACTGCTCCACAGCGGCATCCCGATGTGTGGCTTTCTGGTGATAAGCATAGTTTTAAAGACTGCAACTAAATTCCTTAGAGAAGAGAGTCGCAATGAATCAGGCTGAGTTGAGCTGAGTTGGGAGAGCTGATCTGAGTGGCGCAAATGACTCTTGAAATCCTTGATCTAAAAAAATTTGAAATACAGGAGAAGTCAATTTATTTTACAACAGAAAACTCTAAATTATAATCAGAACAAAAATGTATCAAAGAGACATTCAATCTTTGGATAAATTTACTGATTCTGCCACAAAGATTAAGAGCAAGAAACCAAATTAAGGTTTCCATTAAAGCCTCTTTCTTGCCTTAACCAAACATTAAATGTAGGTACCTGATACTATTCTAGAAATGACAGGAGACTTTATAAAAAAATTGACAGAGGGCTTCTGACTATACCAGCCCAACATGCTACTGCATGTGGAGGGATCTAGGATTCCACAAACTCACCCTAAAGCAATGACAACAGGATGAGAATGGGAATCCCTAACAGAGAACACTTCATGCAAGGATGGGCACAAAAAAAGCACAGAGAAAGAAGATATTAAGAAGAGGTGGCAAGAACACACAGAAGAACTATACAAAAAAGATCTTAATGACCTGGATAACTACAATGGTTTGACCACTCACCTAGAGCCAGACATCCTGGAGGGTGAAGTCAAGTGGGCCTTAAGAAGCATCACTATGAACAAAGCTAGTGGAGGTGATGGAGTTACAGCTGAGCTATTTCAAACACTAAAAGATGATGCTGTGAAAGTGCTGCACTCAATATGCCAGCAAATTTGGAAAACTCAGCAGTGGCCACAGGACTGGGAAAGGTCAGCTGTTGTCACTCCAATCCCAAAGAAGGGCAATGCCAAAGAATGTTCAAACTACCACATAGTTGTACTCATTTCACATGCTAGTGAGTTCATGCTAAAAATCCTCCCAGCTAGCCATCAACAATACATGAACCAAGAACTTCCAGATGTTCAAACTGGATTTAGAAACGGCAGAGGAATAAGAGATCAAACTGCCAACATCCATTGGCTCATAGAAAAACCAAGAGAATTCCAAAAAAAATCTACTTCTGCTTCATTGACTATGCTAAAATATTTGATCGTGTGGATCACAACAAACTGGAAAATTCTTAAAAGAGATGGGAATACCAGACCACCTTACCTACCTCCTGAGAAGGCTGTGTGCAAGTCAACAAGCAACAGTTAGAACTGAACATGGAACAACAGACTGATTCAAAATGGGAAAGGAATGTGCCAAGGCTGTATATTGTCACCCTGTTTATTTAACTTATACTCAGAGTACATTGTGCCAAATGCTGGACTGGATGAATCACAAGCTGGAATCAAGACTGCCAGGAAAAATATCAATAACCTCAGATACACAGATGACACCACCTTTATGGCATAAAGTGAAGAGGAACTAAAGAGCCCCTTGATGAAAGTGAAAGAAGAGAGTGAAAAAGCTGGCTGAAAACTCACCATTTAAAATACTAAGATCAAAAAAATAAATAAATAAATAAATAAAATAAAATAAAATACTAAGATCATGGCATCTGATCCCATCACTTCATGGCATATAGATGGGGAAACAATGGAAACACTTAAAGACTTCATTTTCTTAGGTCCCAAAATCACTATAGACAGTGACTACAGACATGAAATTAAAGATGCTTGCTCACTGGAAGAAAATCTCTGACAAACTTAGGCAGTGTATTAAAAAGCAAACACATCACTTTGCTGACAAAGGTTTGTATAGTCAAAGCTATGGTTTTCCCAATAGTCATGTATGGACGTGAGAGTTGGATCATAAAGAAGGCTGAGCACTGAAGAACTGGTGCTTTTAAACTGTGGTATTGGAGAAGACTTTTGAGAGTCAAAATAAAATGAAATAAACCAGTCAAAATAAAAGGAAATCAACCCTGAATATTCACTGGAAAGACTGATGCTGAAGTTGAAGCTCCAATACTGTGGCCACCTGATGCAAAGAGCTGACTCATTGGAAAAGATTCTGATGCTGGGAGGGATTGGGAGCAGGAGGAGAAGGGGACGACAGAGGATGAGATGCCATCAAACCATCTCACCCTCTGTTGTCCCCTTCTCCTCTTTCCCTCAATCTTTCCCTGCATCAGGGTCTTTTCCAATGAGTCGGCTCTTCATCAGGAGGCCAAAGTATTGGAACTTCAGCATCAGTCCTTCCAGTGAATATTCAGGACTGATTTCCTTTAGGATGGACTGATTGGATCTCCTTGCAGTCCAAGGGACTCTCAAGAGCCTTTTCCAGCACCACAGTTCGAAAGCATCAATTCTTCAGTGCTCAGCCTTCTTTATGATTCAACTCTCACATCCATACATGACTACTGGGAAAACCACAGCTTTGACTATATGGACTTTTGTTGGCAAAGTGAAGTCTCTGCTTTTGAATATACTGTCTAGGTTTGTCATAGCTTTTCTTCCAAGGAGCAAGCATTTTTTAATTTTTCTGCTGCAGTCACCATCCACAGTGATTTTGGAGCCCAAGAAAATAAAATCTGTCTTTTCTACTTTTTCCCCATCTATTTGCCATGAAGCAAAATCAACATCCAACATGATCTGAGTGTTGAAAATTTAATGCCTAATGTAACAGCATTAGAAAGTGAGGCCTTTGGGGGATTTGCTGAAGATGGCAGAGGAATAGGAGGGGGAAACCACTTTCTCCCCCACAAATTCATCAAAAGAACATTTGAATGCTGAGTAAATTCCACAAAACAACTTCTGAATGCCAGCAGAAGACATCACTGTGGATGGTGACTGCAGCCGAAAAATTAAAAAATGCTTGCTCCTTGGAAGAAAAGCTATGACAAACCTAGACAGTGTATTCAATAGCAGAGACATCACTTTGCCAACAAAAGTCCGTTTAGTCAAAAAAGCAGAAAAGCAGCCCATTTGAAAGGAGGTAGGAAAAAATATAAAAGACAAAAAGAGAGGCAAAAGAGGTAGGGACGGAGATCCGTCTTGGGAAGGGAGTCTTAAAAAAGAGAAGTTTCCAAACACCAGGAAACACTCTCACTGGCAGTCTGTGGCAAGCCTTGGAACCTCAGAGGGCAACATAACTGGGAGGAAAAATAAATAAATAATTAAAACCCACAGATTCCGTGCCCAATGGTAACTCCCTCAGAGGTGAAGCAGCACAGACACCGTCACCTGCCACTAGCAAGCGGGGGCTGGGCAGGGAGGCGCGGGCTGCATTGCTCAGAGTAAGGACCAGGCGTGAATGCCCCAAGGGCAATCTGAGGGAACTAACTTCGGATAGCAAACCAGACTGTGGGATAGCTACCCCAGGAAAAGCCCTACACTGCCAGGCCCACTCACAGAACAAAGGACTGACTAGAGCTAGCTGGCTGCGGACCGGCCCATCCCCCTCCGGTGACAGGCAGGAGAGGGCAGCCAGAGCCGAAAGGGGGCAATCGCAGCCCCAGAGAGGCATCATCTACCAAACTGCAAGCAGGCTTCGTTGCTAACCAAGACTTCTTGGGATTCTGGATGGTCAACATCCACCTGAGAAGGTGCGCCGGTTGTACACCCAGAAAACCGAACGGCAGAAACCAGGAGGCGGTAAGTCACAGAGACCGTGCTCGCCAAACACCTGGTAACCTGAGCTGCTCCAACCTAGGAAGGGCACAAAACGCAGGCCCAACCGAGTCTGTGCCTTTGAGGACTATCTGACTGCCTGAACCTGAGTGGCTTAGACCCGGGAGGTGCATGCAGCCCAGGGCTGGCCTCAGACAGTTCCCGGCAGAGCAACCTAGAGCCTAAGCAGTGTATACAGGGAAAGCACGCACGCCATGAGCAGGGGCAAACCCAGTGTGGCCAAGACACTGTGAGCACACGCCAGTGTTATTTGTTTGCAGCGTCCCTCCCTCCCCACAAGACGACTGAACAAGTGAGCCTAAAAAAGTGTCCACCACCGCCCCCTTGGGTCAGGGCGGAAATTAGACACTGAAGAGAGCAGCAAACACAAGAAGCTAAAACAGAGGGAACCACCTTGGAAGTGACAGGTGCAATAGATTAAAACCCTGTAGTTAGTACTGACTATAGAAGAAGGGGCCTATAGATCTTGAGAAGTATAAGCCGGATCAAGGAACTATCTGAAAATGAAGTATAGATGGGGAAGTCTTGAGGCTACTGTGAAAATAAGACTGAACACCAGTGGTGGGAGGCTTAAGTCCAAATCCTGAGAACACCAGAGAATTCCTGACTCCAGGGAACATTAATCGATAGGAGCTCATCAAACGTCTCCATACCTACACTGAAACAAAGTACCACCCAAGGGCCAACAAGTTCCAGAGCATGACATACCACGCAAATTCCCCAGAAACACAGGAAAATAGCCCTGAGCTTCAATATATAGGCTTCCCAAAGTTACTCCAAACCCACTGACATCTCATAACTCATTACTGGACACTTCATTGCACTCCAGAGAGAAGAAATCCAGCTCCACCCTCAACACAAGCTTCCCTAACCAGGAAACCTTGACAAGCTACCCATCCAACCCCACCCACAGTGAGGAAACTCCACAATAAAGAGAACTCCATAAACTGCCAGAATACAGAAAGGCCACCCCAAACACAGCAATATAAACAAGATGAAGAGGCAGAGAAATACCCAGCAGGTAAAGGAACAGGATAAATGCCCACCAAACCAAACCAAGAGGAAGAGATAGGGAATCTACCTGATAAAGAATTCCAAATGATAGTGAAAATGATCTAAAATCTTGAAAACAAAATGGAGTTACAGATAAATAGCCTGGAGACATGGATTGAGAAGATGCAAGAAAGGTTTAACAAGGACCTAGAAGAAATTAAAAAGAGTCAACATATAATGAATAATGCATTGCTATGCTAAGTCACTTCAGTTGTGTCCGACTCTGTGTGACCCCATAGACGGCAGCCCACCAGGCTCCTCCGCCCCTGGGATTCTCCAGGCAAGAACACTGGAGTGGGTTGCCATTTCCTTCTCCAATGCATGAAAGTGAAAGTGAAGTCGCTCAGTTGTGTCCGACTCTTAGTGACCCCATGGACTGCAGCCTACCAGGCTCCTCCGTCCATGGGATTTTCCAGGCAAGAGTACTGGAGTGGGGTGCCATTGACTCTGGAGGGAACCAACAGTAGAATAACAGAGGCAGAAGATAGGATTAGTGAGGTAGAAGATAGAATGGTAGAAATAAATGAAACAGGAAAAAAGAAAAACAAATTAAAAGAAATGAGGACAATCTCAGAGACCTCTGGGACAATGTTAAATGCCCCAACATTCAAATCATAGGAGTCCCAGAAGAAGACAAAGAGAAAGACCATGAGAAAATACTTGAGGAGATAATAATTGAAAACTTCCCTAAAATGGGGAAGGAAATAATCACCCAAGTCCAAGAAACCCAGAGAGTCCCTAACAGGATAAACCCAAGGCAAAACACCCCAAGACATAACTCCTCAGGCCAGGAGGGAATGGCAAGACATACTTAAAATGATGAAAGAAAATAACTTACAGCCCAGATTACTATACCCAGCAAGGATCTCATTCAATATATGAAGGAGAAATCAAAAGCTTTACAGACAAGCAAAAGCTGAGAGAATTCAGCACCACCAAACCAGCTCTCCAACAAATGCTAAAGGATCTTCTCTAGACAGGAAACACAGAAAGGGTGTATAAACTCGAATCCAAAACAATAAAGTAAATGGCAATGGGATCATACTTGTCAATAATTACCTTAAATGTAAATGGGTTGAATGCCCCAATCAAAAGACAAAGACTGGCTGAATGGATACAAAAACAAGACCCCTATATATGTTGTCTACAAGAGACCCACCTTCAAACAAGCGACACATACAGACTGAAAGTGAAGGGCTGGAAAAAGATATTCCATGCAAATAGAGATCAAAATAAAGCAGGAGTAGCAATACTCATATCAGATAAAATAGACTTTAAAACAAAGGCTGTGAAAAGAGACAAAGAAGGACACTATATAATGATCAAAGGATCAATCCAAGAAGAAGATATAACAATTATAAATATATATGCACCCAACATAGGAGCACCACAATATGTAAGACAAATGCTAACAAGTATGAAAGGGGAAATTAACAATAACACAATAATAGTGGGAGACTTTAATACCCCACTCACACCTATGGATAGATCAACTAAACAGAAAATTAACAAGGAAACACAAACTTTAAATGATACGATAGACCAGTTAGACCTAATTGATATCTATAGGACATTTCATCCCAAAACAATGAATTTCACCTTTTTCTCAAGTGCACATGGAACCTTCTCCAGGATAGAGCACATCCTGGGCCATAAAGCTAGCCTTGGTAAACTCAGAAAAACTGAAATTATTCCAAGCATCGTTTGTGACCACAATGGAGTAAGATTAGATCTCAATTACAGGAGAAAAACTATTAAAAATTCCAACATATGGAGGCTGAACAACACGCTGCTGAATAACCAACAAATCACAGAAGAAATCAAAAAAGAAATCAAAATTTGCATAGAAAGGAATGAAAATGAAAGCACAACAACCCAAAACCTATGGGACATGGTTAAAGCAGTGCTAAGGGGAAGGATCATAGCTATACAGGCATACCTCAAGAAACAAGAAAAAAGTCAAATAAATAACCTAACTCTACACCTAAAGCAACTAGAAAAGGAAGAAATGAAGAACCCCAGGGTTAGTAGAAGGAAAGAAATCTTAAAAATTAGGGCAGAAATAAATGCAAAAGAAACAAATGAGACCATAGCAAAAATCAACAAAGCCAAAAGCTGGTTCTTTGAGAGGATAAATAAAATTGACAAACCATTAGCCAGACTCATCAAGAAACAAAGGGGAAAAAATCAAATCAATAAAATTAGAAATGAAAATGGAGAGATCACAACAGACAACACAGAAATACAAAGGATCATAAGAGACTATTATCAGCAATTATATGCCAATAAAATGGACAACTTGGAAGAAATGGAAATTCTTAGAAAAGTACAACTTTCCAAAGCTGAACCAGGAAGAAATAGAAAATTTTAACAGACCTATCACAAGCAAGGAAATTGAAACTGTCATCAGAAATATTCCAGCAAACAAAAGCCCAGGTCCAGATGGCTTGACAGCTGAATTCTACCAAAAATTTAGAGAAGAGCTAACACCTATCCTACTCAAACTCTTCCAGAAAATTGCAGAGGAAGGTAAACTTCCAAACTCATTCTATGAGGCCACCATCATCCTAAGACCAAAACCTGACAAAGATGCCACAAAAAAAGAAAACGATAGGCCAATATCACTGATGAACATAGATGCAAAAATCCTTAACAAAATTCTAGCAGTCAGGATTCAACAACACATTAAAAGATCATACATCATGACCAAGTGGGTTTTATCCCAGGGATGCAAGGATTCTTCAATATCTGCACATCAATCAATGTAATACACCACATTAACAAACTGAAAAATAAAAGCCATATGATTATCTCAGATGCAGAGAAAGTCTTTGACAAAATTCAACATCCATGTATGATAAAAACCCTCCAGAAAGCAGGAATAGACAGAACATACCTCAATATAATAAAAGCTATATGTGACAAACCCACAGCAAGCATTATCTTCAATGGTGAAAAATTGAAAGCATTTCCCAGGAACAAGACAAGGGTGCCCATTCTCACCACTACTATTCAACATAGCTTTGGAAGTTTTGGCCACAGCAATCAGAGCAGAAAAAGAAATAAAAGGAATCCAAATTGGAAAAGAAGAAGTAAAACTCTCACTGTTTGCAGATGACATGATCCTCTACATAAAAAACCCTAAAGACTCCAGAAGAAAATTACTAGAGCTAATCAATGAATATAGTAAAGTTGCAGGATATAAAATCAACACACAGAAATCCCTTGCATTCCTATATACTAATAATGAGAATATAGAAAGAGAAATTAAGGAAACAATTCCATTCACCATTGCAACAAAAGAATAAAATACTTAGGAATATATCTACCTAAAGAAACAAAGGAGATCCAACCAGTCCATTCTAAAGGAGATCAGTCCTGGGTGTTCTTTGGAAGGAATTATGCTAAAGCTGAAACTCCAATACTTTGGCCACCTCATGCGAAGAGTTGGATAAGACCCTGGTGGAAAGACCCTCATTGGAAAAGACCCTGATGCTGGGAAGGATTGGGGGCAGGAGGAGAAGGGGACGACAGAGGATGAGATGGCTGGATGGCATCACCGACTCGATGGACATGAGTCTGAGTGAACTCCAGGAGTTGGTGATGGACAGGGAGGCCTGGCGTGCTGCAATTCATGCAGTCACAAAGAGCCGGACAGGACTGAGCGACTGAACTGAACTGAGAGAAACAAAAGACCTATATAGAGAAAACTACAAAACACTGGTGAAAGAAAACAAAGAGGACACTAATAGGTGGAGAAATATACCATGTTCATAGATCAGAAGAATCAATACAGTGAAAATGAGGATACTACCCAAAGCAATCTATAGTTCAATGCAATCCCTATCAAGCTACCAACAGTATTTTTCGCAGAGCTAGAACAAATAATTTGACAATTTGTATGGAAATACAAAAACCTCGAATAGCCAAAGCAATCTCGAGAAAGAAGAATGGAACTAGAGGAATCAACCTGTCTGACTTCAGGCTCTACTACAAAGCCACAGTTATCAAGACAGTATGGTACTGGCACAAAGACAGAACTATAGATCAATGGAACAAAATAGAAAGCCCAGAGATAAATCCATACACGTATGGACGACTTATCTTTGACAAAGGAGGCAAGAATATACAATGGAGAAAAGATAATCTCTTTAACAAGTGGTGCTAGGAAAACTGGTCAACCACTTGTAAAAGAATGAAACTAGAACACTTTCTAACACCATACACAAAAATAAACTCAAAATGGATTAAAGATCTAAACGTAAAACCAGAAACTATAAAACTCCTAGAGGAGAATATAGGCAAAACATTCTCTGACATAAATCACAGCAGGATCCTCTATGACCCACCTCCTACAATATTGGAAATAAAAGCAAAAATAAACAAATGGGACCTAATTAACATTAAAAGCTTCTGCACAACAAAGGAAACTATAAGCAAGGTGAAAAGACAGCCTTCAGAATGGGAGAAAATAACAGCAAATGAAGCAACAGACAAAGAATTAATCTCAAAAATATACAAGCAACTCCTACTGGTCAATTCCAGAAAAATAAACGACCCAATCAAAATATGGGCCAAAGAACTAAAAGGACATTTCTCCAAAAAAGACATACAGATGGTTAACAAACACATGAAAAGATGCTCAACATCACTCATTATCAGAGAAATGCAAATCAAAAGGACAATGAGGTACCATTTCACGCCAGTCAGAATGGTTGCTATCCAAAAGTCTACAAGCAATAAATGCTGGAGAGGGTCTGGAGAAAAGGGGAACCCTCTTACATTGTTGGTGGGAATGCAAACTAGTACAGGCACTATGGAGAACAGTGTGGAGAGTCCTTAAAAAACTGGAAATAGAACTGCCACACGACCCAGCAATCCCACTGCTGGGCATACACACTGAGGAAACCAGAAGGGAAAGAGACACGTGTACCCCACTGTTCATCGCAGCAGTGTTTACGATAGCCAGGACATGGAAGCAACCTAGATGTCCATCAGCAGATGAATGGATAAGAAAGCTGTGGTACATATACACAATGGAGTATTACCCAGCCATTAAAAAGAATACATTTGAATCAGTTCTAATGAGGTGGATGAAACTGGAGCCTATTATACAGAGTGAAGTAAGGCAGAAAGAAAAACACCAATACAGTATACTAACGCATATATATGTAATTTAGAAAGACGGTAATGATAACCCTATATGCGAGACAGCAAAAGACACAGATGTATAGAAGAGTCTTTTGGACTCTGTGGGAGAGGGTGAGGGTGGGATGATTTGGGAGAATGGCATTGAAACATGTATATTATCATCTGTGAAACGAATTGCCAGTCCAGGTTTGATGCATGATACAGGGTGCTTGGGGCTGGTGCACTGGGATGACCCAGAGGGATGGTGTGGGGAGGGAGGTGGGAGGAGGGTTCAGGATGGGGAACACGTGTACACCTGTGGCAGATTCATGTCAAGGTATGACAAAACCAATACAATATTGTAAATTTTTAAAAAAATTAAAATAAATAAATAAATAATTTTAAATAAATAAAATAAATTTTAAAATAATTAAAATGAAAAAAATAAAAATAAAAAATCAATGGATAAAAAAAAAAAAAGAAAGTGAGGCCTTTGGGAGGTGGGCAGCACATAGAGCAGAGTTCTCATCAAGGTGATTAGTGTCCTTATAAAATAGGCCCAAGAAAGTTCTCTGTTCCTTCTGGCCACGTGAGGACACAATGACACACTGCAACCTGGAAAAGGAGCTTCATACGACAACGCGGGCCACCCAATCTTCAACTCCCAGCCTCCAGAACTGCAAGAAATAAATTCCCTTTGATTATAAACCACTCAGATATTTTGTTAGAGCAGCACACCTGGATTAAGACATCAAGTCATCTGTAACATAACAAACGATAAAAGTGGTAGAAAGGAAAACCAGGCAGCATAGGGGAGATAGAGTAACACGGTGGATGCACAGTTTTAATTATGATGGTCAGGGACAGCTTTTCTGTCCTATGATAATGATACGTAAATGACAAATAGGACATTTGAGGGGGATAAAAAAACCCAAGTAAGTGAGAGAACAGCAATGCAGCTACTGGGGTCTGGGGGCAACAATGTTTCCAAAGTAGTAAATAAACCCATCCCACATATAATCCTGCCTAACCACCAGGGTATTCCTCATCCCAAATCAAGAGAAGGAAGGGCTAGCATTCACCTGATTGTTAATGGCTGCTGTCCCTACTGATTTTTAACTCTCTTGACTCTCCCTCGACAAAAGGCACATTTTCATTCAGATCATATCAGTCGCTCAGTCGTGTCCGACTCTTTGCGACCCCATGAATCGCAGCACGCCAGGCCTCCCTGTCCATCACCAACTTCCGGAGTTCACTGAGACTCACGTCCATCGAGTCAGTGATGCCATCCAGCCATCTCATCCTCTGTCGTCCCCTTCTCCTCCAGTCCCCAATCCCTCCCAGCATCAGAGTCTTTTCCAATGAGTCAACTCTTCGCATGAGGTGGTCAAAGTATTGGAGTTTCAGCTTTAGCATCAGTCCTTCCAAAGAACACCCAGGATTGATCTCCTTTAGAATGGACTGGTTGGATCTCCTTGCAGTCTAAGGGACTCTCAAGAGTCTTCTCCAACACCACAGTTCAAAAGCATCAATTCTTCGGCACTCAGCTTTCTTTACAGTCCAACTTTCACATCCATACATGACCACTGGAAAAACCATAGCCTAGACTAGAGGGACCTTTGTTGGCAAGGTAATGTCTCTGCTTTGAATATGCTGTCTAGGTTGGTCATAACTTTTCTTCCAAGTAAGTGTCTTTTAATTTCATGGCTGCAATCACCATCTGCAGTGATTTTTGAGCCCCCAAAAATAAAGTTTGACACTGTTTCCACTGTTTCCCCATCTATTTCCCATGAAGTGATGGGACTGGATGCCATGATCTTCGTTTTCTGAATGTTGAGCTTTAAGCCAACTTTTTCACTCTCCTCTTTCACTTTCATCAAGAGGCTTTTTATTTCCTCTTCACTTTCTGCCATAAAGGTGGTGTCATCTGCATATCTGAGGTTATTGATATTTCTCCTGGCAATCTTGATTCCAGCTTGTGCTTTTTCCAGCCCAGTATTTCTCATGATGTACTCTGCATAGAAGTTATATAAGCAGGGTGACAATATACAGCCTTGACGTACTCCTTTTCCTATTTGGAACCAGTCTGTTGTTCCATGTCCAGTTCTAACTGTTGCTTCCTGACCTGCATAAAGGTTTTTCAAGAGGCAGGTCAGGTGCTCTGGTATTCCCATCTCTTTCAGAATTCTCCAGTTTATTGTGATCCACAGAGTCAAAGGCTTTCACATAGTCAATAAAGCAGAAATAGATGTTTTTCTGGAACTCTCTTGCTTTTTCCATGATCCAGCGGATGTTGGCAATTTGATGTCTCGTTCCTCTGCCTTTTCTAAAACCAGCTTGAACATCTGGAAGTTCATAGTTCACGTATTGCTGAAGCCTGCCTTGGAGAATTTTGAGCATTACTTTACTAGCATGTGAGATGAGTGCAATTGTGTGGTAGTTTGAGCATTCTTTGGCATTGCCTTTCTTTGGGATTGGAATGAAAACTGACCTTTTCCAGTCCTGTGGCCACTGCTGAGTTTTCCAAATTTGCTGACATATTGAGTGCAGCACTTTCACAGCATGTGCAAACAGATGGGGAAACAGTGGCTGACTTTATTTTTCTGGGCTCCAAAATCACTGTAGTTGGTGATTGCAGCCATGAAATTAAAAGATGCTTACTCCTTGGAAGGAAAGCTTTGACCAACCTAGACAGCATATTCAAAAGCAGAGACATTACTTTGTCAACAAAGGTCCGTCTAGTCAAGGCTATGGTTTTTCCTGTGGTCATGTATGGATGTGAGAGTTGGACTGTGAAGAAAGCTGAGCACTGAAGAATGGATGCTTTTGAAGTGTAGTGTTGGAGAAGACTCCTGAGAGTCCCTTGGACTGCAAGGAGATCCAACCAGTCCATCCTAAAGGAGCTCAGTCCTGGGTGTTCATTGGTAGGACTGATGTTAAAGCTGAAACTCCAATACTTTGGCCACCTGATGCGGAGTTGACTCATTTGAAAAGACCCTGATTTTGGGAAAGATTGAGGGCAGGAGGAGAAGGGGACGACAGAGGATGAGATGGTTGGATGGCATCACTGACTCACTGGACATGGGTTTGGGTGGATTCTGGGAGTTGGTGATGGACAGGGAGGCCTGACGTGCTGCGGTTCATGGGGTCGCAGAGTCGGACATGACTGAGTGACTGATCTGAACTGATTCCTAGATTATTCTGATACATTAATGAAATTATTACCATACAGATACCAATGACTTTGTCATAACTTTATAGTATATTCTACCTGACTGGGCCTCTGCTTATTCAGGCTTCCCTGATAGTTCAGCTGGTAAAGAATCCAGCTACAATGTGGGAGACCTGGGTTTGATCCCTGGGTTGGGAAGATCCCCTGGAGAAGGGAAAAGCTACCCACTCTAGTATTCTGGCCTGGAGAATTCCATGGACTGTATAATCCATGGGGTCGCAAAGAGTTGGACACGACTGAGCGACCTTCACTTCACATTATTTTCACATCAGTCATTATTTGCACAACATTCTCACTACTTCCATGTGATTGTTTCATATGACCTTAAAAATAGGCTTCTTTAGTATTCCCGTCTCCTCCTCTCACTGGAGTTTTCATATGAACATAATTTAATAAAATTATTGGTGATTTTGCTTAGAGTCAGGGTGTCCTGATAAATTTTCTGAAGAAAGCCTAAAGATGGAGTTAGTTACATTCTTGATACCTCCAAATACTTGAGGCCCTGTGGATTTTTAGACAAGGAAATATGACATGGAACCTCTAAATAAAATCTGCAAGCATGCCTCTCTATAGTTTAAAAGGTTCAAGTAAGTATATTTATAGAATGTCTTCTGAGATGTAAATTTAATATGAAAAGTCAACAAATAATTTTTTCTCCATGGTCAGTTCTTATTCTTCAGATCCATCCTATCATATCTATGACAGGCTATAGTTGTAGTACCGTATAGTACTTTATAGTAGCCATCTATAGTACTCCCAAATCAAGAAAATCATTCTCAGCAATCCTCAACCTACTCACACAAAATAAGACAAAATCAAAACAAAACAATTAACCCTCAGTTCTATGAGGCTGGATGGCAAGTTGTTTTTGAGTGAAGTGAAAATACTCGTGATTGGCAAAGCTTTAGGTTCACTAATCAATCATAAGTGCAATGCATACCAAGTCGCTTTAATCATGACTATAGCCCAAGGCTCCTCTGTCCGTGGAATTCTGAAAGCAAGAATACTGGAGTGGGTTCCCATACCTTCCCCTCCAGTAGATATTCCCAACCCAGGGATTGAACCCAAGTCTCCTGCATTGCTGGCAGATTCTTTACGCTGGGCCACCAGGGAAGCCTCATACATATACTGCTGCTGCTGCTAAGTCGCTTCAGTCATGTCCGACTCTGTGCGACCCCATAGACGGCAGCCCACCAGGCTCCCCCATCCCTGGGATTCTCCAGGCAAGAATACTGGAGTGGGTTGCCATTTCCTTCTACAATGCATGAAAGTGAAAAGTGAAAGTGAAGTCGCTCAGTCGTGTCCGACTCTTAGCGACCCCATGGACTGCAGCCTACCAGGCTCCTCCATCCATGGGATTTTCCAGGCAAGAGTACTGGAGTGGGGTGCCATTGCCTTCTCATGAAAAAAAAAAAAAAATTCTGGTCAGAAAAAGTTATTACTTATGGAATTCTAGATTACATTTGTGCTGGACACCATGTAATATTTATAATATAATCCAAGGCACTATTGTTTAAGAGCAACGACTTTTACTTCAGGAGGACTATGCAGGTATTTTTTTAATTTTTTTTTTTTTTTTGAGCTATAGCTGATTTACAATAATATATAAATTTCAGTTGAACTTAATCAGTCTTGAATATTCATTGGAAGGGACTGATGTTGAAGCTGAAACTCCAATACTTTGGCCACCTGATGCGAAGAACTGACTCATTGGAATAGACCCTGATGCTGGGAAAGATTGAAGGTGGGAGGAGAAGGGGACCACAGGGGATGAGATGGTTGGATGGCATCACTGACTCAATGGACATGAGTTTGAGTAAACTCCAGGAGTTGGTGATGGACAGGAGGCCTGGCATGCTGCAGTCCATGGGGTCACAAAGAGTCAGACACAACTGAGCGACTGAACTGAATATAATGACTCATGATTTTTAAAGGTTATACTCCATTCCTAGCTATTTTAAAATACTGGCTATATTCCCTGTGCTGTACAATATATCCTTGTAGCTTATTTATTTTTTACATATTAATGTACCTATTAATCTCCTACTCCTATACTGTCCCTCCTCCCTTCCCACTCAGTAACCACTAGTTTATTCTCTGTATCTGTGAGTCTGGGATTTTGACATTGTTGTTGTTACACTCACTAGTTTGTTTTTTTTTTAGATTCCACATATAAGTGATATCAAGATACTGTCTTTCTCTGTCTTACTTATTTCACTAGGCATAATGCCTTCCAAGTCTATCCATGTTATTACAAATAGCAAAATTTTATTCTTCTTTATGGCTGATTAGTACTTGAGTGTGTGTTTATCATATCCTCTTCATCCATTTATCTACTGATGGACACTTAGGGTGCTTCTATATCTTGGCTGGTGTAAATAATGCTGCTATGAACATTGGGGTGCATATATTTTTAATTAGTGTTCTCGTTTTCTTTAGATATATACCCGGGAGAGGAACTGTTGGATCATATGGCAACCTTATTTTTAGTTTTTTGAGAAACCTCCATACTGTCTTCCTCAGTGGCTGTACCAATTTACACCCCCACCAACAGTGTACAAGGGTTCCCTTTTCTCCACATACACACCAACATATGTTATTTGTGATCTTTTTTCATAGTCATTCTGGCAGGTATAAAGTGACATCTCGTGGTTTTGATTTGCATTTCTCTTATCAATTAACAATGTTGAGCATCTGTCCATGTGTCTGTTGGATAGCTGCATGTCTTTTTTGGAAAAAATGTTTGCTCAGGTCTTTGCCCACTTTTTAATTCAGTTGTGTGCTTTTTTGAAATTGAATTGTATGAGCTATTCATATATTTTGGATATTAGCCCCTTACTGGTCATATCATTTGCAAATACTATTTTTTTCTCCCATTCAGTAGGCTGTCTTTTTTGTTTGGTTGATGGTTTCCTTTGCCGCACAAAAGCTTTTAAGTTTAATTAGATCCCATTTGCTTATTTTTGCTTTTGTTTCCTTTGCTTTAGTTATAAGATCAAAAAAAAAAAAAAACTCTACAATTTATGTCAGAGAATGTTCTGTTCTGTTCTATGAGTTTTATGGTTTCTGGTCTTATAGTTAGGTCTTTAATTCATTTTGAATTTATTTTTGTATATGGTGTTAGAAAATATTCTAACTTTATTCTTTACATGCAGCTGTTCAGTTTTCCCAGTACCACTTATAGAAGAGAGTGTCTTTTCTTCCCTGTATATTCTTGTTTCCTCTGTCCTAGACCATATGTGTATGGGTTTATTTCTGGGCTTTCTATTCTGTATCATTGATTTTTGTGCCTTTTCTTGTGCCAGGAACATACTGTTTTGATTACTGCAACTTTGTAGTATAGTCAGAAGTCAGGGAATGTGATACTTCTAGCTCTGTTCCTCTTCCTCGTGCTTGTTTTGGCTGTTCAGGGTCTTCTGTGTTTCCATACAAATTTTTTAATTATCTGTTGTTGTTCTATGAAAAATACTACTGGTATTTTGATAGGGTTGCACTGAATCTATAGATTGCCTTGGGTAGAATTGTTCATTTTAAGAATATTAATTCTTCCAATCCATGAATATGGTATATCTTTCCATCTATTTGTGTCATCTTCAATTTCATTCATCAGTGTCTTACAGTTTTCCAAATATCCCCACTTGATTTGGTAAACACACACATGATCAAATAATGCAGATATTCATAATGCAGATATGCACCTAGGAGTGCAGGGGACTGTCTCCAGCAGTTACCACACAAAGTTTACCAAAAGGACAACAGACCTGTTCAGCTTTGCTTACTTTTACTCTGTAAGGTCAGAGCTTGCTCGCTGACTGTGCTGAAGCACATGACATTGAGGCTTCCGATCATGCTTCTGACTCAATCTTAGAGTCAGTTTAATGTAGCAACTACTTGCTGTGCTCTAGTAAACTTTACTTTTAAGGAAAGAAATCTGTCTTACTGTGGCAGAATGGCTTCATACAGTCTTTGTCTGGAAAGCTTGATAAAATGCTGATATTGTGATATAATAAGGAATATGTATTTTGGTCTTTATTCAGGATTCCTGGCACACAAATCCTAAAACCCTGTGATTTCCTGTATAAGACCAATAGGTGCATCTTAATATTTAGTTTTGTTCCCAGTTCCTGAAAGAGCTCCAGAGCAATAAAAGTGAAATGAATGTCTCTGGTTAATCACAATAAACCCCTTTCAACCACACCAGAGTTTATATTAATGTGGTGACTCTTGGAAAACCTCTAGGTAACCTAAGAATGGCTGGGGGGGTGGGGGTGGGTGGGGGCTGGTTGCCAGGGGGACCAGCCAAGTGATTAAAGGGTTGAGACTTTCAGCCCCACAGGTTTCACCTCAGGGCAGGGAGAAGAGTTAGAGGTTGAATTAATCACCAATTGGCAATGATTTCATCTATCTTGCTTATGTAACAAGGTCTCCATGAAAACACAAAAGGATCGTGTTTGGAGAACTTCCAGGCTGGCAAACACGTGGGGTGACTGGGAGAGCAGTGAAGCCAGAGACGACATAAAAGTTCTACACCCTTTGCTCTCTACACCTCTTCCACCTGGCTGTTTATGAGTTATATCTTTTATATATCAGAAATGTCTAGTAACTGAGTAAGTAAACTGTTTTGAGTTCCATGAGCCACTGTATTAAATTAATAGATCCTAAGGAGGCAGTGGTAAGAACCTGAGAATTTTCAGCTGTGGGTCAGAAACTCAGGTGACAGCCTGGACTTGGGATTAGCATGTGAGGGGCAGGGGGGCTGATCTCGTGGGGCTGAACCCTTAACCTGTGGGATGCGATGTTATCTCCCGGTAGAGAGTATCAAAAATAGAGTTCAACTGCAGGACACCAGCTGGTGTCATGAGAATCAGAGAAATGCCTGGTGTGGGAACCAACCCCCTGATACATATGGAGATGAGCAGTGTTAAAAGTGAAGTCCTGAGAGCAGAGGAGACACACAGGAGGGTTTTTCCCTTATGGTGAAGACTGATGCTGAAGTTCCCATCAAGTTTCTGGATGCCCCAGTATGTTTTACATTTGCTACTGTATTAAGAGGGCATACAGTTAGACAATTATGAATGCATATTATCAATATCATCTATTAGGGCTTGGGTTCACAACTCTAGATCTAGAACACTGCAGTGTTTACACTGTGAACTCTAAATGAGGTTATCATGTATCCGTACACGTTGAGTTACCATTACAGTTTGCACCCATAACAGGGAGACACTGGTTAATGCAGGAGGGCATTTACAGAGAGGGCTAGACCACAGTTAGAAACTGTACCAATGTGATCATGTGTGAGGCTTTATATCTTGAAAATATTTGTCTATGTATTACATTTTTAGTGAAGTCAGCGAACATACCAAATACTAACTCTGTATTCAGCATTCACCCAAGCAAAGTGAAGTTGCTCAGTCGTGTCCAACTCTTTGTGACCCCATGGACTGTAGCCTACCAGGCTCCTCTGTCCATGGGATTTTCCAGGCAATAGTACTGGAGTGGATTGCCATTTCCTTCTCCAGGGGATCTTCCCAACCCAGGGATTGAACCCGGGTCTCCCGCATTGTAGACAGACGCTTTACCATCTGAGCCACCAGGGAAGTCACCCAAGCACTGTGGTACACAAAACAGTAAAAAATAAAAGCTGTTTCTGAAAAACTTACAATCCAGATGGCAAGATACAATTTATTTAGATAAGAGCTAGAGAACAATGTGTATATATTAAATTTTATACACAGACTCATATATACAAATACACATACTACACTGTATGTATACTATATATATACTACAAATATATGTGTGTATATATATAATATACTATATAAAGTGTATATATAATATATATTATATACTATATATAGTGTGTATATATATAAAATATACTATATACATACTATAAATATCTATATCTGTCTACTAGAATGCAATGGCCACTAGAACATCTTGTTCACCACCCATGACTTAGAATAGTGCCTGACATAAAACAAGTGATCAATAAATACTTGTTTGATGGATGAATGAATAGCCCAATAGAGGGCCTCTTGTTAAATAGTTTAGAACTTGATAAGGGCACACTCACTGTATTAGGGGAGGGCCTCAGGGTAGAGGAAAGAGGGGAAAATCTGGATTGAACTTGGACAATGGATTGAATTTGGATCAGTATCATGTCCCCAAGCAGGCACTAGAATGAGCGGTCACAGCTCTTCACTAATTGGGCCAGATGAACCTTGAGAAAGGCCACAAGAACACAGAATATTCAGAAAATGGCAGGTCCTCGATATCTGCTCGATTTTTGAAGCCCAGAGGAAGGCTGAACAGCTGCCTGGCTGTGAGTTCGTGGCGGGACGCTGCCCTGCACAGACCACATGGGGGAAGGGCAACCGAGTCTGGACACAGAGGGCGGCTCTGTCACACTAAGTAGCTGAGGGCCTGTGAGAGGAGCAAAGAAAAGGACAGGAGCGGGGCCTGGTGATCCAAGGGACCACGTGCAGAGAGGGTCAAGGTGGGAGAACAACAGAGAAGAAACAAACCGAACTGGCTAAACTGAAGTGATGGGCAGGGTAGTGGGGGGAATGCCAAGGAACCAGTGTCCAAAACTGGTCAACTTGCTGAAATGGGAACAGCAGAGGAAGAGAGCGATCTGGGGGGTGGGGCAGCAAAAGAGAAGGCTGAAGCGGCAGCTGTAAGAGTCAGCAGTGAGTCCCCAGGAATGTGAAGAAGCTGGTGTCATCTGTAAGAGCTTAAGGCTGATGACAGTGGTCGCCATGGACAGAACTTTCAAAGAACAGAGCCCTGATTATATTTTGGTTGTTGTTCAGTAACTAAGTCGTATCTGACTCTTTGCAACTCCATGGACCACAGCCTGCCAGGCTCCTCTGTCCATGGGATTTCCCAGCCAAGAATACTGGAGTGGGTTGTCATTTCCTTCTCCAGAGGATCTTCCCAATCCAAGAACTGAACTCAGGTCTCCTGCACTGGCACGCAGATTCTTGACCGCTGAGCCACCAGGGAAGCAAAAATATTATTAGTTGTTTCAAAAAGTCAAGCAAGCACTGCTCCATCCAGAGTTCCCACATTGAGAGCTGAGTAAGTGTTCCTTTTCTGCTGGGAGTGTTGCACATGGGAATGGACTTAAGGAAAATTAAAAAAATGCTATACTGAAAAACTGGGCTTCCCAGGTGATGCTAAGTGGTAAAGAACCCACCTGCCAACCAAGGAGACTTAAGAGATATGGGTTCCATCCCTGGGTCGGGAAGATGCCCTGGAGTAGGAAAGAGCAACCCACTCCAGCTTTCTTGCCTGGAGAATCCCCTGGACAGAGGAGCCTGGTAGGCTACAGTCTATGCGGTCACAAAGAGCTGGACACAACTGAAGCAACTTAGCATGCACACATCCTGAAAAACAGGTGGGGGAACAACAAAAAGGTGACCCATCATCTGTAAGGGTGTGTGGACACCACGGTTGCTTTACCTTCATTTGTCGACAAGGCTTCACCATGTACCCGTGAGTTATGCACTTGCCCCTGTTCCGTGTGCTGGGTGTACCCTGGGAAACAAGACTGACTTGGGCCCGGCTCACAGGAAGGCTACGTGCTATAGCAGGAGGCAGTCAAACAAGGAAATATACACCTGATATTACAGCTGCCACAGAGGAAACAGAGGAGGAGGTGAGGCGGAGACCCATGAGGACGAATGGAGACTGATGCTCAGGACTTTCTCAGCAGGTGGCATTTTAATTCAGACTAAAAGTTGATGAGAAAGGGATCAGCTAAAGCTTGCCAATGCAGGAGACATAAGAGGTGCATGTAAGAGACATGGGTTCCATCCCTGGGTTGGGAAGATCCCCTGGAAGAGGGTGTGGCAACCCACTCCAGTATTCTTTCCTGGAGAATCCTACGGACACAGGAGCTGGTGGGCTACAGTCCATAGGGTCACAAAGAGAAGGACACGACTGAAGTGGCTTAGCACACAAAGACAAGAAAGAGGAATAATCAAGAGAAGGAAACATTGTATGCAAAGGTCCTAGGGTATGAAAGAATCTGGAAAATCAGAAAAACAGAAAGAAAACAAAGGAGGGCAGCATAATGAGCAAGGGAAGAGAGTGAGTGAGCAGGCCCGAGGCAAGAGGACAGGCAGGAGTCACATCGCAAGGCCATGAGGTCATGTCTGCATTTTACCCTCTGCAGCGGAGGACCGTCAAAGGCTAGAGAAGAAACCAGAACAGGCTGCTCTGTGGAGCACAGACAGGCTTCGGGGAGGGTCAGGAGGAGAGGCAGGAATGTGCGGAGGACACTCGTGTGGTCCAGGTGAGAGCTCCTCCCTGTGCGTGCAGAGGCTCCCTGGCCCCTAGACAGCCTCGCCGCCCCTGGGCCCAGAGAGGCAGCTGAACGGACCACGGCCTCCCCGGCACGTCGAGCACATGCTGCTCAGAGAAACCGGAGAGGAGGAAACGGCACTGGGGATGGAAGGCGGGTGTCTGCCAAGGAGAGCATCCAGGTCACTGTTCCCAGGAGGGGCCCAGGTACCGCACCGGCACACGTGCCAGGGGTCCCTGTCCCTGACCTGTCGCTCCAATCAGGTCATTTACATGTCCCTTCATCATCACGCAGGATCCACAGCAGTGCCCTGAGGACAGCTGGCGGGAATCCTGGGCACAGCGCTGTCAGCGCTTCCTGTGAAATTCCTTCCCTGGTCCAAAGCTCTGAGTCCTGCCCTAGGTTCATCCATCACAGTCTTATTCATCTCGGAGCACCCTCCCTGGCGCCACTCAGCACAGCTCCCGTACGTTAACCTTAGTGGCTGGCAGGATCTATTTCTCAGCTTGTCTTTCTTTACTAAATAAACCCCTGAACTTTTTTTTCGCCTTCAGTGTGGAGTTTTAGCTGCCCTGTTTGATTTAATTGTGAATTTTTACAGTCTACACATGCCTAGAAGCCTTGGGCTGTGGGTAACCTTTTACTAGCGGTCTAATAAATAAAACAAAAAAAGGAACTGCAGAAGTAAACCATAAATGACCTAAGGGCTGACTGATAGGCAAAAATGAGAGCTGTAAATTTTTTAATCTTTTAAAACAATTTTTGGAGAGTGAGATCTTATCATAACAGAGCAGCTAGAAAGAAAGCAAAGGTAATGAAAAAACTTAACTTCTTTCCTTAATTTTTATTTGTGAAAGTATCTCCACTGGAACTCATATGACATCAATGGCATTGAAAGACCAAATTAATCTGTCAGTCACTTTTGTTTTAATTTATAGAAGGATGGCAGAAGACCATCAAACCCAAGAAACTCTTAAGAAAAAAAAAAAAAACTTTTAATAAAACAACAAAATAAGATTTTAAAAATTTTAAAGCTTTGTAATCAGACAAGGGCTAGAAACAAAAGTTAGGTACTTAGTGGGAAGAAATGAGCAACATAACCCACAAGGAAAACTTGTGTTTTTGTCCTTAACATACGAGAAGAGGGATAAAAATTTAAAATGGAGTTCTATAAGTTTCTATCAAGAAACCACATGATCTAGATAAATAAAATTTCAAAAACAGAATGCTGTATATATAACAGGATGGGTTTAGGAAATTATCAATCAATAAAAAACCCTTTGTCTTCAAAAATGAGTTTTTAGTAGAACTTTTGTAAGGAAAAAAAAAAAACGCATTGTGAGTCTACTTGAAGGGTTTAAACTAAAATTAAGAAAATGGTTTTTATATGATTTTTCTGTATAAATATACATAGATGAATATATAAAAGTATCAACACTTCATAAACAGCCAATAATAATCTGGGATAAAGAGGAGATATTTTTCTTAAGGCTACTGGGAACTCCATCTACAGATCAGCAAGTTTGTCCAGAGGCACAGATACATGCTCATCTTTTCATAAAGATGTTATGTTAATAAGCTGAGATAGACATGGAAATGTCACTCTAAGAATTGGGGGAATTCCACAGAACCAAGGTCTATTCTGGGCCTGTCTCCCAGAAGGAGAGCATCACTAAACAGGAGAAAGATCCTCTGCTCAAAAATTGTCCAACAACATGGAAATGGAGTGAAGCACCACCATGAGACTCACACAAAATGCTAACTTGGCAGAGAGGCTCCAGGGATGGTTTCATTTATACATTTTCAGTTAGGCGTCTCCACCAAGACAGAAAGCTGAAGACAGCCTGGCCAGTGGTGGCGCAAAACCTTCATCTAGCTGTGCAGCCAAGAGGCGAATGCGGGAAACAGCGGTCAACCCAAGACACCGCAAAGCGGCACACCTGTCTCAGAGCCACTTTCAGCAGAGCACGACCTACGCCCACAGCTGAGTGAACAGTGTTGTTTTGATGGTGAGCACCCCGAAGGAAAGGGGGCAAAGCCAGTCATTCAGGCTGTTCATTCCATAGCTAAGTTTGCGCATCGAGTTCTGGGCCAAAGAGGAAAACTTCACGCTGTGCCCACCCAGGACTCCTGAGCCCCGTGGCTGTCTCACGGCCCTGTCAGTTGATTCCACAGCTCAGCAAAGAACAAGCAGATTTGAGGACATGCAGACGGACTTGCCAACATACAATGTTCACGCTGTGGATTCAGAGAAGAGTGCATTTCTCTTCCTCTCTTCATTGTGACAAACGGCTGGCATTTCTACACTTCTTAAGGGAATACAAGGTCTGAAATGGATGCGAATGTAAATGAGCTTCACAAAAAGAATCAAATATCATGCCGTGCCCAAGCGGGCGGGGTGGGGTTGGGGGTCCTCTTCCTTCTTCCTTCAGGCTGTCCCCAGACCCTGAATTGGATGAGTTTCCTGTCATTCGTCCATGCAGCAGTTCATCTACTGGCCCCTAGAGGTCACTCCCCATCACTGCTCTAAGACTGATGTCCTCGTCTGTTTCTCTGACATCCGTCCTGCCACTGTTCCTAGTGACTTCACGGTGTGGAGGGTATGCCTCCAACTCCTTGACCTCTCAATTCCTTGACCTGTTCTCGCCCAAGAATCTCGTCCTGCACTTGATGGCAGTCACCCACTCTCCCTGTCATACCTAGTCCTTGTGACTGCCAAGCGAGCATGCCCCTAACCTCTACCCCTCACTTTCCAGCGCGCACCCTCTAGTTCCCAGACTCCAGTGATCTCTCAACCTGTCCCTGGCCCCTCAATCTCCACTTTGGTTCCTAAGTGGGCTAGCATCTGTGGTCTGTCATGATCATGAATTCCCTGCAGAATCTGCCAGCTACTGCAGCTTACTCATGTCCAATACCAAATGCCAACCATAAGTAAACCCTACCCTGTGCCTGCACCATAAGCTGAATTTGGCTAAAGAATCACATAATCATGCCAAGTACTCTGTAAATTCATGAGCACTAACCTCAATTTGGGCCTTCCATGCTGCCCTGCAATCATCATACATTTCCCAAGCACAGACTTATACTTTCTCATTTCTCCTCCAGTTTCTAATAACTCTTCCTCCATCCTAACTCTGCAGCTGACCTGGCTTCCTAATTTCCTAAGAAACATGGTAACAACCAGAAAGAGCCTTGGCAAGCTCGCACAGCCCCTTGATTTGGCCACATGGACTTCTTCCTGATCGCCACAGATAAACTGCTCATTGTTCCTCCAAGGTCATCAGCTCTGCCCAATCACAAGGCCCCTTCCTTCTCACTCACCCCTGGACGCCACAATAGAGATTCACCACCCCCTCCACCGTCACCCCTCTCCAAACACACACAGCATTCTTTTGTCTCTCTATTAGATCATTCTCCTAGATCACTTGCTCTTAATTTCTCCTATGTAGAAAAACAAAACATAGACAAAACAAAACAAAACCCACTTTGCTCTACAGCTGTTACTCCATTCTCTTCTTTTAAGAAAGGAAAGATTTCTTGAAAGACTTGTCTGTGCTCACTGTCTTCTACCTCTCTGCTCTCATTCTCTTTCCTTACCCACTCAAATTGGGATTTTAATCCCCATCAGAGCACCCAAACCCTCCTTGCAAGGCTACCCACAACCTTCACAGGGGGCTATAGTCAAAGATCAATCCCTCAGCCTTCATGTTACTGACTACTCGCCAGCAGCATTTAACCTGCTGATCACTCTTTGCTGCTTGAAAGTTTTTAGTTCTTGGATTTCACAAACTACTAGACTTTCTCCAGGAAGAGCATCAGCTGCGCTGCCTCGATTTCCCTGCTGGCTCCTCTTCATCTTCTTGACTTTAATTCTGGAATATTCCAGAGCCATTCAGTACCTTTTTTATTCATATCCATTCCTCTGATGATCTGGTATAGTCTATCACTTTAAAATACCATCAGCACACCCTCGATTCTCACGTTTATTTGAGCTCACGCCTCCCCACCTCCCTGAAATTGAGATTCAAATATGCAACTGCCTAATGTACACTTCCACTTGCACGTTCAATAAGTGTTAGGGGAAGCACACTAACTGAGATCGCCCACCCTGGCCAGGCACCATAGTAACTATTGGTGTGAATGATTTTACAACAGGAGGTCCTAGTAAGGAACAGGGAACTAACAAGCCACTACCAACCGGAGGAGTTCAGGAAAGGTCAAAAGGAGATGCCACCTGTCCTACTGACCTCCCAGAATCCCCCTCGCTGGAATCCATCTTGGCTGAGCAATGCGTGCACCACCACGAAGGACTCGGAGTCAGAGTGACTGGCCAGAGAAAACCTGGAAACGAATCCTATCACCATAAAACCTGAGACTGTGAGCTACATGGCACAGCCGTCCTCCTGGGTTCCCTCACCCTCCCACTCTCTGCCCAGGCACCTTTTCCCACTAAAGTCTCTTGCTTTGTTAGCACGTGTGTCTCCTCGGATAATTCATTTCTAAGTATTAGACAAGAACTCTTTTTTGGGCCCTGGAAGGGGTCCCCTTTCCTGCAACGTAAGCACCACCTGAAACTCTTGCTCTTTCCCCCAAGACTTCATCCTCCTGGAGGCTTCCCCCACATCAACAAACAACAACTCCATTCCTTCAGTTGCCCAGGCCAAAACCTAAGTCATCTTTGACTCTCTTTATCCCTCACCCTGTATCAACTGATTAGCAAATCATGTTAGCTCTGCCTATGAAAGCTACCAACATTCACCTTCTGCTTTCTCTTTGACCAGCATCATTCTAGTCTAAGCCACTACTGTCTGTTATAACTCAGTCCAGCCTCATAGACCCAACTGGTCTCCCATGTTCCACTCCTGCCCCCGCAGTCCACTGTCAGCACTGTGGCCAGAATGACGTGTTAGACCTAAGTCAAGCCGTGCTGTTCCTCTTCTCAACACTCTCCATGGCTCCCATCTTACAATGGCTTATAAGTCCCAAAAGCTGGCCCAGGCCACCTCTGAGCTCATCCCCAGCCCTTCTTCCTTCTTCCCCTCGCTCACTCTACTCAGATCACCCTGCTCCTCTCAACCTCTCCAGACATAATGTGGCCTCCTTTTCACCTGCCGTTCTGGAATGTTCTTCCCTTCATTTGCCACTCAGCTCTGTTCCTCACCTTTGGATTTTTGTTCAAAAGTCTCTTTAGAAACCACAAGTTCCTTTCCTGCACTTACTATCCACCATTCCTACTTCATTGTCTCTGTAGCTCATATTACTATAGCATAGACTACATTTTTAACTATTTGTTTGTCTGCTTGACTTGATAAAATGGAAGTTCCATGACAGCATGGATTTTGTTTTATTCATTGCTATATGACACACACCCAGGGTCTGGTATAATGCCTAAAATGTCGTGTATGCTCAAATATTCATTGAATGAATAAATTAATGTTTTTGTAACTACCAAGATGGAAGGTCTCTTCTGGATCATCTAGGCCAGGGATTGGCAAACTTTCTCTATAAAAGGCCAGACAGTAAACAGTCTCAGCTTTGCTGCTATAAGGTAAAAGCAGTCATACACAGTATGTAAAACAATCAATGGGGCTGTGTTTCAACAAAATTTTCTTTACAAAATCATGTAGCTAGCAAGATTTGACCTGTGGACCACAGTCTGCCAAACCCCAATCTAGGTTGTTAGATCTGCTGCTGTGCATTAAAGTTTTAATCACCAATTCTCCCAGAATTTATTAAACAGACTTTATAACTACAAGAGCTAGAAAGGACCATCTAGACCAAGAATCATCTAATCCAACCCCTGTGGCAGACAGTAGATGTATACGTAGTATCCATTCTTTCTTTCCAACTAAAACGAGTCCAATTTTATTGAAGGGAAAGCTCAGAAATTTCTCAGTCTCTCTGCAGCTAGAAGTGACCAGAGAACACAGTTCTGACCAAGAAGACCCAAAGAGAAGTTGAGTGGGAGGCCCTTTTAGGAAAAGTCCTTTAAAAAGGTTTCACAGTTATCATATGATCCTGCAGTCCCACTCCTGGACATTTATATGGAGAAAATTCTAATCTGAAAAGATACATGCACTCCAAAGTTCACACTGGCTCTATTCAAAACAGCCAAGACATGGAAACAACCTAGATGTCCATGGACAGATGAATGGATAAAGATGCAGTGCATGCATACAGTGGAGTACTACTCAGCCTGAAAAAAGAACAAAATAATGCCACTTGCAGCAACACAGACAGACCTAGAGTTTGTCACACTGAGTGTGGTAAGTCAGACAGCGAAAGACAAATATCATATGACAGCACTCACATGTGAAATCTTAAAAAAATGATACAAATGAACTTATTCACAAAAGAGAAACAGAATCACAGACATGGGAAACAAGTTTATGTGTACCAAAGAGGATACAAGGGAGTGGGGAAGAAGAAGAGATAAATTAGGAGTTTGGGGCTAACATATATACACTGGGAACTATACTCAGTATCTTATAATAACCTATAAGCAAAAGAATCTGAAAAAGAATGTATAACTGAATCACTTTGCTGTACACTTGAAACTAACACAACATTGTAAATTAACTATACTTCAACTTGAAAAGAAAAACTTTCTAAAAAGAAAAAGTGATTCACAGGTGGCACACTACGTTTGCTGTGACCTCGGGGAATGGTAAGAGCCACACGCTATGGGCGGCAGAGCCAGAGGAGAGGGCCAGGAATGTGGAGGAATGTGGGGCTGGTGCACAAGTTCTCTGGATGTCTTATTAGGAGAGGAAAAATTAATCTCCTGATAAGTCATGGTAAGTGGCTTTTAAAGAGGGAAGATAAGTCCTTGGTTAAGCCACTATAAGTAAATTTTAAAGAGAGAAAAAGAATCATCAAAGATCCTAAAACAGACCAGAGACTTGAACTGACCCTTTCACTTCAGTAGCCTTCCTCTCGCGCTGCTCCCCTCAGAGTAAAGTCTTCCCGCCACAAAAGACACAAAGTGCAACAACTGATGGAAACCCAGACCTGCTGTGACTTCAACAACTTGGGGTTTACTTTTCCCACCAAACAAGCAGTCTAGAGCAAAGTGGCTTTCACATATGCAGCAACAGGTTTTTAGTGTCAAGGCCATGATTTCTATGAGTCTCCCATTTGCTCATGGCTACAATATGGTTGCTCTTACTCCACATAGTACATTCACATTAAGGAAGGGAAGAAAGGAAAAGAGGTGATGTCAGTCCTTTTTATCAAGAAGACAAAAAGCTCACCCAGAAACCTTCAAGCAGACACTTGCTTGTATCTTGTTGGTTTGATGCATATTGTATGGCCTCCCAGCCATACAATAACCAAGGGAGTCTCAAAATGTAAATAGTTTTTATAGTCTAAGTAGCAGAGGCATGGGAGGGCAAAGGACGTTGAGAACGACTGCAGGACAATCCAGCTCACAGCACATGCCACTCTGTGTGTGCACTCGGACAGGGTGCAAAAGTTTGTCTGTAGAAGCGATGAATACAGTGTGACCCCTGACAGTTTATATTTTTTACTGCCTGCCTTAAGAATATTTTAAAATGTAACAATATAATGGATTTTAGATTTGAAGCATAAGCTGAAAAGTAGAAATACTGAGGGCTTTTCACAATTCCAAAAGTGAAGCATTAACCAAGTAGTTATATATTTATGTTTATATGCTTCCTATTAAAATTTAATCCTCCTGTCAAATAAATGCACATCCAAAACTTAAAAATATTTATTTCCTGTATATTTCTCCTTAAATATAAGTTTTCAATTATTTAGCGAACTACATTACAATTTTAATTAACTTCTCAGGATCTACAAACCAGTTCTGTTCCCTCAGTTTTGCTAAATAGTAAACAGTTCAGATATAACCTAAGTCTCAAAGATTTGTTACTTTTTTTATCATAAGCTTTCCTACAAAGAAAGTCAATTACCCTACAGAGTCACCATTAGCCTTCAGTGCAAAAGCATTACATTCACAATATTTTTATCTGAGCCATTGGAATGTGTCAAACATTATAACTCTTCATCTTAAAAACTCAGAAGATACCTCCTAAGAACAAGGATATCTTCTTCCCTAACCACAATATTCTTATTGTGTCTCTTTTAACAGAAGTAGAGCAAATAATCCTAAAATTTAAAATTTATATGGAACCATAAAAGACCCAGAATTGCCAGGGAGAAAAAGTAAAGCTGGAGGCATAAACTTTTCAGCCTTCAGACAATATTACAAAGCTATAGTAACCAAAACAGGGTGGTATTGGCACAAAAGCAGACATATGGATCAATGGGACAGAACAAAGAGTTCAGAAATAAATCCCTACACCTATGGTCAATTAATCTAGGACAAAGGAGGCAAGAATGCATCAATACAATGGAGAAAAGACAATCTCTTTAGGAAGTGACGCTGGGAAAGCTGGATAGACACATGTAAACCAATGAAGCCAGAACACACCTTCATATCATACATAAAAATGAACTCAAAATGGGTTAAAAACATAAGTAAAGAGATGAAACTCCTAGAAGAGAACATAGGCAAAACATTTTCTGACATAAATTGTACCAATGTTGTCTTAGGTCAGTCTCCCAAGCCAGTAGAAATAAAACCAAAAGTAAACCAATGGAACCTATTCAAATTTATCAGCTTTTTCACAGAAAAGGAAACCATAAACAAAAGAAAAAGACAACCTACAGACTGGGAGAAAACATTTGCAAATGAGGAGACCAACAAGGGCTTTGTTGTTGTGGTTCAGTCACTAAGTTGTATCCGACTCTTTCGTAATTCCATGAACTGTAGCCTGCCAGGCCCCTCTGTCCATGAGATTTTCCAGGCAAGAATACTGGAGTGGGTTGCCATTTCCTTCTCCAGGGATCTTCCTGATGCGGGGATCAAAATCTCCTGCATTGACAGGTGGATTCTTTACTGCTGAGCCTCCAGAGAAGCCCATAATCTGAGCTCAGCCTCACCTGAACCTGAAAACGCAACCCAGAAGTGAGATAAATACCAGCAGGACATCAGTGTTGCTGAGCCTCAGATGGGCTGTCTGAGAAGCTGCCAGAGTGCGCCGCCCACGATTAATGCTAATGGATGCACTGGGCTCCACCACACTCGCAGGAGGCTCAGAATCATGTTGTTTACATGTACCTCGGTCTTCACAAATACGTGGTTTCCACAGGTTCAAAAATCATGGTTACTCTCAAATATCTAATGGCTTTTAAAGAAAAATTAGGTTATGATGAGGAGAAGCAACTTCACAACCATAAAAACAATTCTAAAATCTATTACAAATATTATAATAATTGTGGATTTCCTTATTTTACCCACATCCACCAAATGTAACTTAAGCCCTATTCAAACTAATCAGTTATATGTACAACTCAGCCTTCAGCTTCGTATGACTGAACTTTCCTTTCCTTCTTGCAACATTATAATTATGTGCTCCAAGTTTACTGTAACTATTAATATTAGTGGCTTTTCTCCACATGCTCACAACGAAAGGAACAGACAAAACCCTTTTTTGATCACCTAATCAGTACCCTTTGGAGGAAAAGAAAACTCTAGTATGGAAACAAAGATCTTTATTTTTCTTTCTTTTTTTTTTCTTCAGCATGGGATGAAACACATTCTTTGAGTGGTTTTAATTAAATCCTAATACTTCATAAACATCTTTTAACAAAAATTCAAAATAAAGTACCTATTGTGAATGCTCATCAGCTCCCAATTCTGTGATGGCACCAACCTTTATCATCAAGTCCACGGTGCCTAAATCTGGCCAACTTTGAAAACAAATATACCAGCAACAAAACTGGTAGGTTTTTTTTTTTAGAGTAACATGACACTGTTTACAGAGCTGTTTTGCTCTTTTCCTTTCTCAGTACTGTGCTTATTACTTGCTTTCTAACCAAATACTATTACCAAATTATTTCCAGTTATCAAAATTTGGTAGGAAATTTAAATGGTCTTTTCTTTGTTTCCCAAAAGGCTTGAGTAAGAACACATTTGCTGTTGTTGACATCATCATCCTCTGCTATTTAAAAAGCACCAAGTGTCCAAAACACATGGGATTTCCAGGCTCTAAAAGAAGGCTAGAGCTCTTGTGTAAACAGGAAACCTAGGCCACAGGGACAAAACCAACTTGGGTTGTGAATGCACAAAGCCCAGCAAAGTCACAGCTCTGTTGCCAGATACCCACTTCCACTCATTCCAATAAGTTCATTTTGCTAATCTGCTGCTGTTCAATTGTTAGTAATTTAATACAATCACAAGTTTTTCTTTTTTTCTTATTTGTAACAGGAGAGGAAGAAGAGGAAAATGACTGAGTTCCCCAGGACAGGACAACCCAGCTTTCTCCAAGACTCTCCCTTCAAGAGCAGCACTTCAGCCACACCACAGCAAGCAACCTCTGGGCTTCTTGGAAATTGTGCTAATTTCAATTTAATAAGCAGATGAACTATTTATTTTCAAATGATGATTACCTGGGTCAACAAATGACCTGGGTCAATAACCACCTGCTCTAGCCAAAGAAAGAAAATTATGTGTCAAATTCTTACGACTTTCAACAATTCCACTGAGTATAATCTAACCAATCACTCTTCCTATTCTCCCTCCTCTCAGCCTTACAGCACAAGCTTTCTGCATCTTGTTTAAAGTGAGATATATGATTACTTCTTAAGCCTCTTTCAATTCTGCCATCAGCTTCCTAAAGAACATTCCTGAAGGCCCTGAGAAAACCACATTCATTTCTAAAGTGACTGTCAACCTTGTAATCACTTGCTATCTTTCTTCTATTTTCCTTTTGTCCCTATCCACCCACTCACTTAAATTTATCCTGATTTGTAAAATGACTATACACTTAAAAATATTCTGTATATGTATCTACGGTCACTTGGGAAGAACAATCTGACTGATTTTGCAGCTCGCTGATCCTCCATGAGATACACTCTAGTTAAAGGAGAAAAAAGATGAAAGGCAAAGTATCAATCTTCAGTAAGTTTGTGTGCTACTGGTGCACAGCTGAAATGCGAAGTTGTAGATGTCAGTCATCTACTGAACTCTCAACCACCCAGCTTATCACCAAAGACCCTGGCTGGAAGACCATCATTTCTGGTCCTCTTTCTCTCCCAGCTGTTGAGAGACCTTCTTTTCTTACCCTGCCATTGCACATGCTTGAAAGTTGACTCATACCCTCCTACTGACTTGGCCTACCAGCTTTTTCTTGATATTCCTTTATATCTCTAAACACATGGAAACTCCTTGGTTATCTCAAAAAATTCAATGTCTCTGGCTTCAAGATGAGTGTCCTCCTCGTCATATCTTTTCTCCCTCTCTTTCCTGTCTCCTCACAGGTCACTCTTTCCACCCGTTCTGAAGGCAGACACCTTAAAGGTTTTCACCCTCTCCTTAATTCATTCCACAGATGTTCTCTTTGCTAGACACTCTTCTGGCTGCTGGGGATACCGCAATGCAGGGGATGTGGGGTAGAATAACAGTCAAAATCTCTGCTCTCAGAGTTTGTGCCATGCTTAGGAGAGACAATAATAATAAAGTACAGGATAAAGTAAGTGTCGAGAAGAAACACAAACCACAGTAAGAGAAGTTAAAATTATAGGCAAGGTGGTTAGGAAAGACCTCTTTGAGGAAAGGACATACAAGCACATCTGGCCTCCTCAGCTGGATCATCCATTCTGTGAAAGATGCCATGAATTCCATAAATTCCAAGGGCAAGTCCAGAGTCTCAACTTCCCTCTCAAGCTCCAGGTCCACATATTCAACTGACTGTCTTGTCTACAAACACCTCTATGCCAATACAACAGTCCAAATCAACCCCATTCTCTCCATGTATTCAATGTTCCATGCATGACATTCTTATCAGGTCTTGTTGCCCTTGAAAGTCCAGGTCCAAGAGAATCAAAACTCTAGTTACTTCGATGGTTCTTTCACTGCATTTGTCCCATTCAGTCATCTATCAAGAATCTCAAGGATTCTCTCGCTGAGAGTCTCTGACTCCTGACTCTCCTTTCCATCCACTCGAGTTCTGCTTCTCTACTTGCCATGGCCTTCACATTAGTAGTTTGACCTACAGGGCCTCCTCCTCCAATCCATCCCATGTCCTACCATTGCACTCCATTGCCAAAGCCTTAGGTGGCTCTCTCCAGTACAGTAAGCCCAATTTGGGGGTGTTCTTTTTCATTTATCATTACACCACTCTCCCTAATATACTCTGTCCACTTGTTAAGTTAGATTAGTTGCTGTTCACAAACCCAGTCTAAGAATCTCCCTCCTGAAGGAACCTCATTCATGACACGCCCCTAGATCTACTAGATATGACACCTCTTCCTCTGCTTCTTTTGAACTCTGCTTTTCCTACTTAACATATTAAGGGTTTAATTATGAAGTTTTTCATAAAACATAAAAAGATACATGTAGCATATTAACAGAACACATGAAATAGAACAAATGTTGATTGATCTACCAAACAACTAGAAAAATCCAACACTGTTAATACTGTTTAGACTCCCCAGGTCTTCTCTCCCAAAGGAAACCACCATCCTGAATTATTTTTCCATAACTTCTTGCTCTCGTACATAGTTTTACCATGCATGCGCGTCTTAATAGTGTCTGGTTTTGCAAAGTTATATTCATGGTGGCAACACCGACTGCAGTCCTTGGCAAACTGCATTTTTAACTTAGTATTATGGTTTTAAGGTTCTTTCATAAGGATGTGTGTCTCTGAGATCCGTTCATTTTCACTGCCACACAGCATTCTCCTGTTGATGGACATTGGAGTGGTTTCCATTTCCTGCTATTAAGAAAAAAACAATCCGGTACATATTGCTGTGCATGTCACCCCAGCCATGTGAATATAGGACTAGAATTTCTGGGTTGTGGGACACACACATGTTCCACTTTTTATAAGACTGATAAATATGTTTCTAAAAATGACTGTATCTATTGAAAAACAGCAATGTCTAAAATTTTTACTTATTTCATATTCTCTACCTAGTGGCTCTAATATCTAAAGTCTTTGGTGGTCTGGTTAAAGTTTTTGTTGACATACTTTCTCTCATAGTAACTCTCCATCATGTGTGTTTCATTTTAATTTTAGCTCTTATTTTGAATTCACAGTTGAGCACTTCTTTGAGACCTGAATGGAAAGAGCACTTATTTAGGAAGGATTTTCATTTACTTCTGTAAAGCCCCTGGAAGCTTCATTTAACTAGGAATATCTTAAACAAAGATTCTAACCCATTCATTTGAAAGTGTGATTTTGTCATTAATATTTTGTCCAACATTATTAGATTATTTGCAGTCAAAATTTCTAGGATCTCCACTTGACAAAATTGCAAGGAATGAAGTCCCTATATTTCCTCTACTTTAGTATGAAACTTACATTTCACATTTAAACTGCATCTTACATTTTATTTACTGTACATTTGACTTTTCTCTCCTCATAGAACACAAGTTCCTTGACAGTAAGGCTGATCTATTGTATTTATCTGTGAATGTTTCACAGTTTTCACAGCAGCCAGCAAAGTATATTCATGGCTTTCAATGAATACTTATTAAACAAAAATATGTCCAAAATTCTGCAGTATAAAAACCTGGGGCCCAACAATTAGTGGTAAATAATGCATTCAGAAAACTAAGATCATGGCATCTGGTCCCATCACTTCATGGCAAATAGATGGGGAAACAGTGGAAACAGTGTCAGACTTTATTTTTCTGAGCTCCAAAATCACTCCAGATGGTGATTGCAGCCATGAAATTAAAAGACGCTTACTCCTTGGAAGGAAAGTTATGACCAACCTAGATAGCATATTCAAAAGCAGAGACATCACTTTGCCAACAAAGGTCCGTCTAGTCAAGGCTATGGTTTTTCCAAGTCATGTATGGATGTGAGAGTTGGACTGTGAAGAAAGCTGAGCGCTGGAGAATTGATGCTTTTGAACTGTGGTGTTGGAGAAGACTCTTGAGAGTCCCTTGGACTGCAAGGAGATCAATCAGTCCATTCTGAAGGAGATCGGTCCTGGGTGTTCTTTGGAAGGAATGATGCTAAAGCTGAAACTCCAGTACTTTGGCCACCTCATGCCAAGAGTTGACTCATTGGAAAAGACTCTGATGCTGGGAGGGATTGGGGACAGGAAGAAAAGGGGATGACAGAGGATGAGATGGCTGGATGGCATCACTGACTCGATGGACATGAGTCTGAGTGAACTCCAGGAGTTGGTGATGGACAGGGAGGCCTGGTGTGCTGCGATTCATGGGGTCGCAAAGAGTTGGACACGACTGAGCGACTGAACTGAACTGAATTGAATGCTTTGGGGATGCCTAATTTATTGTTTTCTTTATTTTACAATTTGGACATGAGAGTACAACAGGCTTATATCACAATGTTTATGACAATGAAGGAAGAACATCTTTTTTAATAGATTTCAAAAAATAACTTCTCTGAGGAAGAAGATTTTAGGGCTTGAAAAGAAGAAACATGCATGAAGAATATGGAGAAAAGTCTTGTAAGAATCCAAAGATGCACTGATAAAGAGACCAGTATATACTTTATGGTTTTCTAAATTATAACGAAACTCATGAAATATCATATATGACTTCAGATAAGAAGTTCAAATGTATAATGACAATATACTTTTGCTCCTCCTATGAAACCTAATGCTTACAAATTATCAGGGTTTTACCTAAGAAGCTGGTCATTAAAAGAAAATATATATCAAATATTATAATTTCCTGAGTTGGCAGAAAATCACAGAAGTGGACTCCCTACAAACCCAGTTATTGATGGCATTCTGGCATCATCATAGGGTGACAGAAAACCTATGACGTCAAAAAGAGTGTAAGCACATTCCCCAAAGCAATAACATAAAGGAACACAGAGTAAAACGCCTTCTTTTAAAAAAAAATCATAATACTATACACCACATAGAATTTTTCAGTAATAGTCACCTAGTCTGTATTTTGCTGATATCAACAATTTAGCTTAGAAATTCATACAGAAATTTGATTCTTACAGGTAACATTTTATCAATGATCATATTTAGTAGAGAGCCAAACCAACTAAAAAATGTACTACGGCATTACTTAGGGCTTCCCTGATAGCTCGGTTGGTAAAGAATCCACCTGCAGTGCAGGAGATCCCCGTTTGATTCCTGGGTCAGGAAGATCTCCTGGAGAAGGGATAGGCTACCCACTCCAGTATCCTTGGGCTTCCCTTGTGGCTCAGCTGGTAAAGAATCGGCCTGCAATGCAGGAGACTTGGGTTTGATCCTTGGGTTGAGAAGATCCCCTGGAGAAAGGAAAGGCCACCCACTCCAGTATTCTGGCCTGGAGAATTTCATGAACTGTATAATCCACGGGGTTGCAAAGAGTTGGACACAACTGAGGGACTTTCACTTCACTTATGACATTACTTGTAGAGAACTGGGCAGGAAGTTATAATGCCACCCTGAAGTTCACATACCACATGTTAAGCCGGAGTTTGTATGAAAAAAGAACAATTCATAAAACCAAGTTTGTTCAAAAACAACCATGAATAGGAAAAGTCACATCCAAACATTGTAAGAGCCTGTGTGTGTGTGTGTGTGTGTGTGTGTGTGTGTATAATTTAAAAAGCACAACTAAAAAGGAAATCTATTTATTTCTTTTCCCTACTTAACTAAGCATTCAGTCTATAATCAACTGGTTAGAATGAAGTATTATTAAGGCACTATTTCTACAGTACCTTTTTTTTATGGGTTTTGTATGTTATACAAACAGTGGTTTTTTGAAAAATGGCACAAATTGGTTATTCTCTTTTATGCTTCCTATATTAAGTCAAACCAAAGCTCTGGATCTTTGCATTAAAGGTAACATAAGTGGAAACAAAAACATTTTAATCTTCAAAATGTCTTTCAATTTTATTCTATTCATTCTATCACAGTAAAGTTTTATTTATCAAAAATCAATTTTCAAAGAACCCTACATTTAAAATAATTTCAGAGGTTTCACACTGCAAAAAAAGCGGGGTGGGGAATCTTTTAATAAGTTACTGACTACTTTAGAAAAAATACATAAAAACACATTATTTAATCATAGTGTAAAATTAACTTTTTAAAAAATCCCTTATTATTGTGGAAGGTCACAGATATCAAACATACCACTACTCAAAAAGACAGGGTTATTTTAAAATTCTGCACAGATGATTATTACTGTGTCATTTTAGAATATTTTATTTAAGGCAATTTTACCATTAATAAAAGTTAAATGTCAATGGAAAGAAAATCATGCAAACACCACAACAGAAAAGTGGTCTAAAGCTGTGAGCAGATAATTCATAGACTCACATAAAAGGCCAAGTTATATCTGAAAATTTACTCATCAGAAAAGAGATAAATTAAAACTGGAAACCATTTTTTTAATCCATGATTTTAGGGAAAAAAATTTTTTTTAATGTGATAATAACCTTTGGGAAAAGAGTATGGAGGAGATGTCCAGTTTCTGGCCCAATATATACAGAGCTTAGAGGTCATCACTCTACACTAACAAGTAAAAAGCTGAACAAACTGAAAAACCAACAGCTCTTCTTAGGTCCATCAGAAGAGTGAGGTCACACGATAAACAACTGCCTCTGCAATTGGATAAACAGTCACACAGAAAGCACCACGGATGGGGGCAGCCCCATGAGCAGAAAGGGCCACGGGAACCAGTGCCGGGGTAGGAAGATCTGAACTGTAACTGAAGAACTACTGGGGGCTTAGATAAATGTGTCCTGAGCATCATAAAAAATATTCCTATGTATACACTGTCGTGAGAATCTCTAGATATATTATTTATGAATTTTTTTTAAGAGAAAACAAAGGAAGCAAGAAAGGAAGAGTATCACGATGCCTTTCCACAAAACCAAGTGGTATCAAGCTTGCCACAAACATCACTAGAGAGGATTTTGACCAAATCACCTTAGACAGAAACTTGCAACCCACCTAAAATGGTTTCAATTTATAGTTTCAACTAAAGACTAAATTGACTTTCACACACACATTTTAGGTTGGCTGGTGAACAAACCAGGAACCAAACAGAATTTTGGATCAGGAAGGACTTTGGGGACCACTGAGCTAGACCCTCTTTTACACATGAGGAAACTAAGGACAAAAAGACTTATTTTAAAACAAACAACTAATTTCATAAAATAGTAAAGAACCTGACCCCCTTGCTTCTCATCCAGGCTTCTAGTAAAATCAATTTACTTTGTTATAACATTTTGTAAATATCATCTATGCTTCTTGAAAATTCTCAAGTGGTCCCAGAAATTTTTTATTTTCTAATCCCATTTCCAACTCCAAATAAACTGATTAAAATTCATATTAAAATATGATTACACCTCATATTTACAAGTGTAATCTAGTAGAGAATTAATAAAATTTAGCATGGTGGAGGAATTTAGAAATTGTCTCTTGTTTAACTTTTTTTTTCCCCTAAAGAAAACAAAACAGAACTTAAGTACCTTGTTAGATCCAGTGAGTCAGACACACAGTTAAGAGCAGAACCCAGCTGTCCTAAGTCTAGGAATAGTCTTTGCTATTCCACATTATGTTTTACTTATAAAAGGAAGGGACAGCATGATCTTGCAAAACGAACACCCACTGACTAACCAGCTGAGTTTGGGCAAGTCACTGAACTCTTGTAAAATAGGTTGCTTCAACGATTTAGTGAGCACAGGTGAAAAACTGAGCTCTAAAGTTTCTTACTCCTTTCCAAGAGTCTGGAATTTTTAAGATGGGGTTCAATATGCATGAGGTCATGGGATGGAGTGGGGAAAACAAGAGTACTGCAACCTAACTCTCTGAGTAGTTTCAAAAGTTATACAAAAGGTGAAGATAACAAAGTATCAGAAGAGAAAAGAGGGGACCTCAGACCTGGAGATGGACAACTAGCTAGTGAATCCGTGGTTTCGGATGCAGTAAAGGGCTTCAGGTCACTCGCAACAGGTAGAAAATGGACATGTGCGATAACCACAGGGTTTCCAGGATGTGAACTTCTCCTAAGTGCTGACTTTTCACCTCTCAGCACTCCTTCCCATTGTTCTGAGAACGCAGCTGGTATAGCTGGACAACTAATAGCAAATTACATAAATTATATACGTTGTTAAGGCCAAGAATTTGGTTTTCTTTAAACCCAGAATTCCATGATGGTAACTGTTAAAGCAAAAGAACAAAAAGAGGAGTCTGCTGCTGATACATCTGCGGATGGAGTAACATAAATGCCATCAACCTTTTTCTGAAAAATAAGGCAGACCTCAAAGGCCGTTCCTAACACATTCCTCAGCTCACAATTTGTTATCAGGTGATTCTTACCAGCATGCATGTAGTTCATACCATTATTTACGTTTTCATAACCTCAGGTCATATGACTGGAAGAAAGCACCTGTTACAAAATCTCTTCATATTGAAACTTCTTTCTATAGTTATTCACTCTCTTCTTCCTTCATATAAATCCAGTTCTTTTTTGCCTATAATCTGTTTTTCTTTCTCTCTCTATGCTAAAATCTTCCCTAAAAGGGCATGATACTTACTAAGGGCTGAGCGACAATGCATATAAATCTGAGGAAGTAATTCAGTTTTATCCCCATCCCTGGAACCCCCTATCTAGCCCATCAGGTGCATGCTTATATTTGGTCCTTTGAATGGACTTTCATAAATTCTAAGCAGAGATCGCTTTGAGATGAAAAGTGTTTTGAGTAGGTAAAGCCTAAATTCTGACAAGATAGATCGGGGCAACCCTTGCTAGCCAGACCCACACCAGCACCCTAAAGGTAGGGCTGGGGAAGGGGTATGACTAGACACCTGGACACTGTGGGAAAACTGGGGAAAAAAGCCCTGATCCCTGGCTGATCCAGCCCTGCTGCCCATCGGGAACACGTTGCTCTACTTAAGAGTTATGTAGATGCCAAGCCCCCACCATGCCAACCCCACTGTCATATCTCTGTCTCTGTGCCCACATTCCTGTCTTCCCCTCTTTTTCTGGCTTCCTGGGCCAGTTCTAGGAGTCTGCCATCAGTGAGTCCTTTCAGGGTGATTTTTTTTCCTAGACACCTGTCTGTATTGTCCTCACCATATAATTTGCACCTCATATTATCCTCTTAATTCTCTACTTGGAGATACCCTCCAGATTAAACCCTGTGATAGTCTTTCCCTAGTTTATGCATTCATGGCTTCTTACTCTAACTTATTTTTAACATTTTATATAAAGCGTAGAAGAAGTATGTTTTATATTTCTTATACAATTTCATAAGTCTTTCATAGAGGTAAGTTCAATGTTAAAAAGATGGGAAAATCCAGAGTCAAATATTTTAAACAAAAGTAACAGTTATCTATAGGGTAATTGGTAGGCTACAGAAAATCTTTCCACAGATTAGACAAAGGCATCCCTTCTTCCAACCAGATGTAGCTTCACAACGGCAAATGGAGCCAGGCTGGATTTCAACTCAACCCTAGACAACTATAAAAAGAGTCAAGTTGCATCACAGAAAAGATTTAAAGGAGGTAGTCCTTTCAATTTTGTTTTAGTAGAATTTTATTCTATTGTATATCATTCTAATCTTGGACAATGTTTCACAGCTTGGGCGTTCTATTGGTTAGATAGTAAATTTTATATAGTAGTAGCTATTTTGATGGAATTTCTTTTCACACCAATGTGAATTGAGTGTCTAAGTCCATGCTAGGCCCTGGACTTTGGTCTAGCAATACAAACATGATATCTGACTCATGAAGCTTACAGCTCAGCAAAACAATCTCTATTTAGAAGGAAAAAAATTTTTTTTGACATTATACTTACTGATGAACTTGTTTTGCATAGTCTCCAGCAGAGCCTGGTGGGCATCTTCAGCTTGGAGAGCATGTGAACATTCTCTGGCTAGTATGGTGCGCACGAGATGCTCCCCACACCCTAGAAATCCAAAGAAACCAAGAACGGTTGAGCAAAGGCAGTACTAAACATCCTTCCTGTCTTAGTAGCACTAACGCCCATATGCGCCACTGAAGAAGTAGTTATGTTGGAAAATAATTCATTGATGGATGAAATGATTTCTATGCGTAATCTATTTAGTAACTTTAGTAATGAGATTTGGCAGAAACTAAAGAAACAGGACTGTCTAATCTTGAAAGGAAATGAAGAAAATAAAAATAATTCCCTTTTTTCATAGGAATTATTCACATAAGACAGGAATTTAGATTCTCTAGCTAGCAACTATTGAGGGTTCTGTTTCGTTTCCTTTGCTGAATAATCACAAGAAACTGTTGTATAATTTCCACACAGTAGGTTCTTGCTGGTTATCTATTTCATATGTAGTAGTATGTATATTTTAATCAAAAGCTCTTAAGTTCACGAAATTTAAACCAATACAAACTGATGTAACACACGGTTCTCTTTGCCTAGTGTGTACTCTGACAGACATTAGGCAATAAATCTACTGTAAAAATATAACCTGCAGTTTTTAAAATAGTTCCATTCATTTCAGAAGTTTTCTTTCCATATGTAGACCTCTCCTCCTCTCCCTCCTCCCTGTATCCCCATATACACATGCACATATGCATATACACATGTGTATATATTATGTATACACGTACATTACACACTCATCGTCAAAAATACAAACTATTCAACACCTGTCATGCTTTTTTTTTTAAAATCACCTATGTTTTGCCAGAAATCTTTGTTGTTGTTCAGTCATTGTGTCCAACTCTTGGCGACCCCATGAACTGCAGCATGCCAGGCTCCTCTGTCCTTCACTATCTCCCAGAGTTTACTCAGATTCATGTCCATTGAGCTAGTGATGCTTTCTAACCATCTCATCCTCTGCCACCCCCTTCTCCTTCTGCCTTCCATCTTTCCCAGCATCAGGGTCTTTTCCAATAAGTCAGCTGTTCACATCAGGAGGCCAAAGTATTGGAGTTTTAGTCTGACTGCCAGAAATACCTTTCCCGTATTTTTTGGTAAAGTAAATATAAATCTCTTTCAAGATCTCAATATCTCCTTGAGAGTATCTATACTTAAGACCTTCATTTAGGTATGCAATTTAATATATAACTTGTGGGTAGGATTATGGTGATCCCCATTTTGTTAAAGCTTTGCACTATTATTTTTATAATTGGGGAAAAATTAAAATAAAGCTAATAGAAAAGAAAGCATTTTTGACACTTATTAAAACTCCATAAAATTTAATTCCCTTTGTATATATATTTGATGTTGAACAGTGAAATGTTATATTCTAGAACAATAATAATTATTAGGAAATTGTCATATTATAAGCTAATTGGGTATTCAGAAGGTTATGTGCACATGACTCCAGTCAAACAGCTAAACCACATGAAGTTAACATTACATCAACAATATACAGTATGTGGCAGAGAGACTTTTTCCTCTCATGTTATACAGGAATATATAAGGTTTTCCAATGGTTGGCTGTTTTCCAGGAAACTTAAAATTATCACTTCTTTTCTGACATATATCACCTTTAACATAAGAGCCTTGACATCAAAAGTTTGTTCTCCTGCAGGTTCCAAACCTGTGGCGGATTCATGTTGATGTATGGCAAAACCAATACAATATTGTAAAGTAATTAACCTTCAATTAAAATAAATAAATTTATATTAAAAAAAAAAAAACAAAGAAATTCTGACTTCTGTGGTTTTATGCACAAATTTCTAAGGTTTCTTATGACATGCTGGCATACAGCTGAGGGCTTCCCTGGTGGCTCAGCTAGTAAACAGTCCGCCTGCAATGAGGGAGACCTGGGTTCAATCCCTGGGTTGGGAAGATCCCCTGGAGAAGGGAATGGCTACCCACTCCAGTATTCTGGCCTGCAGGATTCAGTCCATGGGGTCACAAAGAGTCAGACACGACTGAGCAACTTTCACTTTCATACAGCTGAAGTGTGATTCAGAGGCTAATAGGTCCATTCTTTATCCATTAATATTAGAAATAAGTCTTTCAATACATCTTCCTTTTGTTCTTAATCATGCAAGCAAGAGTGTATTTATTTCCTCAGATTTTAGCAGAAAACATGGGTTATACAAAGAATGAAGACCTAACAACAAACCAAGAGGAAAAGTGATAAATAACGAATTCTTAAAGAGCTTAAAATGGTACACACTTATTTAGCATCAATAAGAAAGACAACTAAATGAACTGAAACAAACAGTGAATTCACAGCTTATGTTTTAAAAAAACACCTTTGAAGATGCTGTGGAACCAATTAACTATTCTGAAAACGAATAAATGAAAGAAAACAATCAAGCATTTCTCTGGCATTCCTATAGGAACTCCATAGCAGGGTAGTCAGAATGTTTATAAAGGAAAATTCTCTTCATAGCACTGTCCTGGTTAATAAATGAAGAAGTCAACAAAATTAGAATAAAACAATTTGTAATCCATAATGTAACAATTGATAAAAGCAACAATTATCAATGGCTGCTAATATCACAAAAAGATATAATCAGATATATGTCCCTTGATAAAATTATACCTTTATAGTCTTGCCCCACGCCAAAAAAATTACACCTCAACCTGATCAAGCCTCTAAATTCAATTATTAATTTCCAGAAATAAAAAGCATCTGCAAAACCTACAACTAACTTCATATTTAGTTGTGAAACACTGAACTGTTTCTCCCTAATATCAGGTTCTATGAAGACCTACAGGACCTTCTAGAACTAACACCCAAAAAATATGTCCTTTTCATTATAGGGGACTGGAATGCAAAAGTAGGAAGTCAAGAAACACCTGGAGTAATAGGCAAATTTGGCCTTGGAATATGGAATGAAGCAGGGCAAAGGCTAATAGAGTTTCTCCAAGAGAACACACTGGTCATATCAAACACCCTCTTCCAACAACACAAGAGAAGACTCTACACATGGACATCACCAGATGGTCAACACCAAAATCAAACTCATTATATTCTTTGCAGCCAAAAATGGAGAAGCCCTATACAGACAGCAAAAACAAGACCAGGAGCAGACTGTAGCTCAGATCATGAACTCCTTATTGTCAAATTCAGAATTAAACTGAAGAAAGTAGGGAAAACCACTAGACGATTCAGGTATGACCTAAATCAAATCCTTTATGATTATACAGTGGAAGTGAGAAATAGATTTAAGGGACTAGATCTGATAGAGTGCCTGATGAACTATGGATGGAGGTTTGTGACATTGTACAGGAGACAGGGATCAAGACCATCCCCATGGAAAAGAAATGCAAAAAAGCAAAATGGCTGTCTGGGGAGGCCTTACAAATAGCTGTGAAAAGAAGAGAAGCGAAAAGCAAAGGAGAAAAGGAAAGATATAAGCATCTGAATGTAGAATTACAAAGAATAGCAAGAAGAGATAAGAAAGCCTTCCTCAGCGATCAATGCAAGAACTAGAGGAAAACAACAGAATGGGAAAGCCTAGAGATCTCTTCAAGAAAATTAGAGATACCAAGGGAACATTTCATGCAAAGATGGGCTCAATAAAGGGCAGGAATGGTATGGACCTAACAGAAGCAGAAGATTTTAAGAAGAGGTGGCAAGAATACACAGAACTATACAAAAAAGATCTTCACGACCAAGATAATCACAATGGTGTGATCACTCACCCAGACCCAGACATCCTGGAATGTGAAGTCAAGTGGGCCTTAGAAAGCATCACTATGAACAAAGCTAGTGGAGGCGATGGAATTCCAGTTGAGCTATTTCAAATCCTAAAAGATGACGTTGTGAAAGTGCTAGACTCAATATGCCAGCAAATTTGGAAAACTCAGCAGTGGCCACAGGACTGGAAAAGGTCAGTTTTCATTCCAATGCCAAAGAAAGGCAATGCCAAAGAATGCTCAAGCTACTGCACAATTGCACTCATCTCACACGCTAGTAAAGTAATGCTCAAAATTCTCCAAGCCAGGCTTCAGCAATACGTGAACCATGAACTTCCAGATGTTCAAGCCGGTTTTAGAAAAGGCAGAGGAATCAGAGATCAAATTGCCAACACCCACTAGATCATCGAAAAAGCAAGAGAGTTCCAGAAAAACATCTATTTCTGCTTTATTGACTATGCCAAAGCCTTTGACTGTGTGGATCACAATAAACTGTGGAAAATTCTTCAAGAGATGGAAATACCAGACCACCTGACCTGCCTCTAGAGAAACCTATATGCAGGTCTGGAAGCAACAGTTAGAACTGGATATGGAACAACAGACTGGTTCCAAACAGGTAAGGAGTACGTCAAGGCTGTGTATTGTCACCCTGCTTATTTAACATATATGCAGAGTACATCATGAGAAACGCTGGGCTGGAAGATGCACAAGCTGGAATCATGATTGCTGGGAGAAATATCAATAACCTCAGATATGCAGATGACACCACCCTTATGGCAGAAAGTGAAGAGGAACTAAAAAGCCTCTTGATGAAAGTGAAATGGAGAGTGGAAAAGTTGGCTTAAAGCTCAACATACAGAAAACTAAGATCATGGCATTCGGGTCCCATCACTTCATGGGAAATAGAAGTGGAAACAGTGTCAGCCTTTATTTTTGGGGGCTCCAAAATCACTGCAGATGGTGATTGTAGCCATGAAATTAAAAGACACTTACTCCTTGAAAGGAAAGTTATGACCACCTAGATAGCATAGTAAAAAGCAGAGACATTACTTTGCCAACGGTTTTTCCAGTGGTCATGTATGGATGTGAGAGTTGGACTGTGAAGAAAGCTGAGTGCCGAAGAATTGATGCTTTTGAACTTTGGTGTTGGAGAAGACTCTTGAGAGTCCCTTGGACTGCAAGGAGATACAAACAGTCCATTCTAAAGGAGATCAATCCTGGGTGTTCTTTGGAAGGAATGATGCTAAAGCTGAAACTCCAGTGCTTTGGCCACCTCATGTGAAGAGTTGACTCATTGGCAAAGACTCTGATGCTGGGAGGGATTGGGAGCAGGAGGAGAAGGGGATGACAGAGGATGAGATGGCTGGATGGCATCACCGACTGATGGGCATGAGTTTGAGTGAACTCCGGGAGTTGCTGATGGACATGGAGGCCTGGCGTGCTGCGATTCATGGGGTAGCAAGGAGTCAGACACGACTGGGCGACTGAACTGAACTGAACTGAGTATCAGGAAAAAGGCAATGATATCTGCTTTTATCGCTTTCATTCAACAATACTTCGAGCCACTGCACTCAGTGAAAATGAAGTAGAAAGCATAAAGATCAGAAAGGAAAGGTAAAAACTGCTTCTCTTGTAGATGATATAATGGTTTACACAGAAAAATGCCAAAGGCATCTGCAAAACCACCACTAGTATTCTCTCTCCATACCTTCCTATCTGGCTAGGGGTCTAGGGCAAAGGTTGGCAGCAGACTCCTGCCTGTTACTTATCATTCCCCAAAATATGAACTTGATTTCCACCTCTTCCCCATCCATGCACACAAGAGATTGTTACTGAGCACCTACCTGGTGCTACTGCCAGAGCACACAGCAGTAGGCAGAGGCGCTGCTGCTGTTTTCAGATCTGCCCAGAGGTGCTGGACCCACGACTGTCTACTGAATACTCAGTGAATGGCCACCCTAGCCAGTCCAGATGCCTGTGCCTCGACTGAGTGCTTGACAGACCAAACCTGGGGATTTGGATGGAAACCCTGGATGCAGGAGGCCCCTAGACATCCCCACAGCCCGCGGACAGCCAGTCTCCATGGCCAGGTCTCTCCCATTAATCCCAACTTTTAGACTAGTTCCAGTTCACTCTCTCCTGGTGGGCTTTCTATTCCGGAGACTCCCACACCCAAAGACATCAGAATTATAACACATTTCCTCTCTCATGGGGATCCTCAGCCTTTAACAACCCACACTAAAGATGAATTCATGATAAAAAAAATCACAAATCACACACACAGAGAGACGTATAAGGCAGAATGAGCATATGCAAAAACAGAGGGATTGCCAACAAAGAAGTGGTGATAACAGAATAGTGGTTGACAAACATTTTATATTTTTAAAAAATTATAATAAAATAAACATTTTAGCATTTTCTTGGAAGGAAAGTTATGACCAACCTAGACAGCATATTCAAAAGCAGAGACATTGAGAGCTTGTTTGGAGGTTCTAGCAGGGGAGCGCAGCTACTCGTATACCCTTGACCGAAGACCGGTCCTCCTCTAGCGGGGATGGTCGTCCTCTTCGACCGAGCGCGCAGCTTCGGGAGGGACGCACATGGAGCGGTGAGGGAGGAAGGGGACACCCGCCTAGCCAGCCAGATCAGCCGAATCAACCCTGGCGATCAATGGGGTGACAGATGTCGCAACCAGATCGCCCTCAGGATGGTAAACTTCCAAACTCATTCTATGAGGCCACCATCACCCTAATACCAAAACCTGACAAAGATCCCACAAAAAAAGAAAACTACAGGCCAATATCACTGATGAACATAGATGCAAAAATCCTTAACAAAATTCTAGCAATCAGAATCCAACAACACATTAAAAAGATCATACACCATGACCAAGTGGGCTTTATCCCAGGGATGCAAGGATTCTTCAATATCCGCAAATCAATCAATGTAATACACCACATCAACAAATTGAAAAATAAAAACCATATGATTATCTCAATAGATGCAGAGAAAGCCTTTGACAAAATTCAACATCCATTTATGATCAAAACTCTCCAGAAAGCAGGAATAGAAGGAACATACCTCAACATAATCAAAGCTATATATGACAAACCCACAGCAAACATTATCCTCAATGGTGAAAAATTGAAAGCATTTCCTCTAAAGTCAGGAACAAGACAAGGGTGCCCACTTTCACCATTACTATTCAACATAGTTTTGGAAGTTTTGGCCACAGCAATCAGAGCAGAAAAAGAAATAAAAGGGATCCAAATTGGAAAAGAAGAAGTAAAGCTCTCACTGTTTGCAGATGACATGATCCTCTACATAGAAAACCCTAAAGACTCCACCAGAAAATTACTAGAACTAATCAATGACTATAGTAAAGTTGCAGGATATAAAATCAACACACAGAAATCCCTTGCATTCCTATACACTAATAATGAGAAAACAGAAAGAGAAATTAAGGAAACAATTCCATTCACCATTGCAACGGAAAGAATAAAATACTTAGGAATATATCTACCTAAAGAATCTAAAGACCTATATATAGAAAACTATAAAACACTGGTGAAAGAAATCAAAGAGGACACTAACAGATGGAGAAATATACCATGTTCATGGATTGGAAGAATCAATATAGTGAAAATGAGTATACTACCCAAAGCAATCTATAGATTCAATGCAATCCCTATCAAGCTACCAACAGCATTCTTCACAGAGCTAGAACAAATAATTTCACCATTTGTATGGAAAAACAAAAAACCTCGAATAGCCAAAGCGATCTTGAGAAAGAAGAATGGAACTGGAGGAATCAACCTACCTGACTTCAGGCTCTACTACAAAGCCACAGTTATCAAGACAGTATGGTACTGGCACAAAGACAGAAATATAGATCAATGGAACAAAATAGAAAGCCCAGAGATAAATCCACGCACATATGGACACCTTATCTTCGACAAAGGAGGCAAGAATATACAATGGATTAAAGACAATCTCTTTAACAAGTGGTGCTGGGAACTCTGGTCAACCACTTGTAAAAGAATGAAACTAGAACACTTTCTAACACCATACACAAAAATAAACTCAAAATGGATTAAAGATCTAAACGTAAGACCAGAAACTATAAAACTCCTAGAGGAGAACATAGGCAAAACACTCTCTGACATACATCACAGCAGGATCCTCTATGACCCACCTCCCAGAATATTGGAAATAAAAGCAAAAATAAACAAATGGGACCTAATTAACCTTAAAAGCTTCTGCACATCAAAGGAAACTATTAGCAAGGTGAAAAGACAGCCTTCAGAATGGGAGAAGATAATAGCAAATGAAGCAACTGACAAACAACTAATCTCGAGAATATACAAGCAACTCCTACAGCTCAACTCCAGAAAAATAAATGACCCAATCAAAAAATGGGCCAAAGAACTAAATAGACATTTCTCCAAAGAAGACATACAGATGGCTAACAAACACATGAAAAGATGCTCAACATCACTCATTATCAGAGAAATGCAAATCAAAACCACTATGAGGTACCATTTCACACCAGTCAGAATGGCTGCGATCCAAAAGTCTACAAGTAATAAATGCTGGAGAGGGTGTGGAGAAAAGGGAACCCTCTTACACTGTTGGTGGGAATGCAAACTAGTACAGCCACTATGGAGAACAGTGTGGAGATTCCTTAAAAAACTGGAAATAGACATGCCTTATGATCCAGCAATCCCACTGCTGGGCATACACACTGAGAAAACCAGAAGGGAAAGAGACACGAGTACCCCAATGTTCATCGCAGCACTGTTTATAATAGCCAGGACCTGGAAGCAACCTAGATGTCCATCAGCAGATGAATGGATAAGAAAGCTGTGGTACATATACACAATGGAGTATTATTCAGCCATTAAAAAGAATACATTTGAATCAGTTCTAATGAGGTGGATGAAACTGGAGCCTATTATACAGAGTGAAGTAAGCCAGAAAGAAAAACACCAATACAGTATACTAACGCATATATATGGAATTTAGAAAGATGGTAACAATAACCCTGTGTACGAGACAGCAAAAGAGACACTGATGTATAGATCAGTCTTATGGACTCTGTGGGAGAGGGAGAGGGTGGGAAGATTTGGGAGAATGGCATTGAAACATGTAAAATATCATGTATGAAATGAGATGCCAGTCCAGGTTCGATGCACGATACTGGATGCTTGGGGCTGGTGCACTGGGACGACCCAGAGGGATGGAATGGGGAGGGAGGAGGGAGGAGGGTTCAGGATGGGGAACACATGTATACCTGTGGTGGATTCATTTTGATATTTGGCAAAACTAATACAATTTTGTAAAGTTTAAAAATAAAATAAAATTAAAAAAAAAAAAAAAAAGCAGAGACATTACTTTGCTAACAAAGGTCCGTCTAGTCAAGGCTATGGTTTTACAGGTTTTTCCAGTGGTCACGTATGCATGTGAGAGTTGGACTGTGTGCCGAAGAATTGATGCTTTTGAACTGTGGTGTTGGAGAAGACTCTTGAGAGTCCCTTGGACTGCAAGGAGATCCAACCAGTCCATCCTAAAGGAGATCAGTCCTGGGTGTTCTTTGGAAGGACTGATGTTGAAGCTGAAACTCCAATACTTTGGCCACCTGATGCGAAGAGCTGACTCATTTGAAAAGACACTGATGCTGGGAAAGATTGAGGGCAGGAGGAGAAGGGGATGACAGAGGATGAGATGGCTGGATGGCATCACTGACTCAATGGACGTGAGTTTGAGCGAACTCCGGGAGTTGGTGATGGACAGGGAGGCCTGGTGTGCTGCAGTTCATGGGGTCACAAAGAGTCAGACATGACTGAGCAACTGAATTGAACTGAACTGAAACATTTTAGGCTTTGAAGGCTACGTATGATTTCTGTTAAATACTGTTTTATTTTTGTAACAACCCTTTTAAAAATTAAATATCATTCTTTGGGCATGCAAATACAGGCCATGGCCAGATTTGGCCCACTAATCTTAGTTTGACAAGCCTCATAATGGAAAAACCTATAATACAAAGATGGAAAGGGAGATCATTATCAAAAAAACAAAACAGGGCAATCTGGGAGCCAGGGATTGGGAGAGGTGAGCAGATTTTCCAATGAATCAAATAATACTTTACAGATTAAAAAAAAAAAAAACTGTTTAAAACTCAATGCAAGAGAGAGAATTAGAATGCACACCCATGGGAAAAAAACTTAAAAGCAGCCTAGAATGATAAAGAGAAGGAAAATGAGTTAAGAAGCCTGAAGTGTAAAACGAGAAAATCCAACATATTAATAGGCATTTTGAAAGAGAAGAGGCAAAAATGAGGAAGGGGCATTAATATTTGAAGAAATAATAAATAAGAAATTCAAGAATTTAAGTTATAAGGAAATCCTGAAATTGAAGATACATACAGAGTTCCAAAGAAGATGAATAAAAACAAATCCATCATTAGTATACTATAGTGAAACACTGGACCAAAGACAAAGAGAAAAATATTAGAAACTAATCAAAGAAAATTAGCTCAGTTGGTAAAGAATCTGCCTGCAATGCAGGAGACCCCAGTTCGATTCCTCAGTCAGGAAGATACACTGGAGAAGGGATAGGCTACCCACTCCAGTATTCTTGGGCTTCCCTTGTGGCTCAGCTGGTAAAGAATCTGCCTGCAATGTGGGAGACCTGGGTTTGATCCCTGGGTTGGCAAGATCCCCTGGAGAAGGGAAAGGCTACCCACTCCAGTATTCCGGCCTGGAGAATATAGTCCATGGAGTCGCAAAGAGTCAGACACGACTGAGCAACTCTCACTTTCACTTTCAATCAAAGAAAAAGAAGATCTATAAAAAATTTTTTACCTTAACAGGTAAATTACATATTCCCAAGCAACAGAAGAGGCCAGAAGAATAATATCTTAAAGCTAAAGATGATAAGGCAGTAAACAAACAACTTGTCAACCTAGAATTAGTTACACTACCATTCAAGACTGAGGATCAACACAGTTTCAAATTTACAAACTCACTCCTTTGAGATTTAAGCTCCCAGCTTACTTCTACTCTGCCCGACACCACACCTTCTTATAATTCTTGCTGATTTTAGCATCTACCTAGATAAATCTCTTAATATCTTAGCTTCTGGATTTTCTGATATCCTCTCTTCAGATTAACGACACTGCGTCATATGGTCACTCCTATGACAATGCCATAATCAGTAATATTAACTCCTCCACAGTCTCAGTTGCAATCACCCCACCCCCCCATTTTTCCAACTCATCTCTTGACCACTCTAATTGCAACATTCCCTCCACTTCACCAAAAAGTGCCATTCCATTAATTCCGTGGCTTTATAACTATTCCTCACTGCTTTCAGATCCTCACCCCCACCATATCCAACTAAAATCCCATGCTTCATTAACGTGTATCTATTCTCTTACTCCTGAAAGTCTTCCAGTCTCGCTCACGCATCAAACTTAACTGGCAAAAGCCTACTCTGGAGTATCAGCCAGAATAACTACACGAGGCTGCAAAAACAAACCACCCCCACATCTCAGTAGCTTAAAAACAAAAATATTTGTCATTAATGTTATAAATTATACCTGGGTCACCAGAGAGTGTGCCTCAGACAATCACCTGGGAAAAAACCCAGGCTGATGGAGGCTCCATCATCTATAACTGCACCTCCTGGATCATATTCCCACCAGGAGAATGAGAGGGCTACTAAAGGCCATCTTACAGCGTTAGCCTGGAGATCACACACACATATCATTTCCACTCTAGTCCACTGACCAGAAATAGCCACAACGCCTCAGCAATTGCAACAGGGCTGTGAAATACAGAGGAGCATATGAATATTCAGGAAGCACTACATTAAATGTCTCTGGGACATCAGAGTAAACCCAACTTCCCATGCTTGCAACTGCACAGCTAAACGAGGCACAGCTCTCATCCTGCGACCATGGGGCGACATTCATGAGCAAGAAGGCCCACCCGCTGAGAAAAGCTGGAGAGAAAAGACAGCCCCAGGCACCACACAGCATTGCTGAGTAGTCCAGTCAGTCCTGGCTCCTCTGAGGCTTTGTGTTACGCGGGATTTAATACAAAAGCAAAAAAAAAAAAAGCAAACTGTTTAAACCTCTATAATTGAGTTCTCTTCTTTAAGCCCAAATTCATTCTACTTTTTTTTCTTTATATTGGTTTTATATATATGTGTGTGTGTGTGTGTGTATATATATATATAAAACATGAAATTTACCATTTAATCATTTTTTAAGTGTAGAATTCAGTGGCATTCTTATTCAGATTGTACAACTATCACAACCATCCATCTCCAGCACTTTTCCATCTTCCCAAACTGAAACTCTGCACCCATTCAACAACCCCTCATACCCCATTTCTCCCCAACCCTGGCAACCATCATTCTACTTTCCATTTCTATGAATTTGACTACTCTAGGTATCTCATGTAAGTGGAATCATACACTTTTGTCCTTTTCTGACTAATTTGCTTAATATAATGTCCCCAAGGCTCATTTCTTATTGAAACAGGTTTCAGAATTTCCTTCCTTTTCAAGGCTGAATAACATTCCACCATATGCACATACCACATTTGGCTTATCTGTTCACCTGCCAATGGACATTCGGGACCAAATGCACTCCTAATCTACATAAAGAGCCATTTACTGGTGAAAGAAAATGGCTTGGCAAACTTTGCACCAAAAGAAGACCACTTCTTTCACCCAATTATACAACTCTGCATTGAGTCAATTTCTGATAAGTTTATGCAAATGTATTTATCAGACACCATTAGAAGACACGAAAAAAGACTTTATTAACTGAGCTATTTTGGAAAATTCATGATACATTTAATTTCTACCATCAACCAAATTTTTTAATTTGCTTGAATAAATATGAGTAATTTGATTAAAATAAATCCTTATGGTGCCTGAAAATGGAGTCTTAGATAATTAAGAGCCCCTTTTATCTGTGTAAAGGATGACCACTTCTCTGAGCCACGTGAAATCACTTCCAGGAAGCCATTGTTAGAGTGCTTATGTGTGGGTTTGTTTAGAATCTAGAAGAATTAATGAAGTATTTTTATTTTTTCCTCATCTTGACATTTCCATCAATGTCATCATTTCTCCAGTTAACACTGGCCAAGTTACAAAAGAACTTCTCTGTATCTTTACTAAAGGAAAGACCTGAGAACTGTGGTCTTGTTCAGAGACCTTCTGTATTCCATGTATTCAATTTTCTCATTCTCTCCCTCTCCCTCTGTCTTTCTCACCCACACACACACCCCCACCTTAAGGCCACAAGTTCCTGCAAAGTAGGAGGTCAGTATTTTTCTATTCTACACTCAGACTGATGTCTGAATCCAGATGAATGAGTCTGGGACTCTTCATTTAAACCTCAGTTTCCTCAACTGTAAAAATGGAAGATAGAAGTCATAACTACCTCACAAGGACAAAATGAGAGAACACGCATGGAAGATTTGGTGTGAGGCTGGGCACTGGCTGCCTGGATACTGACTGCCTTAAGAAAAACCATTAGCTATCATTTTCTGTCTCTCCTCTTCCTATTCTCTGTATTTTGTTTCTGTTAGAACAAGGTGATTCCCAGCTGGCCTGACAACCATCGCTGAGAGCCTAGAATATAGTTAAAAAGGAGTTTAGCCTTTAACTTGCAATTCTGAAGTCTGCTGTTTCCAAGAAAGCTGAGCCCTCAGCAAGGGTCAAAATGATCATGTGGTTAAACCTTGCATTATCAGAACAAAACAAATAATATGATGAAGATTTCACTTAGCTTGGTAGGAAATATTTTAATAGTGGTTATCCAGGGATTATGGATTATGCGTGATTTTTCATTCAATATGTACTCCTTCTCTTATTTTTCCCAATTTCTGTAATAAACGCCTATCACTTTTTTCCAAGAAGTTCAATGCCCAACATCAATGTTACACTCCTGCATTCACCATACTTTCTCTTCAGGTAAGATAGTAAAGGGCAAGGCAGGGTTTCCTGTAATGAGATTTGGTCTCATACACTTCACTGTCCTGTATTATGAGTTCATGAATGAATGCTACAGGTGTTTTATTTTATCCAACCTCCATCCAGGTGTTTTATCCATTTGGTATTTTTACCTCAGCATTATTGATAGATGTATCTGTCAAATTATTAATAAGATAATTTAAAACATGTAACGTAATAGTCCAATAGTCATATTGTCAAACCATGTTTTACTTCCAAAAGGTTAAGTAGCACACTGAAAAGCATTTGCATTAAGGACTGCTGTTGCTGCTGCTGCTGCTGCCGCTAAGTCGCTTCAGTCATGTCCGACTCTGTGCGACCCCATGGACGGCAGCCCACCAGGCTCCCCCATCCCTGGGATTTTCCAGGCAAGAGTACTGGAGTGGGGTGCCATTGCCTTCTCCATGCATTAAGGATAGAGACACATAAAAACTTACCGACTCTTGGGTGACACTCAAGACACATCTTCATTGCATCTCAAGATAACTTTTAGTTGTTTTATCTTTGTCTCATTTAGTGCTGGCAGCAGGGGTAGGAATGGAGCCAGATTATTACAAAATGAAAGCTCAAAGGCTCTTATGTGTCCAGTGTGTAAAGTAGTGTTCATATACAGGGGTTTTAATGTAGCGCTTACACAGTAGAGGGTTAGGATATAATTCCCCCAGAGGACCTCAACAGGAGATTAGGATTTTTAAGTATAACTCCTAATCTTACAGACCTTCTCGCCTTCTGGAGACTCTCGATTTCTTCCGAACAACTCTAACCTTAGTACTGATCAAGAGAGTCCCCAGAAGGGGTGAGTGAAGCTGCATTCACAGGAGAGAATAACCCACATTCCCAGGCTGCCTGCACCCCAGAGCAGGATCAGGGGCCACAAAAGCTCACAGTCACTGCTCCTGGCACACCACGCATCTCCAAGGCTTGCTGATGACTTTCAAGTATTTATGTCATCTTATAAATGCTGCTGTTCACTCTTGCTGTGGCAAGTGGGCATCTGAAAATCTTTCAACACGTCCCCTGTTAGAAGTCCACAGGGACAGAGAAGTAATGAAGAAAGGTCTTTCCAAATTTAAAAGGAAACATTTGGGACTTCAGTTTCCACTATTGCAACATCTCTTTTTCAACAAAGGAATTTATTACGTGGTACGTCACCTTTTCCCTGTCAGAGGATTTACGGCCAATTTTGGAGTTGGGTTACTTCTGGTTTTCAAGCCTGTCTTGTGAAATTAAAGAGAGGGCTGCCTTAAAAATGATAGAACACACGTGATTTCACTCTTCACAGTGTCCCCATAGTTATCAAACCTGGAACCTATTATATACAAGAAGAAAACATAAGGGGCTTTATAAAGAGATGGAGTAAGTAGTGAGGATGTGTAAGCCAGTCTGGCCCAAAGGGCATGGGCACCAACACACACTTAGTGTCTCCCCAGTGTTCAGTTCTCTCTAACCTCTCACCCATCAGCACCCGGTGGGTATCTACAGTAATCTACCAAAAACAACTCAGGTTTTTTCTTATAAACAATAAATAACCAACAGAAAAAGCAATTTTACAATTATCTCTTAAAGACCTCATCTCCTACAAACCAGGATGCAGTTGATATATGCTTTAACATTTCATAATTATTTAAAATACAGAAAAATATATGATATCAGTGACAAACAGAAAAATCTCTCATCTAGAGCACAGTGCTAAATATACTTAATGCATATGCTAAATATACTTAGTGTGTATGCTAAATATACTTAATCCTGGATATTTAGACTGCAAGGAGATCCAACCAGTCCATTCTGAAGGAGATCAGCCCTGGGATTTCTTTGGAAAGAATGATGCTAAAGCTGAAACTCCAGTCCTTTGGCCACCTCATGAGAAGAGTTGACTCATTGGAAAAGACCCTGATGCTGGGATGGATTGGGGGCAGGAGGAGAAGGGGACGACAGAGGATGAGATGGCTGGATGGCATCACCGATTCGATGGACGTGAGTCTGAGTGAACTCCGGGAGTTGGTGATGGACAGGGAGGCCTGGCGTGCTGCGATTCATGGGGTCGCAAAGAGTCGGACACGACTGAGCTACTGAACTGAACTGAACTGATATTCATGTCTATTTTATTGAGAAGGTATAACCAAACCACAGAAGATCTATCTACTACATAAATGGAAAGAATTCTAGTTTTGTGAATGCAAATATCTGCATACAAAAAAAGAGCTTCCAAAAAAAAATGAGTGTGAAAAGCCTTTATCCAGTTTGCCACATCAGAGAGCCAGGGGTCTGTGGCTAACAACACAGAGGTGCCCACCCTGAAGTTTGAGGTGCTCCATCTTCTCTGGGCCCTGCTCTTCAGCAGTGTCCCATCTCAATGTGAGGACATATCCGATTACTGTTAGCCTCAATACAGATGATGAAACAGGATCTTGCTTCCTGCTCTAAGTTTTCCCAATTTAGTTATCTAAACACAACACGCTCATCAGGGCACTGGGGACAAATGGTGCCAGGCAGCAGAAAGATTCAGAGAAAGCCACCTCACAGAAGTGGTGTTCCTTGGCTTATGTTGGAGCCCACAAAATTCTATCACTACTATTGCATGTGTCTGGAAAACATTCTACGTGTGTGAAGGGCAGACTACCCTCCAGCAGAGAATTTCATTGGAGCAGTGGCTGCCACGGGAGCAGCAAGCACTGATTCCATGTCTGGCTAATGCTTCTGTACATCTCCCCTCTGGACTTCTGTTCCACTGGGGAAATGAGGGGAACCACCTCTGCCCATGGAACCTGAAATGAGTCACTTAAGACCTCTGTATCTCAGGTTCCTCCCTGGAAAACATAAATGGCTTAGGCTTAAATGGTTTCAAATTCCTTGGGACAAAATTTTATAGCTGGAAATACTTCAGGAATGTCAATAACTTTCTGGTTAAAATTAAGTTAAGAGGCTCATAATAAACAGACCACGTAAAAAAACCCTTTTTAAAAAGCTGTTAATTCATGAAATAGTGTATTTAGATTGTTTTTTCTAACCTATTTGTTTTTAAGGGGGAAGATAAAAAGTGACTGATTCACTGTTAAGAGATCAACTACTGCACACCTGGCACTGTCAGAATATCATCACTGGAAAGCCCTACAATTCACTTGCCAAAGGAAGGTACTGTCACCCCAATTTGACAAATAAGAAACATGAAGTGGAAGAACTAAGATTCTAAAATGCAAGTCTTAAAACTCCAAGTAAAATGCTTATTCCAAGAGAGTACACCACTACAGAAATAAGGCTAATACCATCCCACAAACAAAGAAAATATAAGCAAAGAAAGCTCAAAAGCCTGAATCCATGATTAAGATCAAAGTAGTATTTAGCTGCAGATAAGCAGCACAACAAATTCTGCCGCCAATACTTAGGACTGGAGATAGCCCCCAATCTTAACTATGACATTCTAAAAACAATCACTAAATTAACCCCAAGGGAATTAATGTCAAAATTGGAGATTTCATTTTGCATCAAACCAGAGACTGCATTTTATGAGTCAAAAAAAAGGCCAAAACGTAGCTGTAAACAATCTACAATAATGTAGATGTGATGTAATTAAAATAAATTTCAGCACACATATAGAGAAGATGGAGAAGCTCTATACCGTCAGCAAAAACAAGACCGGGAACTGACTGTGGATCAGATCATAAACTCCTTATTGCCAAATTCAGACTAAAATAGAAGAAAGTAGGGAAAACCAATAGACCATTCAGGTATGAACTAAATCAAATCCCTTACAATTATACAGTGGAAGTGAGAAACAGATTTAAGGGACTAGATCTGATAGACAGAGTGCCTGAAGAACTATGGATGGTGGTTCGTGACAATGTACAGGAAGCAGTGATCAAGACCATCCCCAAGAAAAAAGAAATGCAAAAAGGCGAAATGGTTGTCTGAGGAGGCCTTACAAATACCTATGAAAAGAAGAGAAGGAAAAGGCAAAGGAGAAATGGAAAGATATATCCATTTGAATGCAGAGTTCCAAAGAATAGCAAGGAGAAATAAGAAAGCCTTCCTCAGTGATCAGTGCAAAGAAATAGAGGAAAACAATAGAATGGGAAAGATAGAGACTTCTTCAAGAAAATGAGAGATACCAAAGGAACATTTCATTCAAAGATGGGCACAAGAAAGGACAGAAACAGTATTGGACCTAACAGAAGCAGAAGATATTAAGAACAGGTGGCAAGAATACACAGAAGAACTGTACAAAAAACATCTTCACAATCCAGATAATCATGATGGCATGATCACTCACCTAGAGCCAGATATCCTGGAATGTGAAGTCAGGTGGGCCTTAGGAAGCATCACTAGGAACAAAGCTAGTGGAGGTGATGGAATTCCAGTTGAGCTATTTCAAATCCTGAAAGATGATGCTATGAAAGTGCTGCACTCAATATCCAAGCAAATTTGGAAAACTCAGCAGTGGCCACAGGACTGGAAAAGGTCAATTTTAATTCCAACCCCAAAGAAAGGCAATGCCTAACAATCTTCAAACCACTGCAAAATTGCACTGATCTCACACGCTAGGAAAGTAATGCTCAAAATTCTCCAAGCCAGGCTTCAACAGTACGTGAACCGTGAACTTCCAGATGTTAAGGCTGGATTTAGAAAAGGCAGAGGAACCAGAGATCAAATTGCCATCATCCACTGGATCATCAAAAAAGGAAGGAGTTCTGCAAAAACATCTACTTCTGCTTTATTGATTATGCCAAAACCTCTGACTGTGTGGCTCACAACAAACTGTAGAAAATTTTAAAAGAGATGGGAATACCTGACCTGCCTCTTGAGAAATCTGTATACAGGTCAAGAAGCAGCAGTTAGAACTGGACATGGAACAACAGAATGGTTCCAAATCGGGAAAGGAGTACATCAAGGCTACATATTGTCACCCTGACTATTTAACTTATATGCAGAGTACATCATGAGAAATGCTGGACTGGATGAAGCACAAGCTGGAATCAAGATTGCTGGGAGAAATATCAATAACTTCAGATATGCAGATGACACCACACCTATGGCAGAAAGCAAAGAAGAACTAAAGAGCCTCTTGATGAAAGTGAAAGAGGAGAGTGAAAACACTGGATTAAAATTCAACATTCAGAAAACTAAGATCATGGCATTCGGGTCCCATCACTTCATGGCAAATAGAAGGGGAAACGATGGAAACTGTAACAGACTTTATTTTCTTGGGCTACAAAATCACCATAGGTGGTGACTGCAGCCAAGAAATCAAAAGACGCTTGCTCCTTGGAAGAAAAGTTATAACCAACCTAGACAGCATATTAAAAAGCAGAGACATTACTTTGCTGACAAAGGTCCGTCTAGTCAAAGCTATGGATTTTCCATTAATCATGTATGGATGTAAGAGTTGGACTAGAAAGAAAGCTGAGCACTGAAGAATTGATATTTTTGAACTGTGGTGTTGGGGTAGACTCTTGAGAGTCCCTTGGACTGCAAGGAGATCCAACCAGTCCATCCTAAAGGAAATCAGTCCTGAATATTCATTGGAAGGACTAATGCTAAAGCTGAAACTCCAATACTTTGGCTGCCTGATGTGAAGAGCTGACTCATTTGAAAAGACCCTGATGCTGGGAAAGATTGAGGGCAGGAGGAGAAGGGGTCGACAGAGGACGAGATGGTTGGATGGCATCACCGACTCAATGGACGTGAGTTTGAGCAAGCTCCAGGAGTTGGTGGTGGACAGGGAGGCCTGGTGTGCTGCAGTTCATGGGGTCACAAAGAGTCAGACATGACTGAGCAACTGAACTGAACATTGTAATATATGCCAGATCTCAAAGCCTGGGAAACAAACAATGGATTTATACTGTTAAAAGAATCTCACATTTGTGAAGTAATATATTATTATTTTACACAGACTATGGTAAATTAATGATGCATATGTAATATCTAGAGCAACTACAAAAAACATAATACACAAAAGTATAATAAAATGTTAATAGAGGAAAAGAAAATGAAATATTAAAAAAATAATCAAAGCAAAGGATATAGGAAAAGAAGAACAGAGAAACCAAAGAGCAAATAGAAAACAAAAAGCAGGATGTTAGATTTAGTCCAAGCATATCTATAATTACATTAAGTGTAAATGGACTAAGCACTCTATATGTAAAAGGATCAGATTATCAATGTGGATTAACTTTAAAAGGGTATTGACCCAGCTTGTTTATAAGAAACATACATTAATATAAAGACATGATAGGCTAATAGTAAACATACTATTACATGGAACATAATATACCAGACAAGCAGTAAGTGTAAGAAAGCTGATTTGACTATATTAATGTTAGGCAAAGTAAACACCAAAACAAAGACTATCTAAAGATAAAGAATATTTTATAACAATAAAATATCAGTTTGTCAACATACAAAGTATTAAAAGTTAAAATATATTTTTATTTTATAGAACAACTATATGAACAAATACTATGGAAACATAATATTTAGTGAAAAAAGCAAGTCACAGAGGACGGTATATCACATAACACTATATTCCTATGGCTCAATAAAAATCATAAAGCTAAATAATATACTGGTTAGAGATGTACACACATGTGATTAAACTTTTCTTAAGCTAAAATATGGTACACAGAATTCAGGATAATAGTTTTACTTCTGGAGGACAGGCAGGGGTTTGGGAAAGAGTAGACATGGATACTATTACTAATGTTCATTTGTAACCTAATGATAAGTTCAATGAATTTAATTTCATTTTGTTTCATAACTTACTTATGTAATATAGTATTTTATATGTAGCCAATATTGCCATTTTAAAAAACTTAGTTCTTAATACGAAAAGATACAATTAGTCAATACCCACCAATATCCTTAAAAATAATCATTCCTTTTGAGTCTTAAGGAGTATTTCTAGGAATTCTGGTAAGGAAATACACAAGTATACAACAGTCAAACACAAGAAAATCACTGTTTTTAGAACAGCAAAAAGCAAACAATAAAAAACAGGAATTAACAACTCATTGGTCGTTCTAAGAGACTAAAGCAACCACAGAATAGAATTTTATTATATGAAGCTATTTAACATAATTAAGTTACTATTTAGATCACTAGCTTAGGAGTTAGTGAATTCCTAAACTTTTAAGTTAAACTAGGGGTACTTACATGGACATTATGGAGTTTCCAACTAGGAACTCCATGCAATTTTTCTAGAATTGTATGTATACTTATGCAGGTAACTGTAGTCACAAGCATGCTTCTAGGGAGAAGGTCTATAGTTTTTATGTTCTCAAAAGAAGAATGGTTATTCAAAAAAAAAGTTACTAAGGTAGCTAATCTTCAAAGATGGCTACCAATGAACAAAGCCGCCCAGGATTCATACCCATACGTAATCCCCTTGCACAATGAATCTGGATTGTGACCCTGTAATTAACTTTACCTAATGCAATGCAAGTTCCAGGCCTAAACCATAAAGAGGACTGATAGCTTTGGCACTTTGAGTGTCCTGAGCAACCATGTAAGAATCCAGCTGCCTTGTGGAAGAGGCCGTGTTAGACCAGAATTAGTCCTGATACGACATGGGCAGACAGCAAAGCCAAAGCACCTGGGCATACCAGCTGAGCCCATCATTCTGGCTGTGCCCGCCAAGGCACCAGCCACGTGAGGAAGCCACCAAGGACACCTAGGTAAACCACCATCTAACCCTACCGACATGAGAACCCCCAAACAAACCAGCAAAAGGATGATCCACTTGAGATCTAGTTAACACATATAATCATAAGAAGAGGATTATTTTTCTAAGTCACAAAATTTGGGGGTGATTTGTTAAGCAGCAAATAGGTAGCTAAACAACTACAGACTGCTAGTTCAGACTGAGTAACCTCACCTAATTAAGGACCGAATATTTTATATGATGGCTGAAATGAAAATCAGAAGCTACCCATCAGAACAAACTGGAAAATTCTTAAAGAGATGGGGATACCAGACCACCATATCTGCCTCTGGAGAAACCTGTGCAGGTTGAGAAGCAACAGTTAGAACAAGACATGGAATAATGGACTGATTCAGAATCAGGAAAGGAGTATATCAAAACTTATCATCACCCTGCTTATTCAACTTATGCAGAGTACATCATGCGGTATGCTGGGCTGGATGAATTAAAAGATGGAATCAAGATTTCCAGGAGAAATATCAACAACCTCAGATATGCAGATGATACTAACCTAATGGCAGACAATGGAAAGGAACTAAAGAACCTCTTGACGAAGGTGAAAGAGCAGAGTGAAAAAGCTGGCTTAATCACTTCTTGGCAAATAGATGCGGAAAAAGTGGAAATAGGGACAGATTTTATTTTCCTGGACTCCAAAATCACTGTCAACAGTGACTACAGACATGAAATTAAAAGACAGCTACTCCTTGGAAGAAAAGCTATGACAAACCTAGACAGTGTATTAAAAAGCAGAGACAGCACTTTACGGACAAAGGTCTGTCTAGTCAAAGCTATGGTTTTTCCAGTAGTCAGTATGGATGTGAGAGTTGGACCATAAAGAAGGCTGAGAACCACAGAATTGATGCTTTCAAACTGTGGTGTTGGAGAAGACTCTTGAGAGTCCCTTGGACTGCAAGGAGATGAGATCAAACCAGTCAATCCTAAAGGAAATCAGTCCTGAATATTCATTAGAAGGACTGATGCTGAAGTTGAAGCTCCAATACTTTGGCCACTTGATGTGAAGAGCAGACTCACTGGAAAAGACCCTGATGCTGGGAAATACTGAGGGCAACAGAACAGGATGACAGAGGGTGAGGTGGTTGGACAGCATCACCGACTACAGGAGACAGTGAAGGACAAGGAAGCCTGGCATGCTGTAGTCCATGGGTTGCAGAGTCGGACATGACTTAGCGACTGAACAACAATCCATCAGAGGACATAACATCACTCCCCAGTCCTCTGTGCAATAATCCCTGTTGATGCACATGCACACACACACACACACACACACACAGTCACACGCCCCACACACACACACACATCTATGCCATTTATATAATAGCTTCACTGAGTAAAACCAACTTCACCTTGATTTCATGTACTTTATTCACGTAGGCTCTTTTATTACACATAAATGAAACATAGATCAAGCATACACTTTGCCCTTATATTAAATGAAATGAAAAGAAGTGAGACCCTCACATGACCCTTCATTTAAAATATTACAGTGGTTACTTATGTAAATCACTTTCCTTCCCTCTGGACTAAAAAAGAACAAAGTAGACTGAGGTTCAGGGAACACACACTGAAAGGTATTTTATAATGCTAATAAAATAGCATTGTAATATGTCACAGTAGGACAATTACAGTGCTTACTGCACAGAAATACTTTCTCTTTATTAATTTCCACAATCATCTTGTAAATGATATTTGAGAAGGAAACAAATTCAAGCAGAACCAGGAATCCTGCCCCAGAACCAAGAAGCAAAGCAGAACATAAACAATATGAAACAGCCAGATCCCATTTCATCTATTCAATTCGAGTGAAATGAAGACATAAACAAACTCTGTGGTGGTGTGGTTTTTTTTTTTTATCTACTGCATTTGATTTTTCAAAACAAAAACATTTATTTCCACAGCCAAATTTCTGTTAGCCAAAAATAATGGCATGGCTCTAGTAAGGACAGATTTAAGTGGTAAGCATACGTTTTTAACTCTCTAAACACCTACACCTCACCGTTTCTAGTAGGACAGTGGATGATTATATTTCAGTTTGGCCCCGCTCTTTTTTCACATTTCTCTACTGTCACTAAGTAAAGACTGTTTAGATTCTTTCAGCACTCAGGCACTGCTTGACTTTTCTGAACCTCAGTTTTCTCATTTGAAAATTGTAATCATTATGTCCAAAGCACTTAGCACAGTGCCTGATCAGAGCAAGTGCTCAACAGATGATAGCTGCTGTTATCATCCTTATTGATAATCACCAAATGATATCAAGTATCAGTTGATATCAAGAGGCCGGATCCTGGCACTAACCCACACAACTGTGATTTCCTTCTGTGCTAACAGAATCCTGATTTCGTTCATGCTGCTCCAGTCATCTGTTGTTGTTCAGTCACTCAGTCATGTCGAAATCTTTGCAACCCCGTGGACTGAAGCACTCCAGGCTTCCCTGTCCTTCACTATCACCTGGAGTTTGCTCAACTCATGTCCACTGAGTCAGTGATGCCATCCAACCATCTCATCCTCTATCACCCTCTTCTCTTTCTGCCTTTAATCTTTCCCAGCATCAGGGTCTTTTCCAGTGAGTCGGCTCTTCACATCAGGTGGCCAAAGTATTGGAGCTTCAGCTTCATCATCAGTCCTTCCAATGAATATTCAGGACTGATTTCCTCTAGGATTGACTGGTTTGATCTCTTTGCAGTCCAAGGTACTCTCAAGAGTCTTCTCCAGCACCACGGTTTGAAGACATCAATTCTTTGGTGCTCAACCTTCCTTCTGGGGAATAAAATTTGGCAACCCACTCCAGTACTCTTGCCTGGAAAATCCCACGGACAGAGGATCCTGGTAGGCTACAGTCCATAGTGTCACAAAGAGTCAGACACGACTGAGTGACTTCACTCACTCACTCGCTCAACCCTCTTTATGGTCCAACTCTCACATCCGTACCTGGCTACTAGAAAAACCACAGCTTTGACTAAATAGACTTTTGTCACAAAGTGATGTCTCTGCTTTTCAAGAATTTGTCTAGGTTTTATCAGAGCTTTCCTTCCTAGGAGCAAGTGTCTTAATTTCATGGCGGTAGTCATCATCTGCAGTGATTTTGGAGACCAAGAAATAAAATCTGTCACTGTTTCCATGTTTTCCCCACCTACTTGCCATGAAGTGATGGAAACAGATGCCATAATCTTAGTTTTTCGAATGTTGAATTTTAAGCCAACTTTTTCACTCCCCCTTTCACCCTCATCAAGAGGCTCTTTGTTCCTCTTCACTTTCTGCCACTATAGTGGTATCATCTGCATACCTGGGGTCATTGATATTTCTCCTTGCAATCTTGATTCCAGCTTGTGGTTCATACAGCCTGGCATACACATTATGTGCTCATAAATTAGCAGGGTGACAATATACAGCCCTGATGCACTCCTTTCCCAATGTGGAACCAATCAATAAAAAAGAAGCAGATGTTTTTCTAGTATTCTCTTGCTTTTTTTGATGATCCAATGGATGTTGGCAATTTGATCTCTGGTTCCTCTGCCTTTTCTAAATCCAGCTTGAACATCTGGAAGTTCACAGTTCATGTACTGTTGAAGTCTCACTTGGAGAATTTTGAGCATTACTTTGCTAGTGTGTGAGAGGAGTGCAATTGTGCATTAGTTTGAACATTCTTTGGCATTGCCTTTCTTTGGGATTGGAATGAAAACTGATCTTTTCCAATCCTGTGGCCACTGCTGAGTTTTCCAAATTTGCTGGCATATTGAGTGCAGCACTTTCACAGCATTCAGTTCAGTTTCAGTTTAGTCGCTCAGTCATGTCTGACTCTTTGTGATGCCATGAACTGCAGCACGCCAGACCTCTCTGTCCATCACCAACTCCCGGAGTCCACCCAAATCCATGTCCATCGAGTCGATGATGCCATCCAACCATCTCATCCTCTGTCGTCCCCTTTTCCTCCTGCCCTCTATCCCCCCCAGCATCAGTGTCTTTTCCAATGAGTCAGCTCTTCGCATGAGGTGGCCAAAGTATTGGAGTTTCAGCCTCAACATCAGTCCTTCCAATGAACACCCAGGACTGATCTCCTTTAGGATGGACTGGTTGGATCTCCTTGCAGTCCAAGGGACTCTCAAGAGTCTTCTCCAACACCACAGTTCAAAAGCATCAATTTTTCGGTGCTCAGTTTTCTTCACAGTCCAACTCTCACATCCATACATGACCACTGGAAAAACCATAGCCTTCACTAGACGGACCTTTACTGGCAAAGTAATGTCTCTGCTTTTTAATATGCTGTCTAGGTTGGTCATAACTTTCCTTCCAAGGAGTAAGCGTCTTTTAATTTCATGGCTGCAATTACCATCTGCAGTGATTTTGGAGCCCCCAAAAATAAAGTCTGACACTGTTTCCACTGTTTCCCCTGTTTCCCCATCTATTTGCCATGAAGTGATAGGACTGGATGCCATGATCTTAGTTTTCTGAATGTTGAGCTTTAAGCCAACTTTTTCACTCTCCTCTTTCACTTTCATCAAGAGGCTCTTTAGTTCTTCTTCACTTTCTGCCGTAAGGGTGGTATCATCTGCATATCTGAGGTTATTGATATTTCTCCCAGCAATCTTGATTCCAGCTTGTGCTTCATCCAGCCCAGCATTTCTCATGATGTACTCTGCATATATGTTAAATAAGCAAGGGTGACAATATACAGCCAATATACAGTACTCCTTTTCCTATTTGGAACCAGTCCGTTGTTCCATGTCCAGTTCTAACTGTTGCTTCCTGACCTGCATACAGGTTTCTCAAGAGGCACGTCAGGTGGTCTGGGATTCCCATCTCTTTCAGAATTTTCCACAGTTTATTGTGATCCACACAGTCAAAGGTTTTTGCATAGTCAATAAAGCAGAAATAGATGTTTTTCTGGAATTCTCTTGCTTTTTTGATGATCCAGTGGATGTTAGCAATTAGATCTCTGGTTCCTCTGCCTTTTCTAAAACCAGCTTGAACTTCTGGAAGTTCATGGTTCACGTATTGCTGAAGCCTGGCTTGGAGAATTTTGAGCATTACTTTACTAGCGTGTGAGATGAGTGCAAGTGTGCAGCAGTTTGAGCATTCTTTGGCATTGCCTTTCTTTGAGACTGGAACGAAAACTGACCTTTTCCAGTCCTGTGGCCACTGCTGAGTTTTCCATATTTGCTGGCATATTGAGTGCAGCACTTTCACAGCATCATCTTTCAGTATTTGAAATAGCTCAACTGGAATTCCATCACCTCTACTAGCTTTGTTCGTAGTGATGCTTCCTACTTGACTTCACAGTCCAGGATGTCTAGCTGTAGGTGAGTGACCACACCATCATGATTATTTGGGTCATTAAGACCTTTTTTATATAGTTCTATACAAACAAGTTATTCTTGCCACCTCTTCGTAATTTTTTCTGCTATTGTTAGGTCTTTATTGTCTCTGTCCTTTATCATGCCCATCCTTGCATGAAATGTTCCCTTGGTATCTCCAATTTTCTTGACGGGATCTCTAGTCTTTTCCATTCTATTGTTTTTCTCTATTTCTTTGCATTGTTTATTTAAGAAGGCCTTCTTATCACTCCTTGCTATTCTCTGGAACTCTGCGTTCAGTTGGGAATATCTTTCCCTTTCAACCTTTCCTTTTGCTTATCTTCTTTTCTCAGTTATTTGTAAAGCTTCCTCAGACAACTACTTCACTTTCTTGTATTTCTTTATCTTTGGGATGGTTTTGGTTAGTTACTCTTGTAAAACCTCCATCCACAGTTCTTCAGGTACTGTGTCAGCCCCATCTAATCCCTTGAATATCCACTGTATAATCATAAGGGATATGATTTAGGTCATTCATGAATGGCCTAGTGGTTTTCCCTTCTTTCTTCAATTTCAGCCTGAATTTTGCAATAAGAAGCTCATGATCTGAGCCACAGTAGCTCCAGGTCTAATTTTTTGCTGACTGTATACAGCTTCTCCATCTTCAGCTGCAAAGAATCGATCTGATTTTGGTATTGACCATTTGGTAAAGTCCATGTGTAGAGTTATCTCTTGTGTTGTTGGAAAGGGGTGTTTGTTATGACCAGTGTGTCTCTTGACAAAATTGCTAGCCTTTGCCCTGCTTCATTTTGCACTCCAAGGCCAAACTTTCCCATTATGCCATCTCCTGACTTTCTACTTTAACGTTCCAATCCCCTATGATGAAAAGGACATCCTTTTTTTTGGTGTTTGTTCTAGAAGACCTTGTAGGTCTTCACAGAACCATTCAACTTCAGCTTTACTGGTTGGGGCACAGGCTCACGAACGTAACCCAAGGGTATGTTGTGTGCTTATGACAGGTTCATGGGCAATCCCCTTGTCAGAAATTAGCTCAGGAATGGGCCAGTGACTCAACATTATTCAACCAACAAAATGTGAAAAGTCAGCTGGGAAGCATCTAAAACATGTTCCTAACACCTAGAAGAGAGCTACATAGAGAAAGAGTTTTTTCTTCTTCTAGCAATTTTTACGTCATGAATTTTTCTAGAAACACAGTAGCGATTCTGCCATCAGCCTGATGAAGAGGTCGGTGATGACAGCTGCAGAACAAGTGCGGGACAGAGAGAACTGGAGACCTGATGTCAGCCACGGGGCCTTGGAGCAACCAACCCTGCAGCCCACCTACCTCGGAACCTCCTCCTCTGTGAAATCACTGCACTCCTTGTTGGTGAAGCCAGTTTGAGAAGTGACTATCTTACCTATAGCTCAGAGTACTCTAAATTACCACAATCATGGAAGGGTGTGAGACTGCAGTGAATTTTATCAAAACTAAATTACACTAAAATTAAACCACCCTTCTTTTCAGAGCACTGCCCTCAGCATGAATGTCTAAAGCTCATAAACAAGCAGGAGCACTAAGCCCTGGTTTTTCAGTGAGGAACAATTAAGTCACTTTGCCAAACAGAATCTATTTGACAGTGCTTTAAAATATGCAGTGGGTTACAGAGTTCAATTCAATAGATGTTCATTTATCGAGTACCAACCACATCTTTAGGGCACCAGCTTCTTCCTCAAGGAGCTCCATGTACCATACGTGGTACATGCACTACATCACGGCGCCACTGACCACAAAGGGTGTAAACCTTTGGACTGGGCAAGGGAAGAAGGGAGGCTACAGGAAAGACACTTGAGCCCAACTTTGAAGGACGAGCCAGGCTTCACCAGGTGTGAGAAGGAGGGAAGGCATTCTAAGTAGGAGCAGAAATAGAAATGTGCACTCTTTCTTCATGATATTGTGCTAAATTGCTTATATTACAATGACAGATATAAAGAAATGAAGTAAATGATGATATCTAGGACTTGCTAAGGAGAGTTGCCCCAGACATGAAGAAGATCAAAATAAAACTTACCTCTGCAAAGCACATAGTGAGTTCTGAAAAATATCCATGAATTTGATGACAGGGGCAGGGTTTAACCTATCAAAGTTGTTCTGAGGAAAGCCCAGGGCCGTACAGAAACTCAAGTCTGCTGTGCGTATGCTTATTCCAGGTATAAACAGGCTATAACACTAAGGTGAAAGGCTCCAAAGAAGGAACTCTTACTAAGATGTGAAATGAAATCAAAACTACTAAGACAACTCAGATGAATGAAAACATGTAAGACAAATATATGGAAAAATATTTCCATTAATATTGCGTCTCTCAAGAGGGAGGGGACAGATGTATACTTGTTGCTGATTCACATTGTTGTACAGCAGAAACCAACACAATGCTGAACAGCAATTATCCTCCAATTTAAAAAAAGAATATTATATCTCTATATCCTACTAAATTTACGCTAACACTCGAAAGAAAGCCTAACAAGTAAAGCAGAGGCACATCTAAACTTCAAGGATAAGGAAGAAGTCAGATAAAAGAAATTTTAGTAAATCTTAAATCGTTACTGTCCTCTGACATAAATTTTACTATCTCTCTTAGCAACATGGGGCAAATATTCCGTATTTCCAGGAACACACCATCACATCATCCTAGCAGAATGTTCTTTCATCAATATTAGTAAACAGTGACTATTATGATAGATTACAACACATATAATTTACCAGGAAATTATGAAGAACCAGGAAAGCACTGTCACTTAAGGCTAGAATATAGAGAAATAGATGCAGAAAACAGTATTACAAAACATACAACACTGAATCCCGAGTAGCAGGAGGGGCACTGATACAAAGTGATAACATCGATGGCAATTAACATATCTGTACGTCTCTCCTCCATAAAGAAAGATGCTCCAGTCCTGGTGGGAATAGGTAGACACACCCTTCCAACCGGCTCCCTCCATTATGATTCCAACCCAAGTCTGATTTCCAAGCCCATGACATCCCAACCACCTTCAGAGCACACCTTCTCTTCCAGTCAATAGACCTGAAATGCCAATGAGGAATGTAAAAAAAAAAAAATCTCTAATTCCTTTCTGTCTAACTCAGATTTTTAAAAGTGATTATCCATGTTTTCTACTAGCCAATGCTTGTAAAAAATTTTTTTCATCAAAGCCAAAGACAAATACAGTGAACAAATGTACTCTTTCTTGATATGAATAAAAATATTCTGAAAATTAAAACGTAAGGTATCCTTGAGTCATGATGTGTTATACTGTAGGCTCAATCATGCTGTTAGGCACTAAGGAGGACCAAGACATGTATATAAAAGCAAGCTAATAAAAACACAAACAGCAGCTCCTGCAGTTTACACTTAAGTGTCTTCACTTTTTTCTCCATGATTCACCAATAAACCTTTTGGCCCAAATTAACCAGCCACCATGGACAGAGCCGGTTAAACTGAAATACATCTGATTCAGGATTATATCTTTCTAACCTCTTTGCTGCTGCTGCTGCTGCCAAGTCACCTCAGTCACGTCTGACTCAGTGTGACCCCGTAGATGGCAGCCCACCAGGCTCCTCTGTCCCTGGGACTGTCCAGGCAAGAATACAGGAGTGGGCTGCCATTTTCTTCTCCATCTAACCCCTCTAGCCACACCTTTTAGAGCTGGCCGGTTGTTTTATCCACCTCTGCTTGCAACAAGAACCTTAGTTAATTTGTATCAAGGTTAGGAGTATCCCAGATGAGTCAGAAAACATAAATATCATTCCTGCCAGCACTATAATCCCTCCTCAGTGGTGCCTATCCATGCAGGCCCATATGGTCATGTGTTGACAATCAGTTAAAGCTCTCAGAGATACCAAAGGTCAAGGATATCTACCACATTGCCTTAACTTTAGAACCACCAAAACATGATGAGACATAAAGTGTATGGGATGCGTGTTACAGGCAAGGCACAGTTGGGAACAGCACCGCTTTGTTCATCAAAATGGACCAGCAGGATTGGTATCACCTGGGAGCATATGAAAAATGCAGACTCACAGGCCTCTCCCAGACCCACTGGATCATAATCTGCATTTTCCTTTTGGTCATGCTGCATGGCATGTGGGATCCTCGTTTCCCTGGTTCTTAACCACCGGACCACCAAGGAAGTCCCATACTCTGGATTTTAACAGGTGATTCATACATGCTAAACTGTGGGAAGAATGGGTGTTAAAAAAAAAGAACCTGAGAAACTGTTTCTGAAGATACATCATTAAAATTATTATCCCAAATGACTCTCAGAAGTAGACAGCCTAAACCAAGTTTGGGTCTAAAGAACAATGTGCCTCACTCTGAAAATATCCAGGGAAACCTTAAGAGGAACCAAAGTTCCAAGCATCTGAGAGCTCAAGGCCTGAATTCCTGAGCATCGTTTTTTCAAACATAACAGCTTGCAACATCAGACATACTATGTACCTTCAGAAAAGTGATGAGTTATACCATGTACAACCTTCATAGCAACAAATTATCAATTTACAAACTCAAAGTCAACATATTGTGCCTCACAGTCATTTAAGCTGGCAAGACTTTAAAGTACACACAAATCTGAAGTAATGCTTTGGAAATATTTGATTTATGTTAAACAGCGCTCTGGAATTTAAACATTTGTATGCTCCACCAAGCCCTTTTCCTGGCCAACTGGTTCACTGGTCGGCTTACATAGATGCTTCCAACGTAAGATGCTGCCCAGCTAAATTTAATATTTAAAAATGTTTAAGACCTTTCTGTGTATTTTTTAAAATCAATCTTAGTTCAAGTAAATTTCCTGTGCAGCAAAAGAACACCACCACCACCACAACAAAATCATACCCCAAACGGCCCTGTGCTATAAAAGGTGCTGCCGGCATCGAGTGAACTCTGCCTCTAACGAGAACCTTCTACAGAGGGAACCAAGATGGCAAAGCTGCGAAGGCCTTCGGTCCAGTAGGGAACACAGAGCAGCGTGTCAGAAAGAAATTGTTTTTCTGCTCCTTTTGATGGGTTGCGCTTTCAAGTCAGGAAATGAGAAACAGGTGTGCCAGAGGGCACACACATCCTCGCCCCACACTGCAAAACACGCGTTTTCAATTTGCAAACATGAAAGGGACTCCTGTTGAATGAAAGAAGAAATGAAAACCCAGCTCTGTCTCTGCGAACCATATGAAGGCGGCTCAGAAAGGCTCTGACAAGCTGCTCGACTTCCTCCCTCTCCGACTGACAGCAGGTAGTGCTCGACAATGGGAAGGAAAAGGCATTCTTTCAAGTGAGAACAATCAAAGGGAGAATTACACGAAGGATCAGAGCGCTGGCACTTTAACCCATCACTTGATCTCATGCTTCTGTTTCTACCACTGCTTTACCTTGCGTCTTCAAATTACAAGTCTGTTCTTTCAGCAAACAACAAACGATGCAAAATAAGTCTCTGGCCCACCCACCCCCCCCCCCCTCAAAAAAAAATCTGAGAAAGTGCAAACATTAAAAGAACATCTTGGAGTTCACTTGATCTACCACCATCTAAGTGTACAGTCTCTTTCAGAAAGACCTACTTTTCTTCATGAAGTCCTGAGTTCTCCTGCAGCACTGGAGGCATTTTAGGGGCTTAGATGAATGTCCTGGTGGTGCTGTTTAAAAGCAACTGGTTTTGGTGGGCCTTTGGGGGGAGGGTGTATGGCAAGAAGGAAGAGGTACTAATGGCAGCAAAAGGAGTCAGGTGGCCAGGTGTGCCAAGGTCCATTTGGGAGGCTCTGCAGGGAGCATCCCTCAGCTGTGTGGACACAGCAGAGCCCGGTTCAGCGCAGCAAGCCTTTATTTTAATGTATTTCTAGACTAGCAAGAAACTTCCCTGTATTAACAAGGCCATAGACTTCATGCCCTTTGAGAATGGGGACTGTCTTCTCTTGTATCACAGCCAAACACTACACAGCACAGGATAAGAGCCTATAAAACAGCTGCTGTGTTATAGCTTGAGGGCAGCTACACGTCTTCTTACATAAGAGCAAAATGCCTGAGCTCATGTTTGTGGGAAACACACCCTTCACATCTAAAATTAAGTTTTGAAGAACATCTACAGTATCATAAAAATATTCATTATAGAATATTAAATGGGCAAAGACTAACAAGCTAAACGACAGTCATTTGTTTTATCTACCCAAAATCTACCCAAAATATTAACACACTATCACAGCATAGCAACGTTAAAATTTCATTTTCCAAATTCTTTTCAATGACCAAGTGTTATTTCACAATCAGAGAAAAGTCCATTCGTTTATTAATAAAACATCCAAAATGCATGATACCAAAGCTGTCACACGAATCTGGTTTCCTAAGAAATAACCTAGCAACAGTCAGAACCAAAAGCAGGAAATAATGTATTAATAGTTCATCAGATATGAAGTGACCTAATTAGAGTAAATGATGGTCCTGGAATAGAATTCCCATCCCACATAACTACTTTAGTTTTGGGAAGTGTGCTGGGAATTTATCGACTCTGTCATCTGTAAATGAACAATATTTCTTCCCCACCCAGACTAACCAATCAGTCCAAAGAGTCAAGTGGTTTTAAGATGATGATGTTTACAAACATATTAGGGTTTTATCTATGCTCACATCTAGAAGTCATAAATCACACAAAAAGATTTCTCAAGACATTTACATATTAAATCCCAAATTACTTTAGCTTAAGTGTCTGCCCTCTAAGAATCTTGAGTGCAAAAGATTCAGTTCAGTTCAGTCCAGTCGCTTAGTCATGTCTGACTCCTTGTGACCCCGTGGACTGCAGCACGCCAGGCCTCCCTGTCATCACCAACTCCCAGAGCTTGCTCAAACTCATGTCCATTGAGTCAGTGATGCCACCCAACCATCTTGTCCTCTGTCGTCCCCTTCTCCTCCAGCCCTCAATCTTTCCCAGAATCAGGGTCTTTTCCAAGGAGTCAGTTCTCCACATCAGGTGGCCAAAGTATTGGAGCTTCAGCTTCAGCATCAGTCCTTCCAAAGAATATTCAGGACTGATTTCCTTTAGGATGGACTGGTTGGATCTCCTTGCAGTCCAAGGGACTCTCAAGAGTCTTCTCCAACACCATAGTTCAAAAGCATCAATTCTTCAGCACTCAGCTTTCTTAATGGTCCAACTTTTACATCCATACATGACTACTGGAAAAACCATAGCTTTCATTCACTAGATGGACCTCTGTCAGCAAAGTAATGTCTCAGTTTTTAAGTTTTTATTATGCTTTCATAATAACAGATTATGAAAGTTTGTTTCATACAGACAAGAAGCTTCCAAGAAGCCACACTGTCAGCCACATCAGTGAGAAAGAACACTGCCTAGCAAGGCAGATAAAGGAGCTAGAGTGGGCTGAAGAGCCCGGACCCCACCCAGAAGAACCAGCCCCCTCTGTCTGAAACGTCACTCATCATCCCAGAGCAACCTCAAAGATAAAAGTTACGTCTTCACCTCTTTTCCAAAAGAATGAGCATCTCCCTCTTCAAAGGGTCCCCCTCTTTATACAAAAGAAAACTTCAATACTTAGTCAAGACCATCCAGAGAGCACCCAATAAGACCCCAGGTTAAGACCCACACACCTTGGACTCACCCCTCTTCTTCAGGGATCTTCTGTTCTCATCAGAACACACCACTCTCAACTCTGTACTTACCTCCTCTCAGCCCTGACTCAGCTGGGCATGACCTAACCCACTCCACCTGTTGTGCCCCCAGAAAGATGATGTTGAAGCCCTAATCCCAAGGTGGTGGTGGTGTCTTTAGGGAGGTAATTAGGGTTTTATGAGGTCATGAGGGTGGGCCCCGCCCTCCCCAGGATGGGATTAGTGTCCCGGTAAGAAGAGGAAGAGAGATGGTAGCTCCCTCATGTCCATTCTTCCTCTCTCTCTCTCTTTCCCTCCCTCCCTCTTTTCCTCTGTCCTTGCCTCTATCTCTCTCTCTCTCTCTTTCCACCATGTGATGACACAGGAAAAAACTGGCCAGCAGCAAGCCAGAAGGAACCAAATCTGCTGGCACCATGATCTTGGACTTCCTAGACTCCAGAACTTGGAGAAATAAATGTTTAAGTCACGCGGCCTATGGTATTTTGTTATAGCAGTCTGAGCTAAGACACATCCCACTATATCTGTTTGTTTGTATCAATTCACATCAATCCATTCAAAAAGCATCAAAGACTCTGTCGGATGAGCACCATTCAGACATCAGGGAACAAAGCTGAGGAAAATCCCTACCTTCATAGAGTTTCATGTAGCAGAGAGAAGAAGACTAAAAAGATAACATAAAGACACAAAAGGTATGTTAGACATGATACATTCTATGGGAAAAAATAAAATGTGGGAGGGGGCTGGGGGATGTTACTGAGGGAAGATTTACATGTTTAAAATGGGGTGGTTGAGGAAGACCTCTGTGAGAAGGTGAATCATCTGAATCAAGAGCTGATGAGGCAGAGGCAGGGGTGTAGATACTCAGGTGCATGCATGTGAGCTAAGTTGCTTCAGTTGTGTCTGACTCTTTATGACCCTATGGACCATCAGCCTGCCAGGCTCTCCTGTCAAAATCCACATCTCTTTGTGTGTGTGTGTGTGTGTGTGTTGCACTTTTTTTTTAATTAATTTGTTTATTTTAATTGGAAGCTAATTACTTTACAGTACTGTATTGGTTTTGCCACACTGACGTGAATCTTCCATGGGTGTACATGTGCTCCCAATTCTGACCCCCTCTCCCCACTCCTTCCCCATCCCATCCCTCTGGGCCATCCCAGTACACTGGCTTTGAGTGCCCTGTCTCATGCATCAAACTTGGACTGGCGATCTATTTCACATATGGTAATATACACATTTCAATGCTATTCTCTCAAATCACCCCACCTTCGCCTTCTCCTCAGTTCAGTTCAGTTCAGTCACTCAGTCGTGTCCGACTCTTCGAAACCCCATGAACCGCAGCACACCAGGCCTCCCTGTCCATCACCAACTCCCGGAGTTCACTCAGACTCACGTCCATCGAGTCAATGATGCCATCCGGCCATCTCATTCTTTGTCGTCCCCTTCTCCTCCTGCCCCCAATCCCTCCCAGCATCAGAGTCTTTTCCAATGAGTCAACTCTTTGCATGAGGTGGCCAAAGTACTGGAGTTTCAGCTTTAGCATCATTCCTTCCAAAGAAATCCCAGGGCTGATCTGCTTCAGAATGGACTGGTTGGATCTCCTTGCAGACCAAGGGACTCTCAAGAGTCTTCTCCAACACCACACTTCAAAAGCATCAATTCTTCAGAGCTCAGCTTTCTTCACAGTCCAACTCTCACATATATACATGGCCACTGCAAAAACCATAGCCTTGACTAGACGGACCTTTGTTGGCAAAGTAATGCCTCTGCTTTTCAATATGCTATCTAGGTTGGCCATAACTTTTCTTCCAAGGAGTAAGCGTCTTAATTTCATGGCTGTAGTCACCATCTGCGGTGATTTTGGAGCCCCAAAAAATAAAGTCTGACACTGTTTCCACTGTTTTCCCATCTATTTCCCATGAAGTGATGGGACCAGATGCCATAACCTTCGTTTTCTGAATGTTGAGCTTTAAGCCAACATTTTCACTCTCCTCTTTCACTTTCATCAAGAAGCTTTTGAGTTCCTCTTCACTTTCTGCCATAAGGGTGGTGTCATCTGCATATCTGAGGTTATCAATATTTCTCCCAGTAATCTTGATTCTAGCTTGTGCTTCTTCCAGCCCAGAATTTCTCATGATGTACTCTGCATATAAGTTAAATAAGCAGGGTGACAATATACAGCTTTGACATACTCCTTTTCCTATTTGGAACCAGTCTGTTGTTCCATGTCCAGTTCTAACTGTTGCTTGCAGACCTGCATATAGGTTTCTCAAGAGGCAGGTCAGGTGGTCTGGTATTCCCATCTCTTTCAGAATGTTCCACAGTTTATTGTGATCCACACAGTCAAAGGCTTTGGCATAGTCAATAAAGCAAAAATAGATGTTTTTCTAGAACTCTTGCTTTTTCGATGATCCAGCGGATGTTGGCAATTTGATCTCTGGTTCCTCTGCCTTTTCTAAATCCAGCTTGAACATCTGGAAGTTTATGCTTCACATATTACTGAGGCCTGGCTTGGAGAATTTTGAGCATTACTTTACTAGTGTGTGAGATGAGTGCAATTGTGTGGTAATTTGAGCATTCTTTGGCATTGGAATGAAAACTGACATTTTCCGGTCCTGTGGCCACTGCTGAGTTTTCCAAATTTGCTGGCATATTAAGTGCAGCACTTTCACAGCATCATCTTTTAGGATTTGAAATAGCTCAACTGGAATTCCATCACATCCACTAGCTTTGTTCGTAGTGATGCTTTCTAAGGCCCACTTGACTTCACATGCCAGGATGTCTGGCTCTAGGTCACTTATCACACCATCGTGATTATCTTGGTCGTGAAGATCTTTTTTGTATAGTTCTGTGTATTCTTGCCACCTCTTCTTAATATTGTCTACTTCTGTTAGGTCCATACCATTTCTGTCCTTTATCGAGCCCATCTTTGCATGAAATGTTCCCTTGGTATATCTAATTTTCTTGAAGAGATCTCTAGTCTTTCCCTTTCTGTTGTTTTCCTCTATTTCTTTGCATTGATAGCTGACAGAGGCTTTCTTATCTCTTCTTGCTATTCTTTGAAACTCTGCATTCAGATGTTTATATCTTTCCTTTTCTCCTTTGCTTTTTGCTTCTCTTCTTTTAACAGCTATTTGTAAGGCCTCCCCAGACAGCCATTTTGCTTTTTTGCATTTCTTTTCCATGGGGATGGTCTTGATCCCTGTCTCCTGTACAATGTCATGAACCTCATTCCATAGTTCATCAGGCACTCTGTCTATCAGATCTAGTGCCTTAAATCTATTTCTCACTTCCACTGTATAATCATAAGGGATTTGATTTAGGTCATACCTGAATGGTCTAGCGACTTTCTTCAATTTAAGTCCGAATTTGGCCTTCTCCTACAGAGTCCAAAAGTCTGTTCTTTATCTCTATGTCTCTTTAGCTGTCTTGCATATAGGGTCGTTGTTACCATCTTTCTAAATTCCATGCTGCTAAGTCACTTCAGTCGTGTCTGACTGTGTGACCCCATAGATGGCAGCCCACCAGGCTCCGCCATCCCTGGGATTCTCTAGGCAAGAAGACTGGAGTGGGTTGCCATTTCCTTCTCCAACACATGAAAGTGAAAAGTGAAAGTGAAGTTGCTCAGTCATGTCCGACTCTTTGCAACCCCATGGACTGCAGCCCACCAAGCTCCTCTGTCCATGAGATTTTCCAGGCAAGAGTACTGGAGTGGGTGGCCATTGCCTTCTCCATCTAAATTCCATATACATGTGTTATTATACTGTATTGATGTATTTCTTTCTGACTTACTTCAGTCTGTATAATAGGCTCCAGTTTCATCCACCTCATTAGAACTGATTCAATTGCATTCTTTTTAATAGCTGAGTAATACTCCATTGTGTATATGTACCACTGCTTTCTTATCCATTCATCTGCCTGTGGACATCTAGGTTGCTTCCATGTCCTGGCTATTGTAAACAGTGCTGTAGTGAACACTGGGGTACACGTGTCTCTTTCAGTTCTGTTTTCCTCGGTGTGTATGCCCAGCAGTGGGATTGCTGGGTCGTATGACAGTTCTATTTCCAGTTTTTTAAGGATCTCCATGCTGTTGTCTATAGTGGCTGTACTAGTCTGCATTCCCACCAACAGTGTAGGAGAAAACCCACATCTCTTACATCTCCTGCATTGGCAGGTGGGTTCTTTATCAGTAGTGCCACCTGGGTAGCCCAAGACACTCAGGGTAGAGAGTTAAAGGGAAAGGAAGGATGCAGGCAGAGAGGCCCTGAGTGGGAGTGTCCCTGGCAAGTCCGAGCACAGGGAAGCGGCTGAGTGAGCAGACAGGAAAAGCCAGAGCTGCAGCCTGAGGGGAAGGTGGGCGGCACCTCATCGGCCCTGAGTAAAGGCTGTGGCCTTGCTCTAAGATGGGACATGCTGGCCAGTTCAAGAGGAGGAATAACACGCGATTTGAGTTAGGTTTAAACATCAACTGCTTGAGGAGTTGCTGAGAACTGAATAAAAGGGGAAAAGGAGCAGAAAACAAGGGGCCAGCTGGGCGCTCCTGCAACAACTCAGATCAGAGATGACAGCATCCTGAAGCTGCTGATGGCAGCCAGGGTGTTATGAAGTGGTTGGATTTTAAATACACTTAGGAGAGTAGACAGGATTTGTTGCTGCAGTGGACGTGGGTGAGATAAAAGAAGAGAGGGTCAGACATGACTCCAAGATTTTGGCCTGAGATAATGGGAGGCTGCAGGTGCCCTTTGCTGTGTGGAGAAGCAGGTGGGGGAGGGAAGGGCCACATCAAGAGCTCATAGTTGGATGGGCTATTCATTGGGAGGACCCATGCTGAAGCTGAAGCTCCAATACTTTGGCCACCTGATGTGAAGAGCTGACTCATTGGAAAAGACCCTGATGTTGGGAAAGACTGAAGGCGGGAGGAGAAGGGGACAACCAAGGATGAGATGGTTGGATGGCATCACCGACTCAATGGACATGAGTTTGGGTAAAGTCTGGGAGTTGGTGATGGACAGGGAGGCCTGGCGTGCTGCAGTTCACGGGGTCTCAAAGAGTCAGACATGACTGGGCGACTGAACTGAACTGAACTGAGTTGCCTATTTACACACATAGGTGGGGGCTTTGAGAAGCAGTTAAAAAAACAAGTTCTGCGAAGAGGCCCAAGGTAGAGATTAAAAGGTGGGAGTTGCATTGGACTGGATGAGAGCACTGAGGCAGCAAGTATTCAAAGACACAGAAAAGGCAGAGGGCTGGCCTCAGGGCACTGAGAGCTCAGGGAGATGAGAAACAGTAGCGAAGGAGGTGGAGAATAGCAGCCAGTGAGGTGGGAAGAAAACCATTCACGTTGGATGCTCTGGGAGTCTATCAAGAATCGGATTTTCCGGGCAGCGAGTCATTCAAGCAACTGTGTCACACACTGCTTACAGGACTAACGGATGACCACTGGGCTTTGGAGGTGACTGAAAATCTTGACAAGAGCAGACTGGTAGAAGGGAGGAAGAGGCCCAACTAAAGTATATACAAGAGTCAATAAGTGGACTTCCCTGCTGGCTCAGGGGTGGAGAATTCACCTGCCAATGCAGGAGACACAGGTTCCATCCCTGATCCGAGAGGATCCCACATGCCATGCAGCAACTAAGCCCGTGAGCCCCAACTACTGAGCCTGTGCTCCGCAGCAAGAGAAGCCACCACAATGAGAAGCCTGCACTCCCCAACTAGAGAGGAGCCCTCGTTTACTGCAACTAAAGAAAAGCCTGCTCAGGGGTGAAGACTCAGCACAGCCAAAAGTAAATAAATAAATATTTACCAAAAAAAAAAAATAATCATAAAGTTCAATGAGTGGAAAAGACTAAGTAAAATAATAGACATGAAATACAGGCAACTCCTTGAAGATTCACCTTGAAAGGCTGCTACAAAATAGGGAAAAGAGTTGGAAAGGAGGCTGGATCCCTAGGTGATCTGCACCCAGGGTCCAGAGTAGAACAGGGCTTTTATTCATGATAATCAAGAGACTGAACCACGAAAAGCACTTGTGACAGACAGAGCACTAAAGAGAAATAAGAGATACTCCTGAGAAGGAAACAGAAGCATGGACTCCTGCCTGCCTCCCCATCCCTCCTGGGCCCCAGAAACCACAAACTCCAGGACACATGTAGATGTCTCAGCAGTGAGGTCCCACTGGCTCTTGGGACTCCACCCTCAGAGGGAAGCCAGCCCTGTGCCCTCCTGACAAAGGCATCTGGGAAGCACAGACACACAGGAACCCTCCCACAGAGGGGCAGGGGCAGACCTGTGGCTGGTGGTTGGGAGAAAGAGGCGAGAAGGGGCGGCATACTGACATACTTCCCCACCCTTGCAGAGGAGACTCCAACCACTGGCTCAGAAATATTAATATCAAAGCAGCAGCCTGGTCTCATTCTTCGCATTTTTTTATCCCATCCATCTTTGAACCTACTCTTAACAAGCCAGGGGCACACACCTTCACCACCCTCTGATTTCTGAAACAGCTAAGACCAGGAAAATCGAAGAACCCAGAAAGTCAGAAATCACCAGGTTTCCTCTTGGGTAGCTGACTGTTCTTCATGACAGAACACCAGAAAAGGGAGACTGCAGCCGCTGTCTCCTGATCGCTAGTCAGCGCCACAAAACCCCCGGACTTGCTATTTCTCTTTAAGAAAAAAACCAGACGGCACAGACAAGTAACAGAAGACCAATGTTAAGGTCAGCCAGAGCATAAACTTAATCTCTTGCTTTTTCCCTCCTTCTGATCTTCTAATCCTTGATCTGCTCTTCCCTTCCATAGCCAGAGAAAGACCACAGATGTATCTTATATTACACATCTGATGTGTTACTGAAAAATTATGTGTGAATCCGATTCTGGCAAATTAAATCAAATTTAAAAATGCTGTTTAAGGAAATTTCATGGTGGATAACCTTAGAATCCTACGAGAGGGAAGAATCACATACACATTTCTCTCTTTTTCAGTGAAATATACTTGACATGTAACATTGTATACATTTAAGGTGTACAACATGTTAATTTCATACATTTATTTACTATAATATGATTGCCATCATGCAATAATTAGCACCTCTACCACATTACATAACTATCCTTTCTTTTTAATGGCTGGAATAATTGTGTTCCAGTCTCTTAACAAGGCTGATGATTATAATATTCTTGCCCATACACACAGATTTTTTAATTTTGTCTACGAAGCATTTACTAAGTGCAAAGCCCTATGCCAGGCACTCAGGAAACACAAATATACTCACAGAGCCCCTGTTCTCAGGAGCTTACACCACTGCTTAAAGAAAGCTTCAAACTATTTATTTTCACAAAAAAACGCTGAGAATAAAAGAAGGGCACACTCTTTTTTCACATTTTAAATTTTCAGAAATCAGGAGGTACACTGCAGTGGACAGCATCTTCCCACGGCTCTGCTGCAGGCAGCAGCTGGGACACAGCCAGCTCTGCCTCTGGAGGTCAGCTGCTCCCATCTGCTAACCCTTGCTGACCCTTCTGCTGAGTTGCGTTCCATGTTGGAACTCCATGTGTTGAGTTTAACTGCCATTTTCAATGTCTTCAAAAGGACTACAGTCAGATACAGAATTCAAACAAAAAGTGATTACATACATAGGAATGCATGGAAATGGCAAAGAAGCATGACCTTGCTATCAGGGAAGCAAATATTTCTTGTTGGGAGAACACCCCCAATGCAATACTTGCAAAGTAATAGCCATGTGTTAACTGATGACAAAGCCATGTGTCATAATGTAACTGGCAGTCTTTTCCCCCTCTAGTGTCAGTGCGTTACATGGGTATATTTTGTTCTAGGATATTATGGTAAATGTACAGGCAACAAAAGCAAAAATAGACAAGGAGGTCTACATCAATCTAAAAAGCTTCAACACAGCTAAGGCAATAAGCAGCAGTATGAAGAGGACACTTATGGAATGGGAGGAAATACTTACAAACCACATAACTGATAAGGTATTAATATCCAAAATAGACAAGGAACTCCTACAACTCAATAGCAGGAACAACAACAAAAAACAAACAAAACAAGATCAATATTAAAACATGGGCAAAGGGCTTTGACATTTCTCCAAAGACATAGAAATGGTCATTAAGTACATGAAAAGGTGTTCAACATCACTAATCATCTGGGAAGTGCAACAGAAAACCACAAGATATCACCTCACACTTGTTAAAATGGATATTACCAAAAAGACAAGAGACAAATGTTGGTGAAGATGCAGAGATATGTGAACTCTCATATATAGGAGGTAGGAACGTGGTTCGGCTTCTATAGAAAACAATACGGAGGTTCCTCAAAAAACTACATGGGACTATTACAGGACCCAGCAGCTCCACTTCTGGGTATTTATCCAGAAGAATTGCAATCAAGATCTCAAAGAGGTATCTGCACTCCCACATGAGCTGCATCATTATTCACAACAGCCAAGATGTGGAAACAACCTAAATGCCCTTGGACAAATGAGCAAGTAAAGAAAATGTGGTATATTCATATAAAAATATTATTCAGCCTTTAAAAAGAAGGAAATCCTGCCACACACGATAACACTGATGGACCCAAAAGACATTATGCTCAGTGAAATAAGCCAGTCACATAAGGATGGACATTGCATGATTCCACTTAAATAAGGGACCTAAAATAATCAGACTCATAGAAGCAAAGAGTAAAACAGTGAAAGCCAGAGTTTAGGGAAGAGGAAAATGGAGAATTGCCATTCAAAATTCACAACGTTTCAGTTATGCAAGATGAATAAGTTCTAGAGATCATAGGTCAGCTCATTAAATCCTCATGGATATTAAGATAATGCTATTCGTGTTGTATAAATAGCTACTTGCTAGGATGTCTCAGCCAATGAATCAAGAATCTGAACAAGAACCTACGTATTTCCTTTGCTCCCTCTCAAGCTCAGCAAATTTCCAAGATGCCAGAACATTAGTCAGAGTTTGCAAGGTGAGCTCCTGCCCTCTAAGTTCTTCCCCACAAGATGCTGGATGTTATCCCTCAGGCTAATAACCACATCACCTGTCTGGCCTTAGGAGAGTCCTACCTTGACCATAACTAGCTATCTTCCCTCTGTCTTTCACTAATCATCTACCAAGAACTATAAAACTAAAATGTAGGCCAGGTCTCTGAATTCTCTGCAACAGCCTAAGGCATATGTCCTTTTTTTTTTTTTTTGACCAAAAAATTGCAAAATTCTGTGTTCCACCTTTCTTCTGACTTACTCAGCCAACTCGGCCATATGTTTGCATCGTCAACCTCATAGCAACAGCCCCCAGAGAAATAAGAGTGAAGCAATCACAGATGGAAAGAACTGGAGACTTGCTCTATTATCCTCATGTTCTGTTGGCTGATGACTTGTTGTTCAGTCCCTCAGTCATGTCTGATTCTTTGTGACCCCACTGACTGCAGCACTCCAGGCTTCCTTGTCCTTCACCATCCCCTGGAGCTTGCTCAAACTCATGTCCATTGAGTCAGTGATGCCATTAAACCATCTCATCCTCAGTCATCCCCTTCTCCTCCTGCCTTCAATCTTTCCCAGAATCAGGGTTTCTAACAAGTCAGCTCTTCGCATCAAGTGGCCAAAGTACTGGAGCTTCAACTTCAGCATCAGTCCTTCCAATGAATATTTAGGACAGATTTCCTTTAGGACTCACTGATTTAATCTCCTTGCAGTCCAAGGGACTCTCAGGAGTCTTCTCCAACAGTTCAAAAGCATCAATTCTTCGGCGCTCAGCTTTCTTCATGGTCCAACTCTCACATCCATACATGATTACTGGAAAAACCATAGCTTTGACTAAATAGACCTTTGTCAGCAAAGTAATGTCTCTGCTTTTTAATATGCTGTCTAGGTTGGTCATAGCTTTTCTTCCAAGGAGCAAATGTTGTTCAGTCTCATGGCTGCAGTCACCATCTGCAGTGATTTTGGAGCCCAGAAAAATAAGGTCTGTCACTGTTTCCATTGTTTCCCAACTATTTGCCAAGAAGTGATGGGACTGAATGCCATGATCTTTATTTTTTGAATGTTGAGTTTTAAGCCAACTTTTTCACTCTCCTCTTTCACTTTCATCAAGAGGTTCTTTAGTTCCTCTTCACTTTCTGCCTTAAGGGTGGTGTCATCTGCATATCTGAGGTGATTGAGATTTCTTCTGGCAATCTTGATTCCAGCGTGTGCTTCATCACCTGGCATTTCACATGATGTACTCCGCATAGAAATTAAATAAGTAGAGTGACAATATACAGCCTGACTTACTCCTTTCCCAATTTGGAACCAGCCCATTGTTCCATGTCTGGTTCTACCTGTTGCTTCTTGACCTGCACACAGGTTTCTCAGGAGGCAGGTAAGGTGGTCTGCTTTCCCATCTCTTGAAGAATTTTCCACAGTTTGTTGTGATCCACACAGTCAAAGGCTTTAGCATAGTCAATGAAGCAGAAGAAGATGTTTTTCTGGAACTCTCTTGCTTTTTCGATGATCCAACAGATGTTGGCAATTTGATCTCTGGTTCCTCTGCCTTTTCTAAATTCACCTTGAACACCTGGAAATATCTATTTCACATACTGTTGGCTTGGAGAATTTTAAGCATTACTTTGCTAGCATGTGAAACGAGTGTAATTGTGTGGTAGTTTTAACATTCTTTGGCATTGCTGTTCTTTGGGATTGAAATGAAAACTGACCTTTTCCAGTCCTGTGCCACTGCTGAGTTTTCCAAATTTGTTAGCATGCTGAGTGTGGCACTTTAACAGCATCATCTTTTAGGATTTGAGATAGCTCAGTGGGAATTCTATCACATCCACCAGCTTTGTTCATAGTGATGCTTCCTAAGGCCCACTTGACTTTGCATTCCAGGATGTCTGGCTCTAGATGAATAACCACAACATCATGGTTATCTGGGTCATTAAGATCTTAGTCCTTAAACTTAAGAAGGCTATAACATGATAGGCTGGGCATCAAAGCTAAACATCTACACTAGATATCTTAGACTAGAAACCTAAAGTTATCTTTAATCATATAAAACTATATTCAGTGGATATGAGATGGACAAAGAAGGAAATATTCAAGGGGAAGGGTGAAAGACCTTATTTTTACAATTTAAGCTTACCTCTCTATTGCATTCTACTTAATAGACTCAAACCCATAAAGCACACTCCTATTCCAACTTTCATATCACCAATTCAAAAAAGAAGGGAGATGGACAACCCCAAGGAGACTGAATCTCTTTCCCAAAGTGACACAGTCAAGTAGGCTCTCAGAATTCCAGCTTAAAGTAGAATTCAGGTCTCCTAACATGCAGACATAAGAGAAACATTTAAAAAGCAACAAACCAACTTGCTGAACTACATATTGACCAAAAATAAAAACACCACACATGATACCAACTGATACTTCTTTAGGAAAATGAAAACGAAACAATGAATCACCTGTTTTAGACTTTGATTTATTCAAAGACCACAATTTTCCATAGACATGGGCCATACTTAACTATGCATACATAATTATGCCTTAATTATGCCATACTAATTCCTAAGTATTATGTGTAAAGATTTTCATGTACCAGCAATATTAAATTAAAAATTAACTCATTTCATTTTGATATTTGGCAAAACTAATACAGTTATGTAAAGTCTCAAAATAAAATAAAATTAAAAAAAAAAAATTAACTCATATGATTGATTACCGTTGCTCATCTCTTCAAATTAGAAAACAATTTTTGGTCTATTATATTAGTATGATTTAGATTCAACATTAATTTGTGTTTGGACTTCACCTCAGTGGCTCAAAATCAAATATTTCCACCAATGCAAGAAAAGGATCAAGGTCACGAAGCTGCTACAACAGGTGGGCACTTGAGGGGTCTGAACTAACAGGGTCAGGTCAGAAGAAATGGAAAGAAGATACAAGTTTGAGAATGGTGCCAAGAATTCAAGTCTGACTAAATAGGTTACGGAAAGTTAAAGTCACTCAGTCACATCTGACTCTTTGCCACCCTGTGCACTATACAGTCCACGGAATTCTCCAGGCCAGAATACTGGAGTGGGTAGCCATGCTCTTCTCTAGGGGATGTTCCCAACCCAGGGATCGAACCCAGGTCTCCCACACTGCAGGTGGATTCTTTACCAGCTGAGCCACCAGGGAAACCCAAAATAGTGATGGCAATAAAAGAGGCAAAGAATACAGGAGAAAGGTGGCCACAGTGTGGGAATAAGGAAAAAAGGTGTTTATCTGTGCTGCTGAACCTCATGTGCATACATGACACCCACAGGGATGTGTCCAACAGGAAGGCAGAAAGGACTAAGGTGGACTTCAAGGGATAGACATGGAAGCCAGCACTCTAAGAGATAACCACTGAGACAGCACCAGATCACTGAGAGGAAGCCACAGTGAGATGACGAAAGGCTGGCAGAGGCCCACGCCCGGAGCTACTAGCAGTGGGAAGAAGACGGAGCAGGCCAAGGGAGTGGGACAAACCAGGAGAGGTCCAGGATATACACTAGCAGTAGAGACCCCAGAGAGGCAGGAGTAAGTAAGAGAGGAGGGCGACTGGACTGGGTGGCTGGGCAGAAAACAATGCGGAAGAAACCAGAGAGAGAAAGGAAGGAAGGGCAGCCACACCCACCCACCCTCCCGAGAAAGCCTGAGGACATCCAGCACAAAGTCCTAGGATTCGGACTTGAGAGATGACACAGCAAAGCGGGTGAACCAATATTATTCTGTCAACCGCATATGTCAGCCACATCATGAGCTTCAAGTACATCTGGCACAAGCATATGAAAACCTGGATCTAGACAACAACCATTCTGCCCACCCAAATCCACTCTCCCAAGACACACACACACACACACATTCCTGAATGATAAAGACTCTTCTAATACAAATACAAAAAGAGGACCTACATTTTATCAAAAGTATATGCCATGATATACATTTTGAAATACACCTTGTAAGAGTTATGTCAACATTTTACTCAAGAAATGACATCTTAGTCTTTTCAATGCCTCGCTACTTTTATATCATTTTGACCCAAATTTGGCACTATCATGAGTCATTACGGGGAAAAAAATCCATTAAAAATATAATTAAATTTTAGTTAACCCCAAAGTTGTATTGAAAATGTTAGCAAACCATTTACACTGTGATACTTATGTTGTGAAACAATTCTAAAAAATTCCCAAGTATCGAAGATCTTTCAAGCATCAATGTTCTGATCCATGAGGTGTCTTAGCACAGACTTTGTGTTTACATAAAAATGCTGTTTTCAATCAATAAATGACCTACGAGGTTGAAGTAATGAAAAATGGTCATGAAAGCAGCAAATACCTGAGGTACTCACAGCTGTGGAGTAGGGATTATGAGCTCCAGTATTTTCAGCCCAGCAGCCACATCCATAAAGAGCAGCCTGGGGGGAAAAAAGGTAGATAAATATAAATACAGCATTTTAAGAACATTATACATAATGGCTAGCTTTCAACAGAAGACAGAAATTATACCCATCTAATAAAGCCTCATCTAATAATGATGTATAGCACATGCGTGATAACCAGAGGTTGAGTAAGACCTACCCAGACAATGGTCCTAACACTATCAAAACTATTTTCAGCTAAGGATTAATCTAAAATTTTCAGAAAAGAGAAAAAAAAAAAATTCTTCATCTTATCAACAGTAACTTCTTCCTTCCCGGAAAACAATCTTCCCTCTGCTGTAGGCTTGTTGGGTGTGCCTCTTCTGGACCCTTGAAATAACCTCTCAAACTAGGTGTGTGTCAGTCAGATTACTTGGGGAGCTTAATAACCGTGGGTCCCCAGCTATATTCCTGATGGTCTGGAGGCTGTCCCGGGAATCAGCATTGTTAACCAGGCCTGGAATTCAGGTGGTCCCCCTGCCACCCTCCAGTAAACCTTGCTTCAGGCTTTAGTGCCTTTTTCCTCCTCCTTCAGGATAGAACAAGAGGAAATCCAACTGTTATGCACCAAAGGGCCCAGTATATGCTCACCACTGCTCTAGATTCTGCCAGATAGAAAGAGAGGCAACAAAAAGGCCTGTTCAAGCTAATCGCTCTGTGAGGTGGCAGAATAAATTTATGTGTCTGAGACCACCAGGAACACAAAAAGCTACTGCGGTTTTATAAAATGTGATAATCATTCCCATTTTGTTTCCAAGTGTGCCACCCAGAATGTCTGGATTCACCTCTTCAATATGATTTCTCTGCCTTTGCAAGGGGAATCACAATTGCTAACTTTTCCATTCCTTAGTTAGAAGCAGAATTCAAAAAACCCTTAGATGGTTATTGCAGAGAAATACAAGGAGGCGTGGTCAAGAATGTTTATGATCACCTGTTTAATAAGAGCAAAATATTAGCGGTAAAGAAATGGCTAAATAAACATTGGCACAGCAACATGTGGAATTTACCGCAAAGGTTAGAAAAAAAGAATTAGAAAAAAAAAAGATACTTAAGAACTATTACAGAAAAAAACTCCAAAACACTGAGTTTTAAGAACCATTACAGAAAAACTCTGAAACATTCAGTGTTAAAAAAAAATCCTACAACAATATATTCAGTATTCTCGGTGAACTGATGAAGGAAAAAGGTACTCCCACAAAAATAACACTCTATATTCTAGGAACTTATTTGGGAGGAGTGGAAGCTAAGACAGAGAATGGTAACCAGACAGATTTCAATTTTCTATGATGGCTTATTCCTTTTACAAGGACTTCAGAATTATTCTGCATAGAACAGGGGTTTTCAGGAAACAGTCCAGGCAGTTCTGATACCAAGAACTTCACCACTTCATGTGGGAAAATATACCCATTTCAGACCCTTTTCATTGGTGGGCAGTTCTTCCTTCGATTGCTTTAAGGAATATCCACTTTCTTGTAACTTCCACCCACCAATCCTGGGTCTACTCTCGGTAAATACTTTAACCTCCCCCAAGAGTTCTCCAAATTTGGCTTTTCTAATGCCCCGATTCCTCTTTTCTCTCTCAAAGAATCTGTGAAAAGTGAAAGTCTCTCAGTCGTCTCTAACTCTATGCGACCCCATTGACTATATAGTCCATGGAATTCTCCAGGCCAGAATACTGGAATGGGTAGCAGTTCCCGTCTCCAGGGGATCTTCCCAACCCAGGGATCAAATCCAGGTCTGCTGCATTGCAGGCGGATTCTTTACCAGGTGAGCCACCAGGGAATCTGTGAACTGTTCCCCAAGACGTTGAGATGCACACGCCCACTCCACTTCCCTAATGACCCTCTTTGAGAAATGACCCTAAGTCCACAATAAGGGAGATGAAATCTGACCATGTTCGTGTGATCCAGTTGTCACCCGTCGCTGTCACTGAGAAGACCTCTCTTAAAGCAGAAACAAGAACTGAATGCAACACCCCTAATATGGCAGACAGTAGGAAATCTATTACTGCCTGTGAAAACACCATGCTTCTAAAATAAACAAGACAGCTGGGTGAGGGTGGCAACTGAAAGTCCTTCAGAAGTGATTCAGCTCATAGATTTCAGGAAAGATTGGCAAACCTGTGGGCTAAGCCATTCAACCGGTCCTCCCTAGGATGGATGCTGGGTCAGCCAGAGCCTCAGAGAACACGCGGCCTCAGTGAAAGGGCCCAACCTTCCTTCACTGAAAACCCTGGATATTGGTCCTCTTTCCATTTCTCACAACTATCTTGACCTGGAGTTCTGCACCCAAAAAGTAGTAAATAAGACCACAAGGACACTCCTTGGAAGCCCAGTGGAGGTCATGAAAAGAACGTTTATTCTTACTCTTGGTCTCCTTTCTCAGCAAATTTCCTTTATGCTACCTCTCCTCAATTTCATGACCTAAAGTTGTCTTCCTTCTTCATTTTCTGAAACAGGCTGGGCTGAGACAGTGACAGGTAAGAGAAAAGAATCAGAGACTGTCCCTCTCCTATCCACTCTGTTAGATAAAACACAACAAACTTAAGCAGACCTTTAAAAACAAAAAGCTTCCTTCTTTTTAGTAGTAAAATGTTATCAAAGCTACTGTCATGCAGTAAAAGCAGGTCATGCAAATGATGATAGTATAATTACCATCTACTCTTCTCTGGGTCTTTGTTTCCTTTTTTATAAAATAAGGATATGTAACATGCACTTCACAGTGATGTAGGGTCATAGGAATTAACACTCGTGCTCCACACAGCCAGCAATTAATAAATAGCAACTGCCACATTATTAGGAGGGACTGCGATAAGCGACTGAAATGCACAGGATCATTTAATCTTCTAGAACTTTCTGAGGTAGCTATTTATCCCCATTTTACAATTGTGGAAAATAGAACTTCAGGCGTTGAGTAACCTGTCCACGTGAGGGGACTCGTAAGTGGGGAGGTAAGGTTAGAATAAAGTTTACCAAAATCCCAAATCCACACTCAACCCCTAAACTCAACCGCCTGTTTTCATGTGGGTCAGGTAGGGTTTGGAGGACAGTAGAACATAATAATTCTTTTTTCATGTCACATTTATAAATTCTAATTATTATAAGCTTTGGAAGGAATGATGCTAAAGCTGAAACTCCAGTACTTTGGCCACCTCATGCGAAGAGTTGACTCATTGGAAAAGACTCTGATGCTGGGAGGGATTGGGGGCAGGAGGAGAAGGGGATGACAAAGGATGAGATGGCTGGATGGCATCACCGACTCGATGGGCGTAAGTTTGAGTGAACTCCGGGAGTTGGTGATGGACAGGGAGGCCTGGTGTGCTGCGATTCATGGGGTTGCAAAGAGTCAGACACGACTGAGCGACTGAACTGAACTGAAGGAAGCAAGTGAAGTTTTCTTTCCAATTGCCACTTTAGCATCTGAACTGTTATATCTATAGCAGGGTAAAATGTGTAATATGCTAAAATTTAATAGCTTTTTGTGCATTTAAAATGTATATAGGAATACCTAGTTTTAGCACATTTTTTAAAATATGAGTCTTTGCTTTTCAAAGACAGTTTGCTTATGTATTTTGTTTCATTCTATTCTGCTTGTCAAGAAGGACAGCCCTCTACCTCTCATATGATGCTTCCATGTTTCCAGGCTTGTTGCCTCTCTTCCATCTGAGCAATATAACCCGATTAAGCAACTGCTTTCCATGTAAGCAACTTTACCCTCTCCTTCACACCATTTCCTGATTTTTCAGCCTTCACAAACTGTACATTCATAAACCAGTCACGTGGGGCAAATTAATATGTAAGTTTTTTTTTTAAACTGAGGTACAACTGACACATATTTTATTAGTTTCGGGTAAACAGACTAATAATTCAATATTTGCATAGAATGCAAAATGATCAGTTAACATCCGTTAACTTCTGTCAGCATACACAGTCGCAGAATTGTTTTTCTTGTGATGAGAACTTTTAAGATTTACTCTCTTAGCAGTTTTCAAATGTGTACGTGTAAGCTTTACAGTATTTCTTTTTCCAAGACAACTCCATGTTCAGTGCGGCAGAATAGCTTCAAGATTGGTGGGTGTAATATCCTGCTAACATAGTCCAGAACTATCCTTGGTTCTCTTGTTGCTATTTTGCTAACCAAAACAAACAAAAACCAGTGAAAAAGTCATGGGAATGGCAATGCGATGAAGGCGGCTTTGCTGGCTTTTCTCTCTCTTTCTCCACCAAGGCATCCAGATCTGATATGCCAAGCTTGGTTTTCCTATTCCGAACTTGACAAATACACAAGACTTTATTATGTGGAAAAATACCATGACCAGACAAAGAGTTTTTATACTGAGTTCAAAGTGTTTACACATGTTGAGTAATCATGTTCCATAAATCCCCTTGCATGGCAGGCAAAGAGTAGCACAAAATTAATTATTCCTCCCTCCTCTTCCCACCATAGCACTATGAGCGGTTTGTCCGCCATAAAGGGCAGGTCACAGAACATCACCAGGGGCTTTGCAAGGATGTCCTCCATGAATCAGATCACCCTGCTCTGAGCACTCACTACCCACCGTGTCCAAAGCAACTGTGACATGGACTCTTCTTCAAACACAAGATACAAAGCACAAAGGGCATGCCAAGCAGCGCTCCAGAGGCAACGTGAGATCCCGGTACTGAGCTCACACACACCCCACGCAACTGTGACACTTTAACAGACTCTGTGCCGTGCTGCCTTGCTGTGCTGTGTACTCGGTCATGTTCAACTCTTTGCAATGCCATGGTCTGCAGCCTGCCAGGCTCCTCTGTCCATGGCATTCTCCAGGCAAGAATACAGGAGTGGGTTGCCATTTTCTCTTCCAAGAGACCTTCCTGACCCAGGGATCAAACCCGCATCTCTTGCATCTCCTGCATTGGCAGGCAGGTTCTTTACCACTAGCGCCACTTGGGAAGCCAACAGACTCTAAGGGCATCCAATTTGTTTGTTCACTCAACAAATATTTGTTAAGCCAGTAAGTAATGTGCCAAGTTGGTATATACTCAGAAAGATTATTAGATCAAATGGATTGTTAAATTTCATTCTTAATTTAGTGCTAAAGGCTGGAGATGGGGAGTTGGGGGTGAAGAAGATGTACAAGTGAGCTCGCAAAAAGCCAGTTGCACATAAATTCAGCCTCCCTCATACCTCGATTTCGTGAGTAGTATCATGTGTTGGTGACTTGAAATACCAGTTAGTCTATAAAACAGCTGAAATGCTTAATCAGAGAAAGGATTAGAGTCAAAATGCTACTCTTCCTTGAATAGAGGAAATATAAAATGCAACTCTGAAACCATTTTCCCACCTGAAAAGCAAGCAGTCATATAGTCAGGTGCTCACTTCTACAGAGAATGACATTTACAAAGAATGAACATGGGACTCAATGCACATTTATTACATGTCTGATAAATACCCAGGCCAGTACCCAGCCTACTGAAAGTAGTCAAACACACGATTATGTTTGTTTGGTTATAAAGATCAGTAAGAACCCTAGTATTCTGAGGTGGGTTTTCATTTTAGAAAAGATCCTAAACAGGCAGTTGATGATTCATACTACCTAAGTGTTAAGAACAATACCATTTGTTTTTTCTAAAGACAATAAAAAAATGTCTCTACCGGTTCAAAAACTTGTGAGCTAGCAAATTCTACGTTCAACTTGTGAGGCTAGTTTAAAAACCTCAGTGTTCCTTACCTGCCCAACTCTCCCCGGATGTTTCAAGGCCAAGCCTCCACTAGAAACGGCGGCAGCCACATTCCCTTCATGGTCCACAACCACAGCACCCACTGTGTCCAAAGGGCCTGAGTCGTTCTCCTGTGGAGCAAAAGGGGCCAGAGCATTCACTACGCACGGTGCACAACAGTGATATGACCACACAGCACTTCAAGGACAATCGTGACACAGCAAAATCTGAGCTTATCCTTAGCTGGAACATTCGGCAATCTCCTGAAATTATCTATTGTCAAGTTGACGCTTAAATCCGGTTCAAGTCAAAACTTATTTTCCAGTGAAAGATCCTGAGCCAAGAGTGTCTGCTTGCTTTTCTCTAATAAGAAGCCTAACATGCCTTTCAAAGGGAGGAAGAAAACAACAGTATAAATTGTAGTATATCACTGCATCACCTTAATCCCAAGAATTCAGTTCACGACTGAGAATCTGGAAAGGAAAAGATCTATGGTATAAATGAACTAATAAATGTTCTTATTTGTATTTTTTTAATATTATGCAAAAATTTCTAAAAGTAATATATTCACCACAATAAATGAAGAGAGTGACGTTCAGTCTTGAACTAGACCATGCTACAGTTTTCTTTAAAATTTCTTCCTTGTGAGACACTTGATGGCAAAGCCCCTTCTCTGCTATGTTAATAATATGGTTGCCACTCATACGGCAGAAAACTGCACGTTCCTGGGAGCCACCTTTGTGTTCCTGGGTCTTGTTCCAGGCCTCACACGCTTAAGGCATTTCACACACATTGACCATGAGCAGCTGTCTCTTGCCTCGAAGATTTCTGGGTCACCTGTGCAAGGCAGACAAACTTTACACTGCTGGATAAAAATCAGAAGTAAAGGAAGTGGGAAGGAAATTTCATGAAAAATTACCTTTTTAGTATACTAAAGGAGGGCTGTTATAGGTCTTTAGGTTCATTGTGGTCATGGTGGTATATATTTTTAAACTCTAGGTTACTGGTGCCCTATCCTCACCCATACCCCCAAGTCTGTATCAGAGTCAGGGACAACTCCATGTTCAAAGAGACTTCTGGTCCATGGACTCTACTTTTGAGAAACAAGGTCTGATACTATCCCATAGGTCATGAGCAGCCAAATGTCTGCTCTACTCATTCTAAGGCAAATAATTTTACAGGCACAAATCTGCTGAAGGAGAAACTTAAACCACCTAAGACCAACATTATGTCAGCATAAAAGATTTAAGCTCTGTCTTGTTCCACTACCAATTGGCAGCATACAACCATGAACACACTACAAAGTATTTTAAAACATGATCTTATCAATCTTACTGGTTCTTTTAGAAACAGACTACTCTCATACAAATAAAAAGGCACGGTAGAATAACCTTCCTCAAAAACAGCAACAACAAAGTCAGGAAAGGGTATTCTTTATTAGTCCTTTTTTATTAACTGTGACTGCTGATCCTACTCAAACATTCTATAAAACAGAATTTTACTGAGGGGACACATAACATATACACAACGATATGAATTATCTGTAAAAACAATTCTCTGCATTTCGAACAGGATACCGTGACTTTGACTTTCATCCCTTTGAACCTTACTGTACAAAGACATGGAAGGATTATACATAGATGGATTTACTATAACCTGTTTTGCAAAAATGAAAAAGCAAGCAAAAGATAGAGAATTCTGTTCCAAATTAAGCCAAATATTCCTAATGGCTTGCAACACCTGCAAAAATCAGAATTACTTCATAAAATATTCAGGTATTAGTTTATAGATTTCACATACTGAAATGGAAACTGAAAGATGATGAAGTAATATTTAAGCATTTTTATGAAGTGCAGGTAAATTGAATGAAAGACAAACAGTGGTATTTTGGCTATAATAATTTCACCGAGCTCGTGTATATAGAAAAGAAATCTTAGAAAGTTTAAAAAATATACAATGACTGTTATTATATAGAGCTACTATTATACTCTTACACTCCATAAATACTTAGAAGTATAGGCACCACATAGATACACACAGACCTAATGTCCTTGACTGAAATATGCTAGTTGCATTAATTTTTTGATAAAATTGTTATTAAAAAGCAATGGCATAAATTATAGTTCTTGTCAGATTAAACACATGTGTATAAAGTTGACATACAGATTCCATGTGTCATGGAAAAGACAAATAAAACTTTCTACAGTTAACTAATGATCTAGTCATCTCTGTTGAACTTAATGTCAAAAGTTTTCATTTTTCTCACTCCAAACTGGAGATGGCTATTACATAGTTATTGTAAGAATTAAATAGAGTAACACATATAAACTAATAAATCCCTCAGAACAAAATGTAGGTACTTTCCACATGAAAATTAAGTCTCTAACCTGCACTAACTCTGAAACCTGCCAAGAGACATCATCTATCAGTTACTTATCTCATTAACGTGGTCTTTCTTCTGTATATGCATGAGTACGTGCATGCTAAGCCGCTTCAGTCACGTCCGACTCTGTGTGACCCTATGGAACATAGCCTACCAAGCTCCCCCGTCCATGGGGTTCTCGGACAGAATCCCATGAATACTGGAGTGGGTGGCCATTTCCTCCTCCAGGGTTTCTTCTGTACAGAATTACTCAAGTATCAAATAGATAAAATACAAGAATAATCTTTTGAGTGTAAAAAAGTGCATCCTGAATCTGATGTATGGTGAGATTATCCCAATATAATAATAAAGACAGAAATACATTTTATTTTTAAGACATCAAGTCTTCCCAAGGCACCCTTGTTAGGCTGCTGAGTAGCATTATAATTGGCCTGAGCTTCCACTTGAGAAACATAGCTGACTTAACACCTTCCGTGATAGCACAGTAAGTGCAACAGAAAGCTTTCCCACCTTCAAGCATCCTGAAGGTGCAATGATAGATCTGGGTACGGGAAACCTAGACGGGCTCCACATCTGGCTCCTAAAGCCAGTCCCCTGCAATAGTGGGGCCTCCGTGGGCTCAGAGTATATCAGCTGTGTGTATAAACGAAGGAGAACTTAGCCAGAATTATTTGCTTTCATGTGTCTGGCTTGGCTGAAACCAAGGAAAATTTGGATATAAGAATACCCAATGACTTTTCTCTTCTCTCTTCAGAAAATCCCGCTTCTGATGTCCAATACTACAAATGATGTTTCTGTAAAGCTACAGTCAAGATGTCTATTTTTAAATAATCCTTTATTCTTTGCTTAATAAATATACATTAAAATCTTTGTAGCACTACACAGATTAGTGCCAAACATATCTACAACAGAGAAAAAAGTTTATTTGGTAAAAATCTTTGCTATTAATTCCCTAAATCATTCACCAAAAGTAAACAGAAACATTTTCAGCTCAAAACAAAAATAAAGTGTGTTAACCATGCTTTTAAGGGGCTTTAATATATCTGAATTACAGTTTTAACTATAAATTCATATCATAACAAAGTTCCAGAGGATTACCTAAAAATTCCAGTCTCTCAAAAGTAGCAAAGGACAATGTTTTCCAACTGGCAGAACTCCTATACAGAGTTCTGGGGCTGCAACATTAAAGGTAGAAAATGCATTGGTTTTAATCTCAGTGTTTTGTTTTGTTTTCTAATAATATTACGCATAATGTACTATGGGATTGTTTTCTTCAAAGTGGAACCATTTGGGAGCCTCCGTGTACATGATGAATGAGCATGTGTAAGTGATGGCAGAGATCAGATGAACATACTCATGACTTAGATTATTACACGACTGAACTACATTGGAAGCACTGTTGTTGCTGCTGTTGTTTAGTCGCTAAGTTGTGTCCAACTCTTTGTGAACCTCATGGACTATAGCCCACCAGGCTCTTCTGTCCAAGGGCTCTCCCAGGCAAGAACAGTGGAGGGAGTTGCCATTTCCTTCTCCAGGGGATCTTCCTGACCCAGGGATCAAACCCACATCTCCAGCATTGGCAGCAGGTGGGTTCTTTACCACTGAGCCATCTGGGAAGCCACAATGGACGCTTTACAAAGGTTTAAAACATTTTTATTCTTATTCATATGTTGTTTAATTAATAGTATTTAATTTGAACTCACAATGAACAACTGGTTAAGAATAGCAACCTAAGATATACTGGAGTTGAAATCAAAATTGAGGAATTTAAGAAAGATGATAATTCTGATAAGTTCCTTAAAATAAAATTAACTAGATTATTAAATTGCATTCATTTGATCAAAATACTGATAGAATACATCTCAATGACTTAAAATCAGTTTAAAAGTATAATGATGAATATATTTAATTTGGCTTCTTGTGTTTCTGGAATAAATATTAATCACAATTTTAAAATTCTAATTCAAAAAAATTTAACTCTAAATTAAATATACACACCTAGCTATGACTCAGCAACTATACCCCTAAATATTCACCCCAAACTGAAAAACTGAAACTGTTAGTCGCTCAGTCGTGTCCGACTCTGTGTGACCCCGTGAGCTGTAGCCTGCCAGGCTCCTCCGTCCATGGGATTTCCCAGGCAAGAACACTGGAGTGGGCTGCTGTTTCCTTCTCCAGGGGATCTTCCTGACCCAGGGACCGAACCCAGGTCTCCTGTACTGCAGGCAGATTCTTTACCAACTGTGCTACAAGGGAAGCCTATTTACCCCAAGAGAAAACAAAATATATATGACAAAAGACTTGCCAAAAATGTTTATAACACCTTAGTCAAACTGCAATAGTTGAAACCTGGAAATAATCCAAATGTCTATCAAGAGGGGAATGGGTACACAAGATGTGGTACTGGCAACAGTGGAAGACTGTACAGGAATAAAAAAGGACTGGTGATATGTACAACAATATGGATCATTGTTTGGATGTATGTTGAGTAAAGGATGCTGGCCACCACACAGTAACATATAACATATGGCCACCACACATAACATATGACCTCATTTATCCGAAGTTTTATTTAGAACAGGTAAAACTATGGTGAAAAAGAATCAGAAAAATAGTTGTCTTGGGAGGGAGGTGTGGACTCTGAAGGGATATAAAGAAACTTTCTAGCATAGTAGCAATGTCAGATCTTGTTACATGGATGAATACACATATCAAAATTCATCAAATTATACACTTAAGATTATGTGTGTTTCACTGTTTTACCTTAATCAAATCAACAGCTGATGTATCTATTTTTGAGTATACAACACAGGATTTGAAATGTCAGATCATGATCAAATCTTTCAAATTTTTCCTAATAGCACAACACAGCTATATTTATATAACATTTAATACACATCTGATTGCAATTGTAAAGGGGGGGGTGGTGATGGAAAATAATGAAGAGATGGTAAAATGAATGAAAATCTAATGTACTCTCAACTGGAAAGAATAGAGAAGTAAAAATATTTAAAGAGAAAATGGCTCAAATTTCCCCACAATGGATGAAAAATAAGAATCTACATCTCCAGGAATCCAGAGAAGAAGGAAAGGAGCAAGAGAGAAAGGAAAGTTTACGACAGTGGAGTGACAGCAGAATTTCCAACAGTCCAGTGGGAGCCAGAAGGCAGTGGTATATTTTCACAGAAAAATAACTATAAACCTAGAACCTAACAAAATTACCTTTTAGGAACAAAAATAAAACAAATACATTTATAAATCAATAAAATGTGTTCACCACCAAGAGACCTACACTTAATGAAGTCCTAAAGGATCATTGTAGTTAATACTGCAAACTGACCTCCTTCTAATACTCCCTACCACCTCCTCATGAGCATACCTAATATTCTTTTCTCAGCTCTACTTTATCTTTTTTCCATAACATGTATCTTCTAAAATATAAAATTTATTTTCATAATATTTAAACTGCCAAACTCCTCCAAAAGACTAGAAGCTCCACAAAGGCAGTAATCTTTGTATGTTTTACTCACTAGCATAAGCGAAGCACCCAGAAAAGGACTTGACACCTGAAGTAGTCAAAATATATTTGTTGAATGGATGAACAAATAAACAAATGAATAATATACTTTTAAGAAAAAGGAAAATAACTGCTGTGATCTAAATGTGCTCTTCCAAAATTTCACCTATTGCAATCCTAACCCCCACAGTGATGGTATTGGAGGTAGGGCATCAAAAAATGAATAGGTCATGAAGGCAGAGCCTGCATGAATGAGATATGCCATTGTAGAAGAAGCCCAAGAAGCTTCCATGCCCCTTCTGGCATGTAAGGCTATAGCAAAAAGATGGCCATCTAGGAAGGAGGTCCTCATCAGATATCACATCTGCCTATGCCTTGATGTTGGACTTCCCAGCCTCCAGAACTGTGATAAATACATTCCTATTGTTTGTAAGCCATCTGGTCTCTTGTATTTTGTTATAGCAGTATAAAAGGACTAAGACAATAATCCAAGAAGGAAAAGGACACTCGGGAATGAAACAAGGAATGAGCAAGCAAATAGAATGGCAAACATGCATGTAAATCAAAATTAATATTGTCTTCAAAAATAATAATAGTGTATTATTGGGCATCCTTGGTGGCTCAGTGGTAAAGAATCTGCCTGTCAATGCAGGAGACATGGGTTCAATCCCTGGTCCAGGAAGCTCTTACTTTCCAAGGAGTAACTAAGCCCATGTGCCACAACTGTTGAGCCT